>NW_022900928.1:101359465-101395601 GCF_012274545.1 Fukomys damarensis | reverse complement strand
AAAAAAAAAAAAAAAAAAAAAAAAAAAGAAGATACTGGCAAAGAGAATGCAGCAAATCATCAAGAAGATTATACACCATGATCATGTGGGATGCAGGAATGAATGGCTCAATATATGCAAATTAATAAATGTAATACACCATATCAAACAGAGTCAAAGGAAAAAAACACATGATCTCAAAAGATGCAGAAAAAGCATTTGACAAAGTCCAACACTCATTCATGATTTTAAAAACCTACAGAAAATTGGAATAGAAGGTCTTTATCTCAAGCTGATAAAAGCCTTTATGAACAACATCACATTAAATGGTCAAAGATTGAAAGCTTTTACTTTAAAATCAGGAACAGGACAAGGATGCCCAATGTCACCACCCCTATTCAATGTAGTTCTGGATACACTAGCCAGAGCAATTAGATAAGAGAAAGAAATAAAAGGAATATGGGTAGGAAAAGAAGAGGTTAACTACTTACCACTTCAATATTTAAATACAGGATGACCAAATATTGCATATTTTATAAGATAATATAACAAGAAATATAAAACAATAATTGTATCAAATTTATTAAGTACAAGAATTAATGGTTGAAATGACACCTGACTGAATGGCACTTGAGATAAATCAGTATGAAAAGAAACATCCTGCCTGAGTGATACTTGGGGTAAATTGTTAAGTGGTTAAATTATTCTTTGTTGATAACATGATACTGTACCTAGAAGACTCCAAAAAGTCCACCAAAAGATTTCTAGATTTCATAACCAAATTCAGCAGCAAATCAGGGTACAAAGTCAACATTCAAAAATCGATAGCATTCCTGCACACAAATAAAAAATTCACAAAGGGAGAATTTAGGGAAACACATCTTTCACAATAGCATCAAGAAAAATGAAATATTTAGGAATCAATCTAACAAAGGAAGAAAAAGATTAATGCATTACAAACTATAGTACTCTGAAAAAGGAGATTGGAAGAGGATATCAGAAAATGAACAATATCCCTTATTGTTGGATAAACAGAATCAATATAGTGAAAATAGCCATACTTCCAAAATTGTCATACAGATTTAATGCAATACCAATTACATACCTCACAGAACTAGAAAAAAAATCCTAAAATTCATATGGAACCAAAAGAGACCTAGAATAGCAAAAGCAACTCTGGGCAACAATGGCAACGCAGGATGCATCATAATCCCCAATTCCAAGTTATAGTACAAAGCTACCATGATAAAAACAGCATGGTACTGGCAAAAACACAGACCCAAGAACCAGCGGAACAGAACAGAAGATGCAGAAAGAAGTCTAAGCACACTCAGCTACCTTATCTTTGACAAAGGCACCAAACACCTTCGCTGGAAGAAAGATAGCCTCTTTAGTGAGTGGTGCTGGGAAAACTGGCTTTCCACATTCCAAAAATAAAATGTAGACCCATAGCTCACCATGCACTAAACTAAAATTGAAATCAATCAAAGATCTAAATATTAAAACAAAACACTAAATCTTCTGGAAGACAGAATAGGTAAAGATCTGGAAGACACAGGTATAGGCAGAAACTTTATGAGCAAAATCCCAATCACCCAGAAAATATTACAAAGAATCACCAACTGGGATCACATCAAATTAAAAGGAACACAGCAAAGGAAACCACCAATGGAGTGAAAAGACAACATATAGAATGGGAAAACTTTTTACCAGTCACTCCTCAAAGGATTAATGTCTAGAATATAAAAATTATTCAAAAAAATCAGAACTGCTCCCCCACCCCGTTTAAAGACCCAGTCCAAAAATGTGCATCTGAAATGAATAGACATTTCTCAGATGAAGTAGTACAAACAGCAAATAAATACATGAAAAAATTGCTTAACATCACTGATCATTCAAGAAATGCAAATTAAAATAACACTGAAATTCCACCTCACCCCAGAAGGAATGGCTGTTATCAAGAAATCAACCAATAACAAACGCTCGTGAGGCTGTGGGGGAAAACAAACACTTCTCCATTGTTGGTGAGAGTGTGAACTGGTACATCCTCTATGGAAATAAGTGTGGAAATTCTTCAAAAAACTAAAATAAAGGTTCCATTTGACCCAGCTGTGCCCCTCCTAGGTATCTTCCCCAAAGAGTTAAAAGTATCATACCAGTGATATATCATATCATATCATATCAGTGATATATACACATCCATGTTTATAGCAGCACAGTTTTTAATAGCTAAATCTTGGAAACAGCCCATTTGCCATCAAGAAATGCATGGATAAAGAAAATGTGGTATTTATATATATGAAGTACTACTCTGCTATAAAGAGGGTGTCTTTATTACTTTTCTCATTTGAGACAAAATATCTGACTCCCAAGGTTAAAAGATGAAAGATTTATTTTGGCTCACAGTTTTTTTTCCCCCATTAAGTTTATTGGTACATTTAAAGCAAACAAGATCCAGGGATTTAGCTCAGTGGTTATGGCACCTGCCTCACAAGTACAAGGACTTGAGTTCAATCCCCGGTACCAAAAAAAAAAAAAAAAAAAAAAAAAGCAAACAATACAGTTACATTTATCATTGGGATCTTGTACCTTTACATGATATGTCTTGGTTCTTATTTTTGCCCCATACCCCTGCCCTCCCTTCACCCCCTTCACCTTTCCCCTATTCACAAAGATTTTTGTTTCCATTTTTTCCTTTTTTCATATTTTTTCTTTTCCCTTATTTCCTTTCCTTGGCTCACAATTTGTAGATGTTTCAGTCCATAGTTGGCTGGTTCCAAGGCAGAGCAGCATGGCAGAAGGGCATTGCAGAGGAAAAACTGTTCAAGGCAGGCAGAAGGTAGTAAACTACTAGCAACAATAGCTTCTTTCTGCCCCTATACTCTGCCTATGTTAGCCGGCTTAGGGCAGATGCCAAACCAATCAGTGGACTAATTTAGTGTTCTCACAGCCTTAATCCTTGCATTGCACTGTGAATCAAGCCCAGTGTCACATACTCTAGATCCAGCCACCTCTGGAAAGCCCTACCTATGACTGTGCGAGGCTTTGAGGGGACACCTAGACACAAACCATAGCAGAAGGATAAACTTGAGCGATTTTTAGGAAAATGGATGCACCTCGAAACCATAATTTTAAGTGAAATAAATTGGCCACACAAATTTAAATATTGAATTGTTTCTCTTTTGTGAGAAACCCAAAGGGTAAACAAAGAGCATAATGGAGGACAGATATTGGGAAGCAGGAAGGACATGTTCAAATGGAAAGGGGAACAAGCGGGTAGGGTTGGGAGAGGGAAAAGGAAAAAGAAACAAAACTTTCGTAGATGGAGAGAGGCAGAAGGATAGAAGGGAGGGGAGGGGGATGGGAGGGAAAAAAAGAAGGTATATTATGTATAGGTTCCAATTCCCTATGATGAATGCTATCAATACATATAACACATTTACTAATAAAAATATAAAGGAGTACTGACTCAGAGAAAATAGAGCATAGGCTCTCAAGATAGAGGCACATTACGGTCTGAGGCTGGGTATATTTATGTTTTGTCAGGTGGAGATCTGTGAAATTTATGAATCCAAAGGGAGAAAGGCTCTGGCTCAATTTATAGGTGAAAGGCAAGAACCCACTCACAGGTGGAAGACTCAGTTCACAGAAAAAAGGCACAAGCTCAATCTGTTATCACTGTTTTGTTTTGTTTTTTTCAAGACTTGAGAATTTAGGATCAAGTAGTCTAAAGGAAAAAAAATATAACTTTGAGTAATTTTGTATTCTAAAACCGTAGGATTTTTTTTTAAGTATGTTTAAAAAATTACAATTTTCCTTTTCTTCTTTCTACCTATCTTTATTTATTCTAAAGTTTGCAGAAGGAAAATATTGGTTGTTTACATGAAGCCTACACTGGCTATTGATAAGGAAAGTGGAATAATATGAGGCAGGAAAAAATTGGGGATAGCAGGGGAGCCCCTAGGCAGAAATAATTGCTTCTGGATTGGTAGGGAATAACATTCCAAAAAGTTTGTATATAACCCTGATGGTTGACTGTGACAAAATTTAAGTCACAAGTTCAACGTGCATTTAGAAATGTGAAATGACTTTTTTATTTTTTTGGTTTTGAGCTAACTTTTCTTATCTCATCATCCATCCTCTGGCCCTTATAATTAAATTTAGGACATCTCAGAATTTTTCAGTTGCCAAAACACAGAAAAGACCTAAATAAATGGTAAGATATTCCGCATTTGTAGGTTAAAAGCTTTAATATTATTATGATTGCAATACCAATACGATGTGAACTGCACCATTCTTTCACAAAGTCAAAGAATAAAATTGAAGACAAAAAAGGAGGCAGTGAAGAGGAGTGTTTTTTGGAAGTATAAAAAGAAAGAAGGCTCCCAGTAATTGGGAGAGGTCCCAAAAGTGAGGGTGTCATGTACACTCTTTCTCCAGAGTTTTTTATGGATAAGTAGAGTGTAAGAATCTGCCAGTGCCCAGCAGTGCCCAGTGCCAATACAGGTGGCCTTGAAGGCCCCAAACAGCTAATTGAGAATCAGGTTTTCTAACACAGAATTCCAAAGGAAATCCAGTTGAGACTTAGGCTTTCTGATGCAGCATGTTACTCAGTCACTTGGTATCTTTGAAAACTAGTCCCCAGCCCAGATATAGAAAAGGGTTGTTAAATAATTTGGTGCATTCCATCCCACCTAACTACCTGTCTTTATCTCAACTTTTATCCTTTTTCCTGTATTTGCTTTTACATCTTTGAGCTTGACTTACCAATATGGCTTGAGATAACCTTAACTCAGTGAGTGCTGTTGTCTTTGTAAAGCTGACCAGCCTGACTTCATCTCAGGACCTGTCCCTTGCTAGCTACCTATTTATAAGCTAAATAGCTTAGCTGCCTCTTACACTATCTAAATTGGCATTTGATGCAATCCCTATCAAAATTTCAACTACCTTTTGTGCAGAAACTAACAAATTGAACTTGAAATTCATATAGAATTGCAAGAGATCCAAGAAGAAGCAAAATAGTTTTGAAAAAGAACAAAGTGAAAGTACTCACACTTCCTGATTTCAAAACTTACTTGCACCTATAATATGACAACATGGTACTCATGTAAGGGAAGACATAAAGATCAATAAAGCAGAATTGAGAATAAAGAAGCAAACTCATTTATTGTTAACTTACTTTTCAACAAATGTTCCAACACAATTTGATGGCAAAAAAAAAACAAATGGTACTGGGCCAACTGAATATCCGTCCCTTGCACCATTCTCTAAAACTAAAAATGGATCACAGACCTAAATGTGAGACCTAAAACTGACACAGTCATGACATTGTCAGAGACCACTGAGAGGGACAGGGACAGGCAGAATTCTGGGCCTTTAACTTCCTACTCATTAAAAGCTTAATTTATGTTTTCTTCTGGGACAATAAGGCACTTAGAAGCCATTTTTGCTTAAAAACTCTTTGCTTGGGCCTGCAAAAGTAACTATAAAAGCAGAACAAAGACCTTCACTTTGTACCTTTTGTTACTTTAAAATTGTTGGTCAGAGCTGCTCAGCTCTGTATTTAGATCTGTTAATCATTTAGCCAGGGTCTGCCTAAAAGTTGGCAAAGCAAGTTTGATTAGCCCTGAACTTAAAGGGTCTCAACCCCCGTCAAGACTGAGGACTCCAAGAAAAGGGTTTACAGGGACATCTGGCCACACCCAGAAGTCTCCAGCATTGTCCTAAACCTGTGATCACCTGATTCCAGAAAAGCAGAGTTCCACATGACTGAAGCCACCACAACAGAGACAACCATTTCCAGAGAACAGAACCTCCTCAGAGCTGAGCATGGAAGTAATAATCAACAGGGTCCTAGCTCACCAGCTAATCCTTAAAGCTGGACTTCCACCCCTGCGTGTGATTTTGATCCCTTTCATCAGAGTGTTCCCCTTCCAGCTGCTGGAGTCCTTTTGTATTTTTCTGACTCTTTGATAAGGACCGGACTGATTTGCCAGTTCAAGATAAAGTCCCTTACCATTTTCTCTTAAATTTCCTAAGTAAAGCTTTTTCCTGTAAATATGTCCTTTAGTTTTAATTTCCATTATTACTAGAAGCGTCACCAGCCACTTTGACCATATCAAAGAAGCCATGTATTTGGGAAACAAGGAAAAAGGATTTATTCAAAGCCAGCTCTGAAGAGATGGAGGAGCCTATTTGCTTCAAACACCATCTTCCCATTACATGTGGGCAAGGGTGTTTATAGCAAGGAACAGAGGGGCAGGGAGCATGGAGGGCCAGTGCAGATCTCCACACTTGCCTTGTCCCATCTGGGCATTTTCTCAATGCCAGCCCCCGCTAAACTTTCCTCATCACTGAAGGGTGGGGGAAAGAAAAGCTGAGAAACACTTGTTAAGTCACAGCAAATATCTCTTTGCTTCTATTCTTTGGCCAAGAATAAACTTTCTTTTACTGCTCAATCAGTGCTTAGTCCTATTATTGGTTCCATGATTCTGAGAAGTAAAAAACAACCTGATTTGGATAAAACAATTAGTAACACATAGGCTGTAACTTAACAAGTGTTTCTCAGCTTTTCTGTTGTTTTGATTAAATAATTGTATATATGTAAGGGGCCAGGGATTTCGTTCAGTGGTTCCGCCACCTGCCTAGCAAGCGCAAGGACCCGAGTTCCATCCCCGGTACCAAAAAAAAAAAAAGAACTGGAATAGTATATATGCAAGTATAATGGCAAAGAAAATAATACTGAATATATAATTTAAAATGCCTAGTTTATGTTAAATTAATGGCATCTATATAATTAATACATCTTACACTTTACGGGAGTCTGCTATGTAAAATGTCCTGGATTGACTTTCCAAAAAGTTGGTCACCTTAATGTTTATTCAGATTTCCTTCATAGATTTTAGCATATATATATGTACATTTAGTTCTGAACTGTCTGACAGTCACTAAGAAGTATTTCTACTGTTTTCCCTTAAAAGTTTAATTAAAAGGGTTCCAGGAGAAATATATACTCATATATTTCATGTGTTTGAATGTGATAATAATAAGTTAACTAAAGATAAGCTCATTTAAGCCGGCCTTCATTATATGTGTAATTGTCAAAAAGGAAAAATTAAGTTTTATTGACCTTAAAACCTAACTTCAGATGTTTTATGCTGTATTCTGTTTTGTACTGAAAGTACCTGGACAAGCCCCTTCTGATCTTCTAAAAAGGTATTTGAGGTAGGGGACTATACTTGATTTCTTCACTTGACTACCTTGCTCTTTATCTTCTGGCTTGTGAGATTTTGAGTTTGAATTAATGCCACAGGTAACATGATCTTTTTTAAACAACTGCTAACTGGGTATTCTGTAGAATACTATGCAGTCACAGACACCATATTTCCCTGAAAACAAAACATAGCTGGAAAATAATCAGTCTTGGAAACTAGAGATCAAAAATGTCAGCCCCATCAGCCTATCCTTGTCTTACCTGCCCCACAGAGTAGCCACTGAGCAAAGGAATAGTGATGGCAGATGAGGCAAGGATAGAATGATGTGGCATTTTTTACTTTTTTTTTTTGTACTGAGAAATGAACTCAGGGCCTCACACTTGCCAGGCAGGCACTATGCCACTGAGCTACATCCCTGGCCCCAGGGTTGGCATTTTTGATCTCTAGTTTTCAAGGCTGATTATTTTCCAGCTAGGTCTTATTTTCAGGGAAAGAGGGCAGTATAAAGGACATAAAGAAATATCCAATTACATAAAGGTACCCAAAAGTTGCATTCTGAAGGGTTCTGAGAAGATTCCAGTATCCCCAGACTAACTCCAGTAGATGCCTGTAGTTAGACATTTATTTTGATGCATTTATCCTTGCCTTATCTGAGTTTCTCTTTTTCTCTTTAAAAAGGATTTCTGACCTGTTAGTTAGCACTGTAGAATGATTGAATGCCAATCAAATGTTGTACTATTTATAGTAGCAATTGGAGCACTGGTTACATGGGGATAAAATCAGCACCTGACAACTGGCAAAGGAATAGAAAGGGAAGTCAGAGATTACATAGATACACTCTGTAGTTTTGTAGTTTATAGTTTTTCCTGTCCTTATGAATAATTTGAACAAATACATTGCACCTTTGACTTACAAACTCAATTCATTCTCAAGAGCTGGTTATAACTCAAATTGGTCAGTTGAAGGCTCAGGCTCCTCTACACAGCCTTCTAAGTCTCTCTCCTGTACACAGGCAGATCTCAATGTCCTTAGAGAGACATTGGCCCAGGATTTCTCAGCACCACACAGGAAAGGATATTGTAATATTCCTTCCACAACTCTTTAAGAGTTAAATCTGTATCTGAGATCATCTGGAAGCACAAGCAGCAAGCATTCAGGTTGTAACTCAAGACTTTGGTCATAAGTTAAAACTAATATTCTGGTCATAACCCAAGGTGTCCGTATATCAGATCAGGCGTAACTCAAGAGTCCACTGTATTTGGACAGGGAAATATCCACAGATAAACATTTGAGAATTGTTTGAATTCATGCAACAAAGAAACCATAGTATGTCCTTTTTCCTTTCCTTGGCTTCTCTCCTGAGAACTTGGTTTCTGCTATACAACATGGGTTCTGATGAAAGATGTAGACACTCTTGCCCAGAAGACCAGGAAATTAGGTGTAAGGCCAAAATGTGAGGCCTCTTTGAGCATACACATTCTTGAACATTTTAAAAGTAAGATTTAATTTAAGAATACTTAGCATATCCAATGGAAAGAAATTATATATCAAGATGAGAAAGGTAAGCCAGGCGTGGTATACACCTATAATCTCAGCACTCACGGAAGCTGATGCAGGAGAATTGCAGCAAGTTCAAGGCCAATCTGGGCTACATAGTGAGTTCGAGGTCAGCTTCAACTGCATAGTGAGACCTTGTCTCAAAGAAGGATGGGGATAATACAAAATGCTGAAATTACAAGATATGACTTCTAGTGCTCACTTTGGCAGCACATATACTAAAACAGATATGACTTCTAGACTTACTGCTATCTCTTATCAGCTGTGAGATCTTGAGCACATATCTCAGCCACTCTGATTTGCCTATGCAAGATGAAATAACATTGCCCATCTGCCCATATCAAAGACTGCTGATAGTCCCAAGTAAGATGATATATTGTGAGCTCTGAGTGTGACGTAGAAATAGAACACAGCATTACATTGGTCTTGCATGGGTAGTTCACTATTGACATTGAGATCAGAGTAACTGATTTCTTTCAGCTCCCAAAGTATGACTCAGAGTCTTGGCAAAGACCAACACAGATATTTTTTAGATACCTGTGAGAGGCCAGTCCAGACAACAGTTCAACCCAAGGAAAATGATTTGTGTGGAAACTGTTTCCATGTGACATCATTGAAGTGTCCTGTGACCAAACAAACCTCACGTTGGACTGTGAAGACAAGGATCCCAACAGTTTTTTTTAAATTATTGTTTAGCATTTTAATAAATTCAAAGATGGTTTATACTATAGCATCATTGATAAATCTTTTTTTTTTTTGTACCAGGAATCAAACTGAGGACCTCACACTTGCCAGGCAGACACTGTACCACTGAGCTAAATCCCTGGCAATTAATGATTCTTATAAAACCTGGTTTATGGGAACTGTTTTTTGTAAATAGAGGGATTGATAGCCATTTTAATCATGTCTGAAAAATACTTCAATTCTTTAATCTCTGTATGAGTTAAATATAGAAGAGAATAATTTCAGTTTATTGCAGCCTTTAAAAATTTTTTAATTGCCTTATTTGCAGTACATCCCCATTATAATGGCATTTTTCCTCACCACTACCCAAGGGAAAAAAATATTTTAATGCTATCATGATATTCTGGTAGCTTCTGCTTCCCTGATAGTTGCAGTTAAAATCAACCTTTTACTTCATGACTTTTTAGACAGTGTCCCTAAACTACTTGAAGACCATTGTAGTTCACGATTTCTGTCTTGAGATCATACTGAAGTGTCTTCACAGAAGGCCAGAGCAGACTCTAACTCTGTCATAGTCATTCATGTTTGATGAAGTTACAGAAAGCAAAGCTAAAGTCAAATTCACCTCACTCATTCACCTGAATAGATCCAAGAATCATCATGCTAAGTGAAAAGCCAGACAAAGAATAATAAAAGCTATATAACCCCATTTATATGAAAGCAAGTGACCCTACAGAGAAAAAGCAGATAAAGGTTTTCTGGGGCAAGGGATGAATGAAAAAAAAATGGACGTAAAGGTGCACAAGGAATATCTTGGTGATAATCTTTTAAAAATCCTAATGGCTTCATAGTTGTTTACAGCTGTTGCAACTCCATAGTTTTGGACCAGAGCAATGATCCTGACTGAATTATTATCTGCTAGAATGGGGAAGACTCAGGATGAGACAGAAAATCTTTCTGGACATGTTGCATTTGAAATGTCTCTTAGCTGCCAATTAATGTCTTAGTTACCAGTTAATGTCTCTTAGGTGAACTACTGAATAGGCAGTGGACGTGAGCCTGAAGTTCAGGAAAGAAAGTTGGGCTTGGGATACATCTGGCGATTTTTCAGCATACAGATAACATTTTAAACCATGACTCTGGGTGAAATTTATAAGGAAGTGGGTATAGATATAGAAAAAGGATAAGGACCAAGTCCTTGGGAACCCAGTGGTGGGTCAAGAGAAGAATACAAACCAACAAAGAAGACTTTGGAGTAGGAGGTGGGGCAGGAGGAAGACTGTATGCAATAGAAAACTCAGAGAATGTGTTGTCTTGAAGCCAAGTGAGAAAGTGTATCAGAGAACAGGGACTCTCGCCTGAGCCTAGTGCTTTGGGTTGTTAGGTAGAGGCAGGCTGACTGTTGTATCTAAAATATCAAGGCTCTTCAGGGTCTCAATCCAGAGAGACTTCAGTAGAAAGGCTGAAAGACTGATGTAACTGAAGTGTGTTATGAAAGAAGAGGGAAGGGACCACAAGCAAGCAGTGTGCATGGAATTTTGCTAACAAAAAAAAAAAAGCTGTCTTTTTGCTTGTTTTGTTTTGGAAAGTGTTTTTGCTCTCCACTGCCACCACCAAAAATGTTTAGTTTTAAAACTGGTTTTTGGGCTGGGGATTTAGCTCAGTGGTTCCGCTGCCTGCCTCGCAAGCGCAAGGGCCCAAGTTCGATCCCTGGTACAAAACAAAACAAAGAAAACCACTGTTTTTCAACCTTATCTATCTTTCCTGAGCTTAAATTTCATCTTTTCTTGGCTACTTTATTTTGTTTTTTGTTTTTCCCCAGCCTGCGACTAGTTTATTTTGTAGATAAAAGTCCTGCTAAATCTTGCTGGCATACTGATAAAAATTCTACAATTTTCTTTTTAACTAAAAACAAATCAGTTTCAGAGGAAGCAAAATTAATTTCTTTGCTGTTACTCCCCCACCCACACATACTTTTATAATCTATGCATCTAAGGTCTACCATTTTTTCTAAAATGTCTTATCATCATTATCAGTTTCTTAGAGAAGGAAATTTGCCCTTTTCCATGATTGAATTTCTCAAGTAAGAAATTATATGGGTTCTTCCAGAGATTAATGAAGGGCCAGTTAGACTTTAGTTCTGGAAGAGTTTATATTTATTGATGAGATAAATTACAAAAACAGAGTTTCAGCTCCCGGAGAGGGAAAGAGAAATCAGTTTTGTCAGACAGTCTTTTACCTGAGTCACTTCTCCTTTGAACTCTGGGGATACAAAGTAGTAGAGCACGTTCCATCCATGCTTTACTTACCCAGACGAGCACCCAGAAGGAAGTCCCAGCGTTCCATCTCTCTTTTGAAGACATGCTTTACCAGTACAGTATTTCTGCTTTTATTATCTACACATAAACATTTCTTCTAGTGCCATCGACAGATTCTAAATATTGATCAATCCTAGCAGCAAAAAGAGACTTATTGAAGCCAGGGGGTGGATTTAAGAGAGAGAGATTCTTACACTATTATCTTTGTTGGGAGATATTGAAATTTTAAAAAACGAAATCCGTAAGTGTACACCCACAACAGTGCTCTGTTTTTGCCCCAAGCCCTCACCCTTATGAGTTAATGTTTGCAGATTTCTTCTGGGGTCCTTTCATTTTCTTAATAGGCATGCTGCTTTTTCACAGGAAAGAGTTTGTTTTGTTTTGTTTTTGGTACCAGGGATCAAACTTGGGCCCTTGTGCTTGAAAGGCAGGCAGCAGAACCACTGAGCTAAATCCCCGGCCCCGAAAGATTTTTTTTAATCACCCATAGGAGTTTTATCTGATCCATCTGCACTATGTTTAACAGAAATGCCTAGCATATAGAAACACATAATCCCTACTGTTATCTCACAGTAGACAGTTTCCTCTTTTTTCATTTTCTATCTCAACAGGAGACTGAGGATGGCATAAGCTGTAGTTGCATCTGGAAATTGGAATCTGAACATGTATGAATAAACACAGCAAGGCAGATAGGAAAATTCCATTGATCCAACTCTAAATTTAAAGAGTACAATTTACATTCCAGCTCTCACAGCCTTATCCAAATCACTAGCACATTTTCTGCATTCCTTGTGGTTTAATTTCCTTCTCACTCTAATCATGTTCTTATCAATGTCTTTAAAACTTTTTGCCTTCCTGTTCGTTTACTGAGCCCAGACTAAACAACTCTAACTCTGGATGAGTGACTAGCCTCCTCTACTCCCATCCTGAAATACAAAGCCCTCAGCTCTTAGGAGGTAACTTTACTTCTTACTTCACACAAATGTAGTCACACACACACACACACACACCAGAAGCCATCTGTCAGAAACGTCCTCAGTTTCTTGCCTGCTTCTCCACCATGAATAAATGTAAACAATCATCCTTCCTTCTTGCTTCAGATAAATAAATGTCCCTTTGTTTAGGACCAATTCTTCCTGTAGCACTCTGGATCCCACACCCATCAATTTTTTCAGTGACATAATTCTTTTTTTTTCCAGTGACAAAATTCTAATTCCATCCCTCTTCTCACCTTCCCCAAAGTATAGTCAGTAATCACTACATCACTTCCTCCCCTGTGCACTTCAACAAACTAGTGCAATCTGGCTTCTGCGATCACCAAACACACTTACGAAATTATTATTTCCAAAGCCATTGGCCCTTATTAGACTTGTTTTCTCTACTGTTGATTATTGCCAGTGCCTCTTAATCCGCCCCCTCCATTTGTTGAGCTGTCCAACAAACATATCCATGGCACTATTCTCCTTGTTTTACTCCTGTTTCTTTGGCTATTCATGAAACATGTAATGAACCTTGATAAGATGTGTGAAAAGGGGCCTGCAGAGAACATCATCGCCACTTAAATTTTAAGTATCTGTCTTTTGTCTCTCCTCTTGCCACATATTTTATTTTTGATCACTGTCATCTAATGCCTGTAGCTTCCACACCTGATCGTCATATTGCTAAATCTCCAATCTAGGCCTCTCCTGAATTCCACACTTGTCTGCCTACTGGACTTCTCCGTTTGTTTTTCCCACAGGCTCTCTATTCAATTTGCCCAAGTCAGTTTCTTCCCTTGCATTTTATGTTTCATTGAGTGCACTGCCATCATCCAGTTATCTAAGGAGTAACCCAAGCCTTACCCTGTCTCCCTCCCTGTTCTTGGGATCCACCAACATGAAGCTTTATATGCTCTGCTCAAAGACTCCGAATCTGCTCATTCCGCCAGGATGACACTGCTTTTGGTCAGACCTTTTTTGCCTCCCTTGAACTGCTGCCTTAGTCCCCTCACATCTCCCTGCCTCATGTCTTACTCTTCTTTAGTTTGCCATCCTCTTGGCTGTCATTGTGATCACTCAACAGTGCAGATCTGATTATATCATTCCCTTGCAAAACTTTTTCAATGGTCCCCTAGCAGTTCAATTCAGAACACATTTATTATGCATGTACCCATCCCAAACCAATCTTATCTGGGAGAATCACTTTAGCTTTAAAGTATTACTACAAACAAGGTCTCTACTTTTAAACCATTTCTTCACACTTGCCTGATGTATTAGTCATTTTCCACCATACTTACTCACCAGGACTCTGACTGTGCAGGCTTCATGAAGCTTTCCTCATCCCTACCCTCTGCTTCCACACATAAATCGGCCTAGAAATTCCCCTTCTACAGTCTGAGTTTAAGTTCTCTGGCTGATCTCAATAGAAATAGAGTCTAACTGACACTTAGCCTATTTCTCTCTTGTCCTGACTTTTAGCTAACTGAAAGCAAGGACTGTGTTTTTCATATCTATTTACCAAACTATGGTGTCTGATAGGTGTCCAGGGCATGTCTGTTGAATGGAGTAGGAAGGGCTTCTCAAGACACTGTGGACAAGTTTATTTCATTTGCCAGCATTACCAGGTTTGTAATCAGACATATTCCTGCTCATTGTTTTCCCAATTCAGCTTAATTCAAGGAGCACTTTAGTCTTCTTACTTTCCTTTTAAGAAGGGACAGTTCCTTTAAAAAAAATTTGTGGAAATTTTAAAGCATAAAGTAGAGTATAGAATAATGAACCCACTGATGCCCATCACCCTATCTTATCAGTGTCCTGCTATTCTGGCTCCATGATTTTTCTGCTACTTTACTTCCTGGAGCATTTTTAAGCAAATCCCACAAATCATATTATTTTGCTTATAAATAGCTTCATGTATATCTCTAACTAGATAAACTTAAAAAAATACAGGGTTTTCTTGGTTAGGTTCTAAGTGTAATCCACCTTTTCTTATGCTAGTTACATAGCAATTTAGGCATTATAAGACAAATCATTTTACTGCTTTTTTGAAATATCTGACCACTTACCTTTCTTTAGGCTTTACTTGGGGTTTTTTTTTTTTTTTACTCTTTCTTCCAGAGTCTGTTGATTTTTTTTAATTATACTAAATTATGCATAGCATAAAATTTACTGTGGTCACTATTTTAAATGGATAGTTCAATAGTGTTAAGGACATTCATACTGCTATGCAATCTCCAGAGCTTTTTTCATCCTGTGAAACAAACAACCCCTCACTCCTCTTGCCCCCAGCTTCTCACATTTGTTTTTATGGATTTCATATAAGTGGTATGAAATATTTGGAAGGCAAATGTGGTATTTGCCCTTCTGCTATTAGCTTATTTCACTTAGCAGAAGGGGCTCACAGTTTATCAGTTACAGCATGTATCAGTATCCCCTTCCTTCCAAGGCTGAGGCACATTGCCTCACGTGGATGCACCACACTTTGTTTGCCCGCTTTCTGTCAATGGACGTTTAGGCTAATTCTACTTTTTGTGAGTAATGTTTCTGTGAGACCCTGATTTTAGTTTTTGAGACATATGTCCTGAAGTTGAAGTGCTGGAGTCCACTTGAAAACTTATGCTGATTTCATCCTCAATGTTTTGAGAAATCACTATACTACTCTCCACAGTGGCTGCACCATTTTACACCTTATCTTAGCCAAAAGGCCAAGAAGTGATGCATCATTTTACCTTCTTGTTAGTGGGGCACAAGGATTCCAAATTCTCTAAATCCTTACCAATCTTTGTTATTTTCTCTTGTTTGCGGTTTGGGAGCTTGTTTTGTTTTCTTTCACAGCAGCCACCTTCATAAGTATAGGGTGGAATTAATACTTTTTAAACAAATGTTAGGCTCTACTATAACCAGTAACAACAATTCTTCGTATCATCTAATGAAAGGGATTTCCGACGTGCTCTTTGTACAGTTTTCCTCTAACTGCTTGAATTGCCTCAGCTCAGAAGCTTTGAAAACACCACTGATTCATCCGGTTTTTTTAGAAAATCTCAGACTATATCCAAGAATCCTCCCCAGCAACTTCTCACTTTTCCAGCCACTTTCAGTACCCTGATTCGAACCACCACCCTTTCTCCCAAGTGCTTCAGTACCCTCCAAGGGCTTTCCCTGCTCATCTACTTTTGCCCCTCTTCATTCTGTTCTCAACTTAGAGCCAGAAGCATCTTATTAAAAACAAACCTCAGATCTAACACACGGTGCTCAACCCTTCCAGTGGTTCCCCATTTACACGCAGCAGAAGCCATAGGCCTTGGGAGGGCCTACGCAGCCCCGTGTGACCTGAATCCAAGTTACCTACCTCAGCTTCCTACCTTTCCTCTGAGTGTATTCTGCTTCCACCACTGAAGCCACCTCGTGTGCTCACCACCATGCTCCTCACTGAAAGCCTCTGCTGCTGCTCCCGGGTCTAGAGTGCTCTTCCCCTCGTATTTGTTTGACTTAATCCTTAACTCAGATGACAAGTTAGCTTCACAGGGAGGCTTTCTCTTAATACCATTATTAATTACTACTGTTCCATGGTAATAGGAAATGAACTCACCAAGCACTGGGCTACATTTTCAGCCCCCTTTTCAAAAGTTTAATTTTAAGGCAGCATTTTGCTGAATTGCTTGGACTGACCCAAGACTTACAATTCTTCCTACAGCCTCTCCGGGGTAGTTGGACAACAGATGTGTGCCACCACTTTTGGCAACACTTTTTGAAAAATGGAAAGCAACCATTCCCCTACGAACTTTCTATTCTCCTTCCCAGCTTTTATTCTATAAACTTTTTTATTATCATATATACTGTATATTTTACTTTTTGTTTATCTTTAACCCAGTGCCATTAAAATATAAACTTCAAATGTACAAAGATTTGTAGATAAAATTCTTGTATATAATTTGGCTTTATAAGTAATTGTTGAATGAATACAGTTCATGCGTCTACTCATATTTTTGTGGTTGCTCTCCAGATCTGCATGACAACTTAAAAATCAAAGCGAAAGAATGCCCATCTTTCCAAAGAAAGAAAACTAGCATAAATTGGACAGATGATGAAAAAAGAATCTACAGGAATAAAAGAATAGTTCAATCTCAAGAACTGTTACAGTATTTTCTCCCTATGGTGGAAAGCCCTAGAAGCATAGAAAGAACCAACTTCCAAATTTCACATCAGTAAGTCAACATAATTCTATAATTCCTAGGTATTAATTTTTAAATTTTTTTTATTCATAGTGCTAGAGATCAAACCCAGGACTTGGTGTATGCTAGGCAAGCACCCTGCCATTGAGCCATACCCTGAATCCATTTCTACTATTTAATTCATTCTTTTTATAAGGAAGTGATACTTATTCATTATAAGAAACAATCCTGGGTAAACAGGCTTTTGAGAATGGTGTCATCTACACCACATTTGACAAAGGGAAAAAAGTCCAAAGCCATAAGAAAATATGAGTCATTTGAAGCACTAAGGCCTTATTTGAGTGATTATTTGCATGAAAATATTTGTTTGGATCTATGAATGGAGCCTGTGTAAATAGTATGGCCATAGCCTGACTTTTTAAACCTTATAATCCTAGTGGGCAACTGGAACTAGAAATAATTAACTTGGGTAACTTCAATTTATTGATACTCAGAGAAAACAAAAGGAGCTAATATTTCTTTCTTTCTTTTTTTGGTACCAGGGATTGAACTCAGGACTTTATGCCTGTGAGGCAGGCAGTGGCACCACTGAGCTAAATCCCCAGCCCCAAGGAGCCAATATTTCTTTTAAAAACCATCTCTAAAACCATCTCTAAGGCCCCCCCAAAAAACCCATATAAGTAAAAATAATAACAAGCTTAAAAGAACAAGTATAATATTAACATTACCAACAACTTTTCTAAAGTACTTTCTATGTGCTAGACAGTTATAGATATATAAGTTATATATCTATACATATATATACATACATATGTGTGTGTGAATATGTATATATGAGCAATTATAAAAGAAAAAGTATGGTCAACAAACATTAGAAATGTACGATTTTGGTAAAATCCAAAGAATGCAAACTAAAACAGTGATAGAATTCCATTCTTGCTCCTTCAGGGAAAAATCCATTCACTGACAGTGGGAACTTAAAAGTAGTACAGAGTTTCTGGAGGGCATCCAATGATATAAATGAAAAATCTTTAATTGAACACATTCATACATTGTGTGCGTGTGTGTGTGTGTGTGTGTGTGTGTGTGTGTGTGTACTTGTGGTACTGGGAATTGAACTCAGGGCCTCACACATGCTAACCCATTTTGTCTAAAAAAATTCTACTTTTAGCAGGTGATCCTTAGAGGAAAAAAAATAAATAAGGGCTAAAACCCTTGTGTAAAATGATGTTCATTTCAGTATTGTTTAGAGGAGTCAAAAAAATACAAGAATCTAAGTGCTCAACAACAGAAGATTGCCTAAATAAACTGTGGTACATCTATAAAATGAAATATTATATAGCTATTCAATATTATAAGTGAAAAGTAACATGGATGACATTTATAATATGTAAGTGAATAAAATAGGCTAAATAACAGTTTTATTTTATAAGAGTATATTTATATGTACATGCACATTATTATACACACTCAAACACATTGAAAGTAGAAAAACTAGAAGCACATATTTCCCAAAATGATTATCTATGCATAAAATATCAGCTGTGGATGACATTCTTGATGCTGTCTTTTCCTAAATTATTTATTACTGCGTATTTCTTCACTGTATAATCAGGAACAGTTACACAATGAGCGCAATGAGGTGACGGTCTGTCATGGAGTAAGACAGCCATCATGCTGGAGAAGGCAACGCCTGACAGTAAACCGGCTCTTATGGGGCAATCAAATCACAGTGGAAGGTCCAGGAAAACCAGGGATCAAATCACAAATCAGGAACCTAATAAGAACACAACAGACAGAGGCAAAAAGGCCAAGAAACTGAAACTCTGGAGCTAGGGAAGGGTCTGGGTGATGATGTCTTGTCATTACTTTCATAAGAGATTCCTTACATTTTCTGGACCCAGAAAAACATTAATTGTGGTCTGACCTGATCCTGAAGATGTAAATAAATATTAGGTTGTGTTGAGACCTCTTTGTTTACAAATATAAAAAAACACTTCCAGCTAGCTCAATTAAAAAGCAGGAAGTAGGGAGGGAAGAAGTATAAGAAAATACGAGGCTATCCATTAAAACTGGAGGAGGGGGAATTCAGCCAGCCTTCAGCAAAGGACTAGAACTAGGGAGTAAGAAACTTAGAGCTCTTTCTGGTTTTCCTTCTCTGCAGAAGTTTTCGCATTCCACAGCTCACAAGTTTACATCCTATAGCAGTCTGACTTTTCACTATTTCTCATTCCCAACTCTGAATTGTAGAGAAAAATCATCTGATGGGTGACCATGCTGGTGGGTAGAGGTAAGGGAATTACATACACACAGTTGCATATGTAGCTGTTGAAATCCCTGCTCTTGTGGACTAGAGAAAGACTCAGAGACGGGGATACAGCTCTATCTCCTGTATGTATGTGTGGCAAGGGTGCAAAAAGAGATGGGATTGCTGTGCGTGCCTGGCAGTAATTAGGAGCCTCTCCTTTCTGGTGTTCACAGAGCCTGAGCGGGAGTGCTGGACTTCCACTTCATCTGGCAGGAGCAAGATCTTATTCCTCTGCTTCTTTTATAGGCGCAGAATCACAAAAAGTGGACTAAAATGGAAGGTTTAAATAACATCTAGAGTCTCCTAACATAAAAATGCTCATTTAAATCAGAATAAATCATCTTATTAAGTACCAGGAAGATCTAAAAAAAATGTTAAAAAGACAATTAGTCATTTCAAATGCTGAAGTGATAGTGATACTAGAATTTTCTAACAGATTTAGAAAAAATTTTTGGGAGGAGATGTTACAATGAACCAAAATGAAAAATTTTAACTGAAAACAACAGTAACAACTTTTAAAATCTCAGTGCTTGCACGCAATAGCATAACTGGTAGGATAGCAGAAAGAGGCAGTGAACTGAAAGAACCTTTTTTAAAAAAAAGTAGAACTTACCCGACCTGAACATCAGAGAGAAAATATACTAAAAATAACATGAACAGAGTCTCAGACACCTGCCGGCCTACAAAATAAGATATTTTATTCATGTTACAGAGTTTCAGAAGAGAGGTGAATTAGGTCTCAATGGGAACATAAATAAATAATGGCTAAAATTTTCAAAATTTGGCAAGAGACATAAGCCTACAATCAAAAAAATTACCAAAACACTAATAGGGAGCACTCAAAGAAATCCATGCCAAGACACAACAAAATTTAACTGTTTTAAAAAAGAAAAAACCTTGAAAGTAACCAGAGAAGAATGACACTTTTCTTGAAAAACAGCTGTGTAACCGTTTATCATCAGAACCCTTGAAGACTAGAAGGGGCACAGTATCGTCAATTACTAAAAGAAAGGAAACTGTCAAAATTCTATATCCAGTGAAAACAGAAGGGAAAAGAAGAAATGTTAAGATGAAGTAAAGACAGCCGGTCGTTTCAAATGCTGAGGTGATAGTGATGTTGGAATTTTCTAACAAAGATTTTTTTTTAAATAGTCATAGTAAAAATCCTTCAAGAAAAACACTTGAAATAAATGAAAAAATAGGGGCTGGGGTTCCACTTAGTGGATCCACTGCCTGCCTCAGAAATAGGAAATGATGAAAGAAGGATCATTAGACAGAATATAGTGAGCAAGCCTACGGATAAATATAATTGGTTTTTAAAAATCATTTTTAATTGTGGGAGGACAAATTATAACCCTGATATGATTCTAAACATAAGTAGAGGAAATAGTTAAGGCAATTATAAGTGTGAGAAGGTAAAGAGTTGTAGAGGAAAGTAAAGCTTCTACACCTGACCCAAACTGATAAGGCGATATAATCACCAGATTATAATGTCATAAATATGTAATATAATATGTACAGCAACATCTCAAAAGCTATTCAAAGGGTTACATTCAAAACACTAAAGAGCCAAGCATGGTGGCACAGCCCTGTCATCCCAGCACTGGGGAGGCAAGAGGACGGGAAGTTCCAGGTCAGCCTGGACTATCTAGTGAGTTCAAGGCTGGCCTGGGCTATATAGTGAGACATTTCTCAAAACACAAAACAAAAAATAAACCTCTATAGATAAATCAAAAAAATTCAAAGAAATATCACAAAGGGAGGCAGGAGAAAGAAAAACAGAGCCAAACAAAAACAGTGAGCAAAAGGAAACAAACAAAAAAAACAGATTTAAACCCTAAGATAGCGATAATTACATTAAATTTAAATTTCCTAAAGAAAACAAGACAGCGATTGGCAGAATAGATTTTTAAATATTACCCAAAAATACACAGTCACAAAAAATTCATTTCTAATATGACATTTCAGGCAGGCTGAAATAAAATTACAGAAGATCTGTCATGCATGCATTAATGAAAGGGTAGTTATGTTAATATTAAATAGAAAACTCCTAGAAGGGGGGGGGCATTTCTTAATGATTCAAAAATTAATATACTAAGAACACAGCAACCTTAAATATGTATGCATAAAACTACAAAACTGCAAACTGAAAGCAGGAATAAACAAAAACTGAAAAGAGAAATAAATCAAAATTGATTCAACAACTAGGTGGGAAATAAGCAAGGATATTGAAGAATTCAAAAAGAATATAAATAATAATTGACAAACTATAACCATTCTACCAACAACAGTGCAATACACATTTTTTTCAAGTGTGCATGGAAAATATACAAGTAAAACAAACCTCAGTATATTTGAAAGAATTTAAACAATACAAAGTATATCCTCTGACCACAATGGACTCAAACTAGAAACAATAACAAAAATGTAACAGTAACAAAACCCACACACTTGAAAATTAACACACTTCTGAATAATTCATGAGGTAAGGATCATTTCAAAGGGATTAAAGCTATATTAAAATGCATAAAAGTGAAACTACATTGCATAAAAATTTGAGATGCAACAGAAGCAGTACTGAAATGGAAATATATATAACTAAATGTATAAAAAAGAAGTCTCAACTCAATAAATTTCCTGTCATAACCTGTAAAAAGAAAAGCTAATAACCAAAAACAAGAAGGAAGGTAAAATAAAGATAAAAGCAGAAATTAATGAAACTGAAAATAGAAAAATGACAAAATCAGTTAAACAACTGGGCCTACAAAGATATCAATAAATTTTTCAAACCTCAATCAAGACTAACAAAAACATAAAGAAGACATGAAACACTGGCATGAGGTATGAAACAAGGGTTATCACTAAAGATTTTGCTGACATCAAAGTGATAGTACTGTCAAAAAGATACTAGAAAACACTACAAATGCACAAATTTGACAATTTATAAGAAATAGATAAATCCCTCAAAACATGCACACGTGCACACACCCTACCATAGCTCACTCAGTATGAAGTAGAATATCCGAATGTCATGTAACTATTAAGGAAATTGAATTCATAATTTAAACTCCCAAAAAAGGAATCTCTTGGCCCAGGTAGTTTCATGGGAGAATTTCATCAAACATTTAAAGAAGAATTAACACCAATTCTACGTAATTTCTTTCAGACAAATAGAAGAGTAATTCTGTTTAGTTTAAGAAACTACTATTGTCTTGATACCAAAACCAGGCAAAGACAGAGCAAGAAGGGGACAATATACAAGTATGTCCCTCATAACTATAGATTTTAAAAATCTCTAACAAAATATTAGCAATATAATCCAGAAATGAGTTGAAAAAGAATTACATACCCATTAGTAGAAGTCTATTTCAGGAACACAAGGATATATCACTATTTTTGAAAATCAATGTAATCGCCCATATTAGCAGGTTAATGAAGAAGAAAACCTGCCTGCGTAGTAGTGTAGGCATGTAATCCCAGCACTTGAGAAGCTGAGGCAGAAAGATTGCTGTGAGTTTAAGGCCAGCCTGAACTATATAGCAAGACCCTGTCTCAAAAAACAAAACAAAACAAAACAAAAAAACAGAATCACTTAAAAAAAAGAAGAAGAAAATGTACATGATCATATTAATTAGCATAGGGGGAAAAACCCCACTTGACAAAATTCAATACCTATTCATTATTTTTTAAATTACCAGAAAAAATAGAAATAGAGTGAAATTTACTCAACTTGTTAAAGCTTATTCTCACCACTCTTAACAGTTTTCTAGGAGCTTTAATCACAGCAATATGGCAAGAAATAAGAAGTATACAGGTTAGGAAGAAACAAAGTGTTCCTCATTTATAAAAAATGTTATGCAGAAAATCCCCCAAAATTTATATTTAATATGCTTTTTTAAAATTTTGTTTTGTTCTGTTTTGTTTTGTTTGCAGTGCTATAGATCAAACCCAGGACCTTCAGGCCTGCTAGGCAACCACTCTGCCACTGAGCTTATATCCCCTGCCCTAAGTAATTTATATATTTTTTAAAAACTCCTAGAATAAGCAAGTTCCTCTCAACCTCAAAATATAATATAAACATACAAAATTAATTGTATTATGGAACGAACATGTGAACACCAGAATTACAAATATAATACCATTTTAACTCTCAAAAATTACATAATTATAAATCTACAAACTATGCATACGGTTTGTATGCTGAAAACTATACAACATGTATAAGAGAAATCAAAGATTCGTGTATGAGCCAGGTTTGGTGGTGCATACCTTTAATCTCAGCACTCTGGGAAGCTCAGACAGGATTCTCATGAGTTTGGGCCGAGCCTCAGCCGTGAAGTGATTCAGTGAGAACTAGTCTCAAAAGCAAAAAAACAAACAACAACAACAACAAATGATTAGAAAAGGTTGGGAATATAGTGCAGTGTGGAGGGAGGAAGTTGAAAGGATGGAGGGCCAGAGAAAGGGAGAGAAAGAGAGAGAGAGAAAAGAGGGAGAAGGAGGGAAGAAGAGAGAGAGAAAGAGAGAGAGAAATTAAGCAAATAGAGAAACCCAGAATGCTCATGGTTTGGAAAAATCAACACCTAACAGAATCAGTTCTTCCCAAATTGATATACAATTTGGCACAATTCCTTGCAAAACTCAGTAAGACTTTTGCAGACATACACAGATTATTCTAAAATTTTTAGATAAAGGCACTAAAATAGCAAAAACAGTTTTGAGAAAGGATACAATGAGAGGAATCAGTCTATAGCTGGAGTAGTGGAGAATGAAGAAACACATCAGTGGAACCACGTAAAAACTCCACATGAATACCCTCATCTGATTTTGACAAAAATGCAAAAGATGGCCTTTTCAACAAATGGTACTGGAACAATCAGACATCCACAAGACAAAACAAAAATGAAACTTCACTTAAACTCAGACTCTAAAAAGTTAATTCAACATAGATCATGGACTTCAGCAGAAAACATAAGACTATAAAATATTCAGAAAAAATATAGATATTCTTCAGGACCCAAATTCTTAGACTTAATGCCAAAGGTATGATTCAGAGAAGGTGAAATCAAGAAATTAGACTTCATCAAAACATTGCACTTTGAAAGACCTTTTGAGAGTATAAACAGACAAGCTATAAGTAAAAATTCCTGGCAAACCACACAAAATACTAGCTAGTATTTAGATTAACTCAAAATTAAACAATTCAAAAATTTATGTTTAGAAAATAGACAATACAGATGGCACACAACCACATGAAAAGAAGTTCAAAATCATTAGCCACTAGGGAAATGTACAATGAATACCCATGCACAATGATGCACATCCATCAGAACGGCTAACATAAAAACTAGCGAAAACAGCTAACGCCAGGGAGCATCTGGAAAATTGGGTTATTCATATATTACTAGTAGAGATTTAAAATGTAGAAACCACTCTGGAAAAAACAATTTTGCAGTTTCTTTAAAAACTAAATGCTTAACTATCACATAACCCAGTCCTTGCTCTCCTAGAAATTAACCCAAATAAAATGAAGATTTAAATTCACATGAAAACCTCTACATAAGTTTTTATGCAGTTCTATTTGTAATAGTAATAAGGTCACATGCCCTTGAGTAGGCGAATCATTAAATCCCAGTGCATCCATGCCCTGGACTGTTCTCAGCACTAAGGAATGAACCATGATACACAGAACAACCCAGATGAATCTGCACAGGGAGTTATGCTGAGTAAAACGCAAAAGGCTAATTTCAAAAGTTTACATACAATTTGGTTTCGCTTATATAACATTCTACAAATAACAATATTATATAATATGGATAACAGTTAATGGTTAACAAGAGTTAAGGAGGGGCTGGGAAAGGAGAGAAGTAGATACTATAAAAGGGTAACACTCTCGGCATGGTGGTGCATACCTGTAATCCCAGCACTCAGGAGGCTGAGACAGAAGGACTGCCATAAATGAAGGCCAGCCTGGTCTACACAGTGAGACTCTGTCTCAAAAAAATTAAAAAAAATTTTTTTAAAAAAAGGGTAACATAGGCACCATTTTGTGTACTGACCACACCACTGTTAATAGCCTCATTGTGATATTTTGCTACAGTTTGCAAAATGTTACATTTATAGGAATCTAGGTAAGGGTACATAGAAACTGCCTCCATTGTCTTTTCAAATGTATTTAAATCCACAATTATCTCAAAATTTTAAAAGTTTAATTAAAATACAGTTGAAATTCTGTGGCTAAAAACTAGAATTCTAAAGAAAAACTGAGAAATTTTTAGTGGTTATAATGAATGATTTACAAAATATCCCTCTGCTCAGGTGGGACTCACTGATCTTTTTACTTGCTCTAGAAATAAAAATCATATAGCAGATATAATGAATCTACTCTAATAAAATAAATAGGGTAAAGATTTAGGGCAAAGTGGAGTTTTAGAGAACCTGGAGTTCCACTACATAGACAGGTAAGGTTCTGAGGTCCAGAGTGGCCATTCTATCAGGAAGGCTTTGGTGGGGGCACTTATCCAAATAAACATATCTTCCAGGCATTTGGAAATACAGGATTGAGACAGTGCTGAAGACTGTGATGAGAGATGAAGACCGGTTCGTTCATATAAAGATGATGGTTAAAGTATTAAGGACAAAGAATGTCTGATTTGTGCTATCACAGTAGATACCTTAGACTATAAAGTAGATACATGAAGGGTAAAAACTCATATTTTTCATTTCTTTTCTAGACTAAAGCAAGCTTCTTGCATAAATATAAAGAGATACAGCACATCTTGGACACCAAGAAATCCCCCTTTCATTACTCCAAAGAGTCTTATGACAAACACCTCAGACTGGCTCCAGTGTGTGCCCCGGAGGCCACCGGGAAATTTTTCACCTTTCAAAGGCTACAAGAGGAAAAACTTTTCTCAAACTCAGGCCACAAAAACTGAAGACATAGAATCTCTCAGCAGCAAATGGGAGACTGCTTCCCCAAGTTTTGAGATGGATGCCAATATTCTAAAAGATAAGAGTCTTCCAGCTGAAGAATACAACTTGCAGAGACCTATGCAGGTAGTTCCTCATCTAACTAAAAATAAGGGCGAGCATGCAAATAAGAAGGATGGACATCTCGCCTTCCATCGGAGGTTCCAAAGGGACAATTAGTTTGGCTGTATGCTTCTCTGAAGACTGAAAAACAACACATGGTGACATAGTAAAAAGAAAAGCCCTTTCTTTCCTGTACCTCCCCTTCACACACATGCAAACACTAAACTACAGATTCTAGAATCCCAGCTTCTTTAGTGGAAACATCTTTCAGAAATTTAAAAGAGGTCCAGAAAAAATATAAAGCACTTCCATATTATATTTAATTTTGTCAATATGGAAAAAAATGGACATTTGATTTTTTCCAAAATTACTTACGCAAACACCAAAAGACTTAAGAGTTAAAGGGAAGAAGGACACATACTACCATGCATTTTAAGCTCCTTACTGAATGAATCGGTCAACAAATACCATTTCCCAAGTTTCTGCTATATGGTTGGTGTACCAGGAACCACTGATGATGTAAGAGACATTTCTCCCCACTAGAAGAATATCTTGTAATTGTTCATATAAAGCACATGTGACTAAAATGATTATAGAATGATACTATGCAGAGTAAAGTACTAAGTTGTACACCTCCAACCAATAAAGAAAAACCATATATTAAAAGGTGCTACTTGCACAGACCAAAGTGTGGCACATAATGGTAATGAAATTCATAGATTATGGTGTAAAAGTCATTTTGACTCTCAGAATGAAGCAGAGATATCAAAGATGAGATATACAGCTTCTGTCAGAGCTGACAAATGGACATTGCCAGCGTTTATTTCTGTGGACCCTGAAGCAAGCCCAGCACCACATGTTTCATTCTTTAGGCAGTGGTGAGGGGGGTCCTGAAGGATGTGCAGAAAAACAGGTCTGTCACCAAGTAAGTCGGGATGGGTGGTCAGGGCTGCAGGATGCAGCTAAGGAGAATGAGGGCCGGGCAGGTGAGGGAGATTGGAGATGCAGCCACGATGCTGATCAAGGCCAGGTGGAACAGGAGGATCTGAGAGTGCTCATCTGTCAACAGTATCTCCAGCAACCAAGGAAAGCTTTAGGACAGCATGTTACTTTGTAAAAGTGGTAAAGATTGTGTTTTAAACATTCTTAGCCAATAAATTTCCTCAGGAATCTTTAATACCTAGTAAGAAAGAGCTATCTTCTGAATAAAAGAGATCACTCTTCAGGGCCAAGTATCCTGTCCTTAGCAGAGCCTCCAACTTTTTAATCCCAAAATGAATATTCATTCTCTCTTTCTAAAATTCTCATCATCGGTGACTGTGTGGGGCAGAGGCAGATCTGCTCCCTCTTGGGATGCCCTCTGCCAGAGGTGCTCAAGTAAAGAGGTAGGAGAATATTCTGGGCCATAGTATGTGTTGTAGCTGATATCATGATGGAGTAAAAACTCCCAAAACATGATTTGTCTTTATTCTTATAGATCAGGGGAAAAATCTTGATTTTTAATTCAGTGAAATATCACTTAATCTTCAGCTGCCGGAGAGTTTCAGGCTGTCAGCTATTGAGTTGAATACCTTTGCAAACAATAAAATAGAAAAATAAGCCAGCTTCTTGGAAGGTTAAGGTGTATGTAGATATTTCCTTAGCAATTTTACCTTGGTCTTCAACCATAATCGCTCCCTTTGTACTTTATTTGATGCTTTACCTACTAGAGTAGGGAGCTATGGACGCCATTTTCCCACTCTGCATTTCACGTTGTAGTTTACTGTCAGTGTTCTGAGAATGCCACTCTCACAAGTCCATTCATTCTGTCTCTCCCTGGCATCCTCGCCGCCTAGCAGATTCTCTGGCAAGCCTCTCCTTTAAGACGAAACACAAGCACTACCTTCACTAGGAAATCTTCTGTAGACCCCCTGAGGAATTTAAAGAATGGTGATTACTATGGTGAGAGTCCTAGTGGGATAAGTAGACAACATGCAAATAGAGATGTGTGATATAAACAAGAAAATTGTAAACTTAAGAAATGAAAGGCGATGCTAAAAATTTTAAAACACTGTCATAAAAGGAATGATGAGATCATCGATAGATTGGACACAAATGATGAAATAACAAGCTTAAAGAAATATAAATAGGAACTGGAAAATATATGTGTAAAGAGAAAAAAGATTGAAAAATACATAATTTTCCTTCGCAGAAAGATCCTGAACTTGAGGCTAGCCTGGGTTATGTAACAAGGTACTGTTTCTTTAAAATATCCTTAAAGTTTAACCCTTTGGGACTAGGGCTGTGTTTCAATGATAGAGCACTTGCCTAGCATTAGCATGAAAAAATAACTATAACAATTATAATAACCAAAGTCAGCAAGACAATTATAAAAGGTAAAAACGTGTACAATGGGTTTATCAAAAGTTTAAAAAGTTAAAGCAATAACTGAAAATTTTCCAAAATTAGACACTAAGCCACAGATCCAAAAAGCCCCAAGAACACCAAGAACCATAAATACCAAAAATCCTACATGTCATATAAAACTCAAGAAAATCAAAGAAAAAAAAAAAAACAGCCAGGTGTGGTAGTGCACACCTCTAATCTCTGCACTCAGGAGGTGGGGTAGGAGAATTGCTGAGTTCGATCTTCATAATGAGGTCAAGGCCAAACTGAAATACATAGACCTTATCTCAAAAAAAAAATGTTTTAAAGGATACATGGGGGTACATTTTACATATAGCTGAGCAAGGTAACAATTATATCTGACTTTTCAGAAACCATGTAACCAAGAAGACAGTGGGAAAAACATATGTAAAGTGTTAAAAGAGGCACTTACTTCAGGCTTCTGTAACAAAATTCCGTAGAGTGGGTATCTTAACAAAAATTCTGAATGCTGAGAAATCCAAGATCAAGACACCAACATAGTGCCTAGCAAGGATATTCATTTTGTTTGCAGCTAGCTATCTTCTTCTTATATCCTCATGTGGCAAGGACAGCAAGTATTCGTATCTCCCCTTATACTAGCACTAACCTCATTCATGAGGACTCTATCCTCCTGACCTAATTATATTCCAAAGGCTTCACCTCCTAACACGACCACACTGGGGGGCACAATTTCACAATGGGAATTTTGTGATACACATTAGTTCATCACAACCACTAACCTAAAATTCTGTATCCAGTGACTGTACTTTAAAGGTACAGAGAAATTTTCTTAGACAAACATTGAGGAAATTTTTTAACTAGTAGAGTTTCCTTAGGAAAAAATGTTTAAAGTTCTTCTGAAAGAAGGATAAAAAACTTGTATGTAAAGGAAGAGCAACAGAGAAGGAATGGTTTGGTTTGGTTTGGCTTTTTTTTTTTCTTTTCATTGAGTTTATTGGTACATTTTAGGTATACAGTACAGTTACATTCATTATTGGGATCTTGTACCTTTACATGACAGGTCTTGGTTTGGCTTGATTTAGTTTGGTTTGGCTTGGTTTAGCGTGGTTGTCCTTTGGGACAGAATCTCATTATTCATCAGGCTAGCTTCAAACTCACAAGCCTCTTGCCTCTGTCTTCAGAATGCTATGATTACAGGCATGTGCCACCTTTGCCAGGTAAAGTCTTTTATTTTTCTTAGATGGTCAAATAGATAATAGTTTGTTCAAGATGGTAATAGTATAACATATTCGGATAATATAGCTTATAGATAAATGAAATGAATAGCAGCAATGTTGCAAAGGATAAGACGGAGGAAATGCAAATGCTATACTAAATCTGTTATGAAACACTTGCATTATCCAGGAAGTAAATGGTATAGTATTTGAAAGAAAACTTGAATTTGTTGTAAGTTATACTATAATAAAGGATGAAAAAAGTATTATTGATACGCTAAAAGACAAAAATTGTACAAAAAGTCAAAACGAGAAGGCACAAAAGGAGAAGACAAGATGAGAAATAAATAACCAAGAGACAATGGAGAGAAAAGAATAACAAATACAGTAGCTATTAATTCTAACCACATTAATAATCACTTTTTAAAGTTAATAGTCTAAATACTGCAAGTATAAAACAGGAGATTATCAGGATAAAAAGATAAGCTGTTCCTTGACAAGATATAGTTTAAATATAAAGATTTAAAGGGATGAAGAAAGATATACCACGTCTAACTTCTCTAACTAAAAGAAAGCTGGAGTAGCTATATTTCAGGCAAAGCAGACTTCAGAGCAAGAAAAATTTTCTAAGATTAAAGAGAAATCAATTCTCAAAGAATATGTAACAAATTTCTCAAAGAAATTGTATTTGGCAAAATCTTATCCCATTCATAGTAAGACAAAGTCACATCAAATGAGAAATGGAGAGAAATTTCAAGTTGGTTTTTAAAATCTAAAAAAAAAAAACACAAAACTATAGATTCTTTCCTACTAAGATAAGAATCAAGGAGACCAGGATGTCCATTCTCACCATTCTCACTCAACATCATACTGGAAGTCTTAACTAATTCAATCAGACAAGGAAATAAAAGATACACAGCTTGTGAAGGAAAAAATACAGCTGCATTTGTTCACCAATAACATACTTGCCTATGTAGAAAATCCCAAAGAGCAACAAAACTTTCTGGAAGTAACAGGTGATGATACAAGATTATAAGGCATACAGTTCAGGTCATGGTTTAGGTCTTAAATTCTCCCCAAGGGCCATTATTTTTAAAGGCTTGGTCTTCAGGAAAGAACTATTGGGAGGGATGATGGAAACCCTAGGAGTAGAGTCCTAAGGACAGTAAGTTGGGTCACTGGGGTGTGCCTTTGGGGATACTGGGACCTGACCCCTTTCACCTCTCTTCCCTCCTGGCTGTTATGAAGTGAGCACTGCCCACTATGATGATCTGCATCACCACAGGCCCAAAGGCAACACAGCTAAATGACCATGGACCAAAGCCTCCAAAACCATGAGCCAAAATAAATCTTCTCAATGAAATTGATTTTCTCAGGCACTTGCCACAGCAATAGAAAACTGACCAACAGTTAATATATCAAAGTAAATTATTATCTCACATACAGTACCAACAATGAACAACTGGAGTTTGAAATTGGCATATCATTGACATTAACACCAAAACAATAAAATACTTAATATAAATCTAACAAAATCTGTCAAGATCTGTATGTGGAAAGTTATAAGCCTCTATCAAAAAAAGAAGTAAATAAAGTGATAGATGGTCCATGTTCATGAACAGAAAGGCTCAATATTGTCAAGATATCATCTCTTCCCAACTTGAATTATAAATCAGTTCCAATCAAAATCTCAGCAAATCATTTTGTGGATATTAACAAGCTGATTTAAAATTTTATATTTCATCCAAAATAGCCAACACAATATTGAAAGAAAAGAAAAACAAGGATTGACACTACCCAACTTTAAGACATACTATAAAGCTGCAGTAATCAACAGAGTATGGTATTAGCAAAATATAGAAAAATAGATCATGGAACAGAATAGAGAGCTAGAAATAGACCCACACAAATATAATCAACTGATCCTTGATAAGAGAGCAACATCAATACATGGAATTTATCAGCAGTCACTTCAACAAACAGCAATGGAGAAAATGAATATCCATATGCAAAAAGGCAAATCTACACAGACCTTAGACAAATATGTAGATAATTCACCCACTCAAGTGAGACCATAGATTTAAAATGCAAAACTATAAAACTCCTAGAAGACAACATAGGAGAGAACCTGGGTGACGTTGAGTATAGGTAGAGGTTAGATGGGAAATTCTTTATACTTTCATTTTGCTGTAAAGTTAAAGCTGCTCTTAAAAATGAAGTCTTTAATTTTTAAAAATATAAAAATTAACAAATGAACAGAGATCCAGTTCTAGAACAGCAGGTTCCCCACCCACTCTTCAGTGAAAAAAATAAAACTAACAAAATTATTTTAGAAAAACTAATTGAGTCTCTAGAAACTGTCCTAATCTCCTCCATCAAATGAAGAGCCATTCATTCAATAACACTTTAGGAAGTCCTGGAAAGAACAGGGAAGGGTTTGAGGCACTGAAGCTGTGAGTTACTCACTCCCTTCACCCCAGTTCCATGGAGGACACTCGGGGAGGGAGCAGCAGACACCAGGACAGTCCTCTTAGCTCCCATTCAAGGGTAATGACATCACCCAGGTGGGGAGAGGCCACCAACAGTCCCATCCACCTTTCTTTCTCGTGTTGCAGAGGCTAAATTCCAAGCAAGTGCAGCCATGAAGCCTGGGGACTCAACTTCCTCACCCTATAGCAGAGTAGAGAAGCCTGTTACCCCTGCCCCACTTTGTCACAGGACCATGGTCCCCTTTTTGAACTGCCCAGTTGAAAAGGCCCGAGGCTACCACCTCACCCAGCACCAGACCCAGATAGCAGCTCTATCACTGTAAAAGCAGAGCCACTGTCACCAACCAGATTTTTGGGCCAGGGGCTCAGAATGCTTTCCCTGCAGAGGAGGGGGCCACAAAACAGGGCACTCTGAAGCCTCCCAAGTAAATGGTTCTGTTTGGAACAAAATGTGGTCAAGTTCAGGGCTAAGTGGAGATTTGGGTGGTGAGCAGTTCAAAGGAAGTTAATAGCTTGACAAAAACAAGCTCAACCACAGGTCAGCTGGATTACCTGAGAAAACCAATGAATGAGAGGGCAAGAAGGAACTTCCTGAAGTGAAAACGAAAAGGAAAGATAAAGAGTAAGAGAGAAATGTTTCAGAGTTAAAAGTGGCAGATTGGGACACACATTTAACTTTCTCTCAAACCATCACTCAGATAACTTTTTTAAGGCAAAAAGCTGACAGGGATGACAGTAAGGAAGGAGGCCACTGTGGAAGCCAGTCAGCAGAATGACTTTAAACTTTTCACGAGTAACAGGAAAGCTAGATAAAATGGAAGGAAAATTATGTTCATCCTAAAATGCCACACTGTGTCCAACTTTGATCAATTTTGAGAGTAGAATAAAGGTATTTTTAGTTTTGCAAGTTTCAAAAAATTCCCGTTGATGGGCCCATTTCTCAGGAAGCTACTGCAGACTTACTCCACCCAAGTTGAATAAATCAAGAAAGAACAAAACAATGTGATAAAAGAAATAGGAGCTCTAACCTAGCACAGGGAGCAAAGGCAATCTCCAGTGTGGTGGGAAAGTGAGATTCTTTTGCCAAGGGCAAAAGAAGAAAAACCCTGAAGGATTCAGCCAAGGAAGCTATTTTTACACTCTGTTTTTGTTTTGTTTTGTTTTGTTTTGTTTTGTTTTTGGTACCAGGGATTGAATTTGGGCCCTTGTGCTTGCAAAGCAGGCAGCAGAACCACTGAGCTAAATCCCTGGCCCTACACTCTGGCTAAGAGTCTGTCAACAAAAAATAATGGTTCTGCTTTACAGGAAATAAGAAAATAGTTTATTCTGAATTAAGCATGAGTGACCATGGCCAGAGAACACAGATACAAATTACCCTGAATTACATGCTACACCATGGGAGAGGCTACATGAGCTTTACAGGCACAGAACAAAAAAGCAGGAATCAATACATTTACAGATTACACTGGTGGAGGCTCTCAGAGGCGGAGCAGGGAAATCTTTTCTGTAATTTTCAGATGTCGTTGCGTTCTTAGCTTTAGGGTGGTGGAGGCTGGAGTTCCAGTAAAGCTGGAGACAAGTTGCAGGAACCCTAACAGGCTCAGAATGTTAGTTCAGATACAAAAGTTAAGATAAATGGTCATTAAAGCACCTAAGATAAACCAGGATAATTTTGGCTCTCCACCTAATAGTCCATCTCTTCACAATTGTGGGGTTTTGTTTTGTTTTGTTTTATAGCTTGCCAAGGTCAAACTATCTACAGGATCTTTGGTACAGATCTTTAATACTGAACTTTTGTTCACTTCACAAGTCCCTCCGTTCTCCAAATAAAAGCTTTGCTCTGCTCTTATTTTGAAGTGAAATCAATGTTCCAGCTGCTGTAACACAGGTCTCAACACCCTAGTGAGAATGCTAAGAAGACAGTTTTGTGTTCAGAGAAGCCAGTCATCATTATAAAGCTGGTTTTTGTTTCTGGTTCAGTTTTTTTGTTTTGTTTTGGTTTGGTTTTTGGCAGCGCTGGAGATTGAACCCAGGGCCTTTGCACTAATCTTCATGCTAACCTTTTATTTTTTATTTCAAGACAGGGTCTCACTCAGTCTTCCAATTGCCCAGGCTGGGCTCAAACTTTGAATCCTGCTGCGTGAGCCTCTCAGCGTGCCGGGATTATTACAGGTGTGAGCCACCACACCTGCTTACAAAGCTTATTTCCAAAAGGGGAACAGATGAGCTGGCTACTTCCCAGAGGGAGTAGGAAATGACCCGGGTCGCCCGTGCTGCACTGCTGAGCCTGCAGGTCAGGTCTGGAAGGTCCCTCCTGCTGGAGCGGTCAGGCTGCGTTTATCTGGGAGTTTAAATCCCTGGAAGCTCTGCAAGTTGTGCATCTACTCTCCTCTCCGGAGCCACTGTGTGACATAACCAAGACCCTCATCTAGTTCTTAAACTCAGCTGGCCTGTGTGGTAAGCTATTCTGGGGAGCAAGAAGTTGTTTACATTCTTCATTTCTGAAAAGTCAGGGGCCACCAGTAACTTAAGAAACGAAAGTAAAATCAGCTGATAGTGACATCAGCACAAATGTACCAAAGTTCAGAGAGCTGTTTACTCAGACACAACTGCGAATGCAAGCAAGACATCAGGAGTGTGTCTGCAGCGATTCCCCGCCACTGCCTTCACTCCTGGAGCCTGACTTTAGAAAGCCAGCAAGAAGCACAGCTCACCACCCAGACCTGACTGCCTGCTCCACTGTTTTATGAGTGTTCCTGTGGGCTCCAAACCTTCTTTTTGTAAGTACCTCTCCCCCGGGTGCCTTAGTTGGCCCAGATGCCCCTGCCTCCTAAGACAGTGCTGTTCCCCTAGAGTTCTCATGCTGGCATCTGTCACAGGGGAGAAAATCGGTGCTAGGGTGTGTGACCTTCCTCCCTTTTCTCTTCTCACTTGATCAACCCACTATCTACTGCTCCCCTTCCCTCCACTCTTCAGCATTACCTTGTGGCTCTCTGCCTCCGAAATGAGGAAGGTAACACTGGTAAAACTGACTAGAAACACATACCCTAACTGTGTGCGGCAAAGTCTTGCACAGTCTGTATAAATGTTTGTGGCTTTGGGAACACAATGTCCATCAGAAATATGCAGCCGGACATAAGCAGGTCACCAACCAGCCATGGCAGTACTGTGACTTGAAGGTAGTTACAAAAATACCATGGGGCATTCAGGGGCACAGTGAAGACCATCAGAAGGATCTGCGGTCTCGACTCAAACAATATGAGATCTAAGAGATTCATAGAATCTGCTTTAGGTTATATTGTTTCTCATGCCCTGATGGAAATTCATGATGGGATTTTAGTTCTCTTGGTGCAGATCTTAAAAAGACTTCTTAAAATGTGGGCTGTTTTACTAATAATTTATTAACTTCCATTTTGCTTTTTTACCTGTAAAAATCAGAAAGTTCATTGTGTAAGAGGGAAATGTATATTTCTTTCCTTCTTCATGACAAATGAAGTACATTTCAGTATCATTTTTTTATACCTCTGTCCTCCCCAAATCTCATTTCTGAGATTTAGTTGGTGTGACACTTTTTTTTCAATTTGAGACATTTTCCCTTTTCTCAATTTTCTCTCCATTGTGGTCCCTACTTTATCTAATTATAAAGATTGTGATTGTTTTATAAATTTCTTTTCTCGTAGCAATAGCACATAACTCTGGGAATATTTTAGTGGAAAAGAGAATAAAAGGGCCATGGATTTAGCTCAGTGGCTCTGCCACCTGCTTCGCAAATGCAAGGTCCCAAGTTTGGTCCCTGGTACCAAAAAAAAAAAAAAAAAAAAA
>NW_022900928.1:101340365-101359437 GCF_012274545.1 Fukomys damarensis | reverse complement strand
TTTTTTTTTTTTTTTTTTTTTTTGGTATGGGGGATTGAACGCAGGACCCTGCGTTTGTGAGGCAGGTGGCAGAGTCATAATTTTTTTAAAAAAATAATGGAGCTGAAGCAAAGAAAGATGAAAAATGTGCTTAAGCCACCGCTTGCATATAGGCTCATCTTATTAAAACTTGAGTTACCCTGGTCTGGCTCCTTCATGGGTGCAAACCACAAGTTCCTGAGCTCTGCCTGTCCACAGTCTATGTCACCATGACCCTCTCTGCTTCTTGTCATGAGGCCTTCAATACTGATGAGTTTCATTTCAATTATTGTCCCTTTCATCTCTAACAATAACCCGCCCGAACACAAAAAAAAAAAAAAAAAAAAGAGGGAGAGAGAAGGAAAGAACAATTGCTTATAATGCCACCTCCCAGAAATGCCACAAATGCCAGAAATTTTAAAATAATTCTATAGCCTTTTTTTCTGTGCATTTTTATATAGATGCACTCATATTACAGTGAAGTTTTATACCTGCTTTACCTAAAAGCTGCAAAATGTCTCATCATCTTGATGTGTCATCATTTACTTCTTTTTTTAATCATTTACTTCTTAAATGGGAAATTTAAGTTGCTTCCCACTTTTTGCCAAAATAACACTGTGATGAACATTTCTAAATATAAATTATTGGTTTCATTTCTAATTTAGCCTAAGGATAAATTCATAAGAGTGAGATTACTAAGCCAAAAAGATAATGACTGTGAAGCAGATATTTAATGCATATTGCCAAAGTACCTCCCAGGAAATTTGCAAAAAATGTCAATCACTGTGAGAAATCCAGTTTGGCCACTCTTGGTATCATCAAGTGTTTCTAACTACAGATTTGATAGGAAACACATAGGTTTTATTACTTGACACGTCTTTGAATGCACTAGGAAAAGTATAGATTACTTTTCATGACTAGTTAACCACTTTGCATTCTTTTGTTACTTTTGAGGCTTGTTTTTAATGGAGTTTAATATTTTAACTGTTTGCGTGAACATTTTACGCATTAGGTATATTAGTCAGTTCATATTTGTTAGACCATGCTTATTAACTTCCATGCTCATTAACTTCATTTGTGTTTTGTGTGAGAACAGAAATCTACATTTTTTAAACAGTGAAACCTGTACAATTTTTATTTGCCTTTAAGTTCAAAATATTCTTTCTTATTCTTAAACCAAATATGTATTTTGTCTAGATTTTTTTTTAATGTTTCTTTTTGAGTGCATGTGAAATTATGGGGAGAGAGGTGAGGACCTTTTGTTGTGTTTTTCTCCTTTTTCAATTAAACTTATCAATTGGTTGAGCATTGGTTAATAAGAAACTCTTACAGGTCTCAAACCAAATGTCTTTCTGCAAAGAGATCTTCCCTGACCCTTTAATATGGCATCATTGCTTTTTCTTGCCAATTTCCCTTCCTTGCTTCACTGTTTATTTTCTTTCCATAGCTTTTCAAAGTGTGTAATTATCTTTTTTCAACATGTTTAGTGTCTGGCTCCTAAGAAGCTTGAGAGCTCAGTCAAGGTGGCATCTGTTTGCCCAGGGTGTCTCTGGCTAATACAGGGTCCCTGGTTCAAGGGGTTCCCCCAAAATGGGCCTTGGTGGGGTGACAGGTGAGACTCTGGCCTCTGCAGTGGGAGAAGGTGATGAGTCAACGGAACAGCTGTAGATCTGGAGTAGAAGCAGCACCGACTTCTAGCAACACTGATCCTCCAACTGCTTTGGGCATGGTGAATCTCAGCCTTCCATGATCGGGCTGGTACAGGTGGCCAGTAAAACCCAAATAAGCAGCAGCCCCCAGTTTACAGTCATTGTCACATTTCTAGAAAGTATTTTTTATCCCTTGCAATTTCTTTTTTTTTCCTGGTATCAGGAATCAAACTCAGGACCTTGTGCTTGCCAGCCAGGTGAGGCACCACTGAGCTAAATCCCCAGCCCCTTGCAATTTCATATAACCTTTTTTCTCAGCTTGAGTTATCTGCTAGAGAAATAAACACTCAAACTCAAACAACTGAACAGATGGCACATCAATATTAATGGAACTGTGTAAGCATCTATTTCAATGGCTTGTCACCCAAGTGGGGTCCTAAACCCACAGGTCTGACTGTATGTCTCAGTCTCACAGTGTTGTTCTGTTTCTGCTGCTAAGCTGTTTTTATTTGCCTGGGAGAATTAAGTAGATCTAAACACTGCAGTGTCCATGACACACTTGGTGTTAGGCAGGGCCACCACTGAGCACGTTGGACAATCCAGGGAGCCGCCACCAACTCACACATCCAAGAACCACTGCTGTTGCCCAGCTTTGAAAAATTAGAACCTGGATTCATATTTCTGCCAAAGGAAATATGACACATTTCCCTTTCTTCTTCCCTTTTTATTTTTGTGAGAGCCACACCCAGACCATGAATACACTTAATCTTAAATGTGTTCAGCCAGAAAGACTGAAGCCAGAGCTGGTGGCCTCCGCTGACAAGAAAACATCTCTCCTGGCTCCCCATCAGAACTTATTGTTCTGACTTCATTTTCTCCCGAGTGTCTCCTTCCACTTGTGCTGCACACCCACTCCTCAGTCTCTATGCCACTTCGCCTTGGTTACCTTTTTCTCCCCGGCATCACTGCTTCCTCATCATGACCAGAGCAGATGTGTGATACTCAGCATGACTCACTTTTGCAGATATTAACTTGTGTCCGCCGTGAGACACAATGTGACAGGCAGTGCACTGCGGAAGGCCATGTGGGGTGCAGGGTGTGACATAACATACCCAAGGCCACAAGACTCAGAGTGACAGGACGGACTGAAAGAGGTGACGGAAGGAGACATACGACTACCTGATTGGGGGCAGTCTCTGCTGGCACTCCATTCCTCTCCACTGGTACATTAAGGATTTCTGGAGCACTTAGCAGATGGCATGGATTTTCCACTGCAGGGTGCTCTACCCTGGGGGAGAAGGCAAAGTCCTGGGGACAATATAAGGACAGAGGCATAGAGTTGGGGAACTCGGGTAAATTCAGGGAAAACTAAGCAAGCCCAGCTTGATAAAGTCTGCTGCCTGAATACCACTAGACATTCAGGTAAGAAGAGCAAATCGAAGACAACTCAGAATGAGGGGGATTTGATTTGTTTTTATGTAAGATGCAGTAAAGAGGAATGTTGTTGGGATCCTAAATGTTGGAGTAAGAATATACTAACTAAAGCCATGATTAGGAGAGTGACAAATTAGAAGTTATAGCTAGGCTTGGTGACAGATGTCTATAATCCCAGGACACCAGAAGGCTAAGGCAGGAGGATTATAAATTCAAGCCTAGCCTGCACAATTTAGCAACTTAGCAAGATCCTGTCTCAAAATAAAACATTTTTTATAAAAGGAGCCTGGGATGTAGCTTAGTGCAAAGGTCTGAGTTCAACCCCAGTATCACAAAAAAAAAAAAAAAAAAAAAAAAATAGAATGTATAAATAAGCGTATGATCAACAGACATATAATGTTTAGCTAAGAGGTATTTTAGCTGAAGTGAAAAAGACCCAGTTGTGCCTAAGCTTGGAGATTGGAACTTTGAACCTCCCTCTACGGACAGGAGCACCGTGTACTGTGGGTCCTTGTGAATTTCATCTTGACTCTTCAGCTGAAGCAAGGGAGAGGTGCTTTGGCATCTTCCGCGTGTGAGCAGCCCTTCCCAGTGCCTCTCACAGGCAGGCGTGCTCAGTCGGAGCCAGGAGGGCGCCAGGCCTGATTTGCTTTTCACATCTCCACATCTCCATCTGGTATCCAGGTGCACAGGGTGGAGACGCCCTGTAAGCCCCACAGCCAGCCAGAGGGGTATTTAATGTAACAGGCTGCCAGAAACTAACCGCCCCTCAGCCACGCTCTCAGGAGAGGTTCCCTCTGAATATGAGCCTGAGAAGAACATAAGTTAGAATTAAATGATACAGTGTGCCTCGTTCAGCCACACGACCCCACCCCCACCCCGGTCTTTTATTAGGCTGATCACCTAAGGAAGAGGCTTAAGCAATCAAACAAATAAAAGGCTACCTCCAACTGATCTTCTGATGTTATCTGGATACCTGCCTTGCATTCCCTCACTGGGCATTTGCTCCCCTTCAAGCAGAATCTTTTCTCCTCAGGCCATATCACCCTGTAGCTGGCAGTGACTATGGCCAAACCCACACATGGACCTGGAGTGCCAGAGGCCCCTGTGCAGCAAAAGAATTCTGCTTTACTCTGACAGTTTGCAGCCTTTATTACAAAGGACTCACACAGACTGACAAAGAATAAATCTCAAAATGTGTTTAAGAAGAAAACAGCAGATAGCATTTCACAAGGGAAGAAATATAGACTGTTGCCAAACAATTGAAAATATTAAACTACTATACTAATTCTGGAAGGAAAATTAACAGTGACTCATCCATCGGCTGTCACCAAGACTTAGGAATACGCACTATTACAGAGGATGTTATCTCATCCTTTGCACATTCTCAAATAAAATGTCTCAGGCCTGAAGTCCTGGCTACTCTGGAAATTAAGGCAGGATGGCGGCTTGAGCCCAGAAGTCTAAGGCCAGCTTGGGCAACATAGTGAGACCCTGTCCCTAAAAAAAAAAAGCTAAGTAAAAAGAGTGACAGTCATTCTCTTCGGCTGCTCTGGAAGAATAAACTGATTCATATATTCACTGTAGCACTATATTATTAAATAATGTCATAAAATATAATCTGTAAAAACTATAGACTATGATGTGACTATGATATATTATTTAGGAAACATTTCTAATGACATAGAGAAATGTTTATGCTACAATGGTCTTCACAAAATGAAATGCAAATGTATGTATATGATCCCATCTACCCTCTTTTCTTGAAAATAAGACCTGTCTGGAAAATAATCAGCCTTGAAAACTAGAGATGAAAAACACCAGCCCCATCAGCCCATCCCTGTCTTTCCTGCCGTCACTGTTCTCTTGCAGGGTGGCTACTCTGTGAGGCAGATGAGGGAGGCTGATGGGGCTGGCATTTTTCGGCTCTAGTTTTTAAGGTTGATTATTTTCCAGCTAAGTCTTATTTTGGGGGAAATACTAGGTATGCAAAGGAAATGTGCTAAAAGATTGGTTACTTCTATGGTCAAAAGTTGTAAATGATTTTTTAGTCTTTTCTGTAAAAGCCTGCTCTTCACATATTTTTCTAGTTTTCTGCAATCAGCATGATTACTTTATTATAAACAGGAAAACGTTCATCTAAAAATGGCCATAGTGACTCAGAGGTCTCTCCTTTTGCCCTCTGCAGGAAGCCAGGATTATTATTAAAGGGAATGAAAAAGCTCATTGTCGTGAGAACGTGATTGCCAGGATTGCTAAAAACCAAAAATACAGGGCAGGTTCTTGGGGCAGCAAGTTGCAAGGTTTCCAACCAAGTATCAGATACTGTCCCTGTAAAATGTTCGGGGGAAGAAGGACTGGTCTCCAACCCTCCCCACCAGAGGTGCTGGAGATGTCTGTGTAGCCCACAGGAGAGAGCCAAGCAGGCTGCACCCTGTGGAGCTGGTGTGGAGGGCAAAAGAGCTGGGCCTCAGCAGAGGGCTACAAGTCTAGTTCCGCAGACAGTGGAGAAGATCAAGCACCAGGCACAGGAGCTGGGACTTAATTCTGCGCGCAGATGAAGAGAAAAGGGGAGGGAAGCAGAGACTCTCCTTTCTCCACAAGCCTCGTCTCGCACCATTTGGCTCTAGTTTTATTTTGCTTCATTCCATTCAAAACCTCCAAAATGTCAGTTGAGAGAAAATGAGGAAGTCAAAAACAAAGGCTTCCAGCACCCGGCTAGGAGCTGCAGCATGAGACGGCCGACGAAATCTCACTTCCTAGAAGCCCATGTTCACTTTTTTACAGTTGAGCTCCATCTTCATATAAACAATGTTATATAACACAATTTCAACAGGATGAACAAGAGGGATCATTTTTAAAAGTACCCAACGCCCATCCTGGGTGGTTCCAGGACACTGTGAGCAAGACAGGCCCTATTTCCTACAGCACAGTGTGAACGGCGGTTTCCACCCTAGCAATCAATCCACGCCACGTCCTAAAATGCCCAACCATTAAAAATACAAGCATAGGTTTTTACAGTATTTGTTTGAATTGTAAAATCCTACAAAATATGTTGGGGATTCTTCCATACCATTGGCCAGACTGTTTAAATTTGTCATTCTATCAGTCTAGTAGCCAGTAACTAAAGCCACTTTTTAATTTTAATAGGCCCTTTTGTAGCAAGTCATTGCTTCAAGGATCTCCAACTCCATGCAAAGAAGGTTCTTCTTCCCCTTGGGCCTCAAAGCCTTTACCTGGTAAATGCCCCTGAGGGGCAGCTGCCAAGGCTTGCCCTGAGACAGCTTCTGCTTCCGTTCTGCGTCACTGCTGAGCTTCTCGGGGTGCGGGGAGCCACTGCAGGGGCCAGGTGCAGGTCACACACTTCAGGACCTTGTCTGAGCAGGCACCTGCTCACCGCCAGCCGCCACACCCAGGGCTCTGCCAAGACTGCTGAGAAGTCTCAGCTCTTGTGCCTGGCAGATTCGGGCCTGTGAATGGAGCCTCTCTCTGCTCTCCCTCCCTACCCACTTTCTCTCCTCTCTCAGCTCCCCTTCTCTCCTTATTTCTCTCTTCTCTTTTCTCTCCCCATCTCCTTTTTTCTCCCTTCCTTCTCTCTTCTTTCTTCCTCCCTCCCTCCCTCATCCTGGCCCCTTTCTTTCCACTTGGTCCCTTTCCGTTGTGCAATGTGGATGTACTATCTGGAGTCAGGCAGACACTCCAGCCGGCTGTGGGAAAGCAGGGCAGTTTGTGGAGGACAAAGCTGGTCCACAGCATCCACGCCAGGGCCACCAAGGCCACACTTCACTTCACTGTTGAGCCCACCTGACGCCCAGGCCGAGGCTCACAGGACACCACTCTGAGCCGCCAGCCCAGGGCCTGTGCCTCACAAGACGTGAGCTCTGGGTTCTTTGCCATCCTCCATGTGAGTGGCTCTTTTATTCCTACTGGAAAGCATACTCAGGTAAAGGCACAACATTCACACTACTGTTCTAGAGGCCAATTTGAGAAAAATCCTTCTGTATAAAAAAAAAAATTTTTCTAAAATAATGAGAACATAATGAAACAGGCACTTTTCTATATACCCAGAAGGTCTGCAATTAGCAAGTTTTCTGTAGGTTAGTTCGGCAATATGAGAGGCACACTACTCTTGACCCAGACTGTGATTTTACAGATCTAACCTTTGGAAAAATCATATTCCAGACAGGAGGCAGCTTCACCATGGCAACAGTGGAAAATGGAAACAACTTGTCAGCTAATAGTGCAATGGCTGTGATATGAAATTTTATGCAAGTGCTAACTAAGCTTTTGAAGAATAACAGCTTTGAGAAATGTTCACAATATTCAGTGAAAACAGTATTATGTTCAATACTATGATTATCTGAAAATATATCAGCACTTAAGAAAAATATTGGTGGAATACTAACAGCAGTTCTATGTGCAGACTGAGAAAAAAGGCTATTTTTATTTTGCAGTTCTGCGTTGGAACCCAGGGCCTCACACACAACTAGGCAAGGCCTGTACCAGAGTAACACCACCAGCCCTTTTATTTTGAAACAGGATCTCACTAAATTGCACAGCTGACCTTGAACCTGCAATCCTCCTGCCTCAGCCTCCTGAGCAGCTGGAGTTGCAGGCATTCGCCACCATGACGAGCTTAAAAATATCTCTTACAGTATATATTAATCAGAATCATTATCAGAAAAAATTGTATACATTTTAACAGCAGTGAATGCTACGATGTGATTTCATCCCAGGTGATAACCTGTTTGCCCTGTAATGAGCCTGAGAGAGAGCCAGGTGACAATCAGCCCAGGCTGATTCCAGTGAGCTGCAGAGCTTTACAAACACAGTCAGGACTTGACTGAGGTGTGACCTACCCAGGAGAAGCTCTCACAGCTCTCCAGGTGGTCGTGGCAGCCGTGGTGAGCCACACTTCTGGATCTGCAGCACTGTCCCCCACCTTCGGGTCCCCAGCAGTGGGGATCGGAGAAACTCCCTCACAGAGCTCCAAATGCCTACTCTGTTTAGGCTGCAGCAGGGCCTTCGGCCCAGGGCCCTTCCCTCAGCCGATCCAGTGCAGGACTCTCAGGCAGTCCTGGCTGCTGGCAACCAGGTGGGGGCAGAGTATGGGGAGTTTTGCCCTGGTTTTTAATGCAGTACCTGGAGGGGGATGAAGGAGCAGCAGCTGGGGAAGACGGAAAGCTGGACATTCACTGGTGTGACTTCCCCACAGGTCCCCTGCAAAGGCCAGGAGAGATGGCTGCCTCCAGGGCACGGCGAGGTGAGCACCTGCCCTTCGTGGGCATAATGACCCTCGTGGCTGTGGTCATTGCCCTACTATTCTACACGCTCCTCTGGAAGGCCGGCAACTTCACAGAGCTGCCCAACCTCAGAATCGGCTTCTACAACTTCTGCCTATGGGATGAGGACATCGGCTCCCTGCGGTGTCACCAGTTCCCAGAGCTGGAGGCCCTAGGGGTCCCTCGGGTCGGCCTGGCCCTGGCCAGGCTTGGCGTGTACGGAGCCCTGGTGCTCACTTTCTTTGTTCCACTGCCTCTCCTCCTAGCCCAATGCAATGGCAATGAGGGGGAGTGGCAGCTGGCGGTGGGCTTCCTGGCCACATCCTCCATGATGCTGGCCAGCGGCCTGGGCCTCTTCCTCTCCTTTGTGTGGAAGTGGACTGGGCTCTCCCTGCTCGGGCCTGGCTTTCTCAATCTGGTCCTGGCCCAGGCCTTGCTCATCCTGCTGCTCAGGGCAACCATCCTGTACCGTCCAAGGACCAAGGTGGACAAGACCAAGCTTGAGGCCTGCTAGTCCTATCTAAAGGCGGAAGTGATTGCAAGGGTTCATCCCAGCAGTGCTCCAAGCAGATGCCGGAGAAGCATGGGCTGGCCCTTCTTCCCGGACACCTTGTTTCATAGCTAACGCTGATCTCAAGCTCCAGCAGACAAACGTCCATGGAGCACATAGGGCCCAGGGTCCAGGAGACCAGAACAGTTGGGGTGCTGGGGCGCCGCAGCTTCTTAGTATAGGACTGTGTCCTTCCGAGGACACCCTAGAACCACGCAGCTCAAGGCCACATGGATTCTCGCTATCATTAACCCACCTGGGTGATTCTTGCTCTAAACTCAGGACAAGAGGGAAGGAGTCCTGTGACGGGGAGATTTCCAGACTGATCTGCCAAATCACCAGACTGCAGCCCAGTGAAGGCTGATGGCAACTAAGGGGACCATGCTATACTGAGAGCACCTCGTGTCTCCAGGGCCCGGCTAGCAAGTGCCTGCTCCTGTTCTGTGCAAGTCACTGTGTGGGCCACTCCAAGGACTCCCCTTCCAAAGGCCCCAGAAGGACCCTGGAGGGATCCAACAGTGGAACATGCAGGGCCTGATGCAGATACAGCAGGGGTCAGCTGGCCAACCACTACCACTAGGTAACCCATGAGTTTGGAGAGAAAGTCGCAATGCTTGGGCAGGAGAAGGAAACTGAATGGCTCCCCTGGCGCTTCTCTAGCCGGAACCGCAAAGGAGAGAAGCATAACAACTCATGTGTTGGGAGGATTTTGTATATTTTTCAGTACCTACAGATTAGAATGATTTCCTCATTCTATACCTGTCTAAAGCTGCACTGAATACAGAGACAGAAACACAGGCTCTGGCATGGTCTTTTGTCTGTAGTCCATCCTCTGTGCTCCTGTCCTACTCTCACTTCACAGGAAGAACGGGGGAGGCCTATCTAGCTCACCCATCTGCAGGGCAGCCCTGGTGCTTGGCATCCCCGACACACAGCCTTGGGACAGAGGCTGTTTTTAACACAGGCCTCCCCTAAGATTGTGCTGACTAAACTCTACGAATTCCAATGTACTCTGTGGCCACGCTCCTCCTTGAAAAGTATTAGGTTCCGGTAAGCTGAACCCCATGGCCTCATTTCCCCTGGAACCTGGTAACTGCACAGGACAGATGGCTGGGATTCCGGACTTGCTGAGCCAGAGGCAGGCACAGTGTGGGAGGAACTCAAGTCTCCAAGGCCCAGGGTGTCCCAGGCTTCTTAGCTACAATGACTCAACCAGGTCCGGGGAGGCAGCCCTAGCTGTGCCCAGCTTCCCTCAGCAGAAAAGCCCAGCAGGCAGTTCATCCCTTAGCTGAAAAATATCTCCCTGACATATTTGAACACATCCTCCACCTCCTGCTGCACCGGGCTCCTGCTATAGGCAGAGGTGGACGTCTCCAGCCTCTGGGAAGGGCTGAGGCCCAGGGCCAGCCTGTCGTTCCCACTGTCCTCTTCCTCGCTGTTGCCACAAGAGCTCGAATGAGGAGACCCAGATACTGTGGGGCAGAGCTCAGTCTTCTCTGCATCTGCCACAGCTGGCTCTTCCCAGGGCTTCTGGGTGCGGCCCTGTGGAGCAGCAGAAAAGGCAGGCTCAAGCACGAATCTCATTTCCTAAAGTCCCAGTTTGTCTGTCAATGACACAGGACACACCCAAAGCAACCGCAAAGCCAGTGGGTGACCAGGCCAGGGACTGCTCCCACCTCACAGTCAGCTACCCTCTCTTCACCCCACACTAGCTCCTCAGGCTCATGAAGAAATCAGGACCTAGTAAGGGGGGAAGCAGGCAGGGGTGGGAAGAACAGCTGAATACAAAGAAAAAGAAACAAACAGAATAACATGGCTGGAAAGGCAGAGTGAGAGAATGGAAAGGGCCCAAGTTACAAAACCTGCTATGGGCCCAAGGTCCCTTGCAGAACTAAGACAAGTAAGTCCCTGTGTCACAGTTTCTTGGGAATAATAGTTGTATATTAGTATACCACAGGACTACTGTGAGGGTTCATGAGATAATACACTGAGTAAAAGCATCTGGCAAACCATAAAGTCCTACACAACCCTAAGGTGGTACTACTATTCATACCTCAAGAGTGAGAAATGCATAGCGTTCTGCTAAGGAGATGGTGCTCCCCCAGCCAGGCCCCATTCTGAGAACATGACAGGGAACGCTTCATGTAACCTCCACATATATTCCAGGTTACACAGTCACCCCAAACGCTGTCCCTTGCACCCACCCTGCCCGGGACCTGGCCCTGAAGGGTCACCTCACAGGGCGCACACCCCAAGCGAGGAAAGACTGAGGGCAGCATGGCTGAGAAAGGAGCAGAGGCTACTGTGACCAAGGGCCTCAGCTGGTTCTGCCCGTGAACTTCAGTCTACTGAAGAAGGGACACAGTGCCTCTACCTCAATCAGGATCCCCAAGGCCACATCCACCAACTCAGCCTCATTCATGCAGTACACGGTCTTCGCTTCAAGGCGTCTGAAAGACACAAGCCACAGAGGGTCTCAAGTCCCAGAGGAGAAAGGAAATGAGCCTTCCCACCAAGGACAAGCACAGCCGTACCTCTGAAGATGAAGGGCTTCCGCCAGGCCCAAGCATGATTTCCTCATCCTTGTGGCCTGGTGACAGGCATGGGGTTTCCCACCATCCACCAACTATATCCCCCTGCAGGGACCTGGGTCTAGGGGATGACAGCTGGCTCCTGAGTCACCCATGTAATACAAACAAGGGATGGGAGCAGATCCAGGCCAGCAGGCTAAGCCTTGACCCCCAACAGACCTGGACTTAAAAGAGCCGGAGAAGGTAGTGCTGAGCCCCGCCCAGGACAGCAGCAGGGACGTCCCCTCCCACTTGATGAGGCAGCCAAGATCCTCCTGCCCCCACTACCACCCCAATGAACCCGCCCCACAGCTTCTGACTTTCTGCCACTCCACCTTCCAGCCCCAAGCTCTGTCTGTGGAAAGAGCAGGCAGACCAGTGCCCATCCACCTGATGTTTTTGTTGTAAGTGAGGAGTGGTGTTTTGGACAACTGGCACCTGAGCACCTGAACCTACTGTCTGTGCTGACTGACCATGTGGGGCCTGGCAGGAGAGGCACAGGTGGATGATGGGACAACACTGCTCACTTCCCAAGAACTCAAGGGCACACGGTCCACTTTGGTGGCCCCCAGCCATTGACAGTCCCCTCCCAGTCCTCCCCCAAAGTGCCCTGTCCAGAGTTTGTCCCACCTTGCTGCCACTGCAGCCTCCACCATCCTCCTCTTCTTGGGGGTCTTCGATGGCACCACCCTCCTCTCGGCCACCTGGGCTGTCATCCATGAGGGAAGGACTCTCTTTTTGGTCTCAGATTTTAATGTTTCCATCCCTACGGTTTCCCACAAAGTGGAGTCAGGCCCCAGGCTTACTGAGCTGCGTCTTTGATTAAAAACAGTGAATCCCACTGTCTCATCACACCAGGAGTTAGAGGCCTAGGTGTCCCAAGTGGTAGCCGACCATTAATGCCTACAAAGAAGAAAGTCTGGTGAGTCCATAGCCAGCACCCTCCCGTCAGCCACAAGTCCAGCAGACTCAGGTGGGAAGATGGGTGGCAGGAGGATGGGTCAGGGAGACAAATCCAGTGCTCCACAGGCAGCAGACTCAGCCGGAAATGCCTCCCAGAAGCCACTGCCCCTGAGGTAGCATTCCCAGGAAGTGAACTCACTGGTGTCCCCTCGCCTCAGCATTCCAGCCAATCCCACCCCCAAATTATGGACCATGATGCCTGCCTCATCAGACCACCCAGACTTTTCACTTCCTGCATAGTAACGGGTCCGGGAACCCAAGGCCACCCATCCAGTAGTTTTAATGGCCAACGCCCTCACACCTTGACCTGAAGACACTTCCGACCGGTCACTTCTAACCCACCAGAGGGGTCAAAAAGTCTAGTTGTGCCTGGCTGTCCATTTGTGCAGAACCCTTCCCCTCTCCAAGATGTGGAACTTGGCGTCCCTTTCTCTCCGCTTAGCCTTCAGTACTGAGCTCAATCCCTACCCAGGGAAAGGGCTAAGACTCAATACTCAGGCTGAGTCTCTACCTTTCTCTTAGGAACTGGATGCTCCCGCCTGAGAACATCATCCCCAGGCAAGAGTAAAAAATCCTCCTCTTAATTTGGTGACCGTTTATAGCTCGTCCATAATGGCTGCCCAGAATTTAGGAAAAAATTAGACCATCGTCCTAATCCATCTAGCCAGAGAACAGATCTGTGCCACTGTCTCCGGTTCTGGAGAATTCGGACGCTGGTGAGTCACTCTGACCAGCTAGTAAGCACACAGCGCTGCCTACTGGGTACAGAAACTTAAGTCCTTTGCACACAGGAGGAACTGAGTGTTAAGCTTGCACACGGTCACAAACATTGAGAAACCAAGTTGGTGTAATCTCAGCAAACTAGGCGGCTGAGGCAGGAGGACAGCAAGTTCAAGGCCTGCTCGGCAACTAAACTACAGCAGCTCCAGTCTCAAAATACAAAGTAGAAAGGGCGGTGTACGCCACTCAGTACAAAGACCCTGGGTTCAGTCCCCAGTAATCTCCTCCCCCAAGCTGGAACTCGGCCACACAATATGGCGCCGTCCCCTGCAGTCCGAAATCCCCGAGCTGCCCCTAGCTCCTGGGCTTCCCGCGCCCGCGCGTACCCGTCGCTCGCGTGGGGCTCCGCCTTGCGCCCGGACCGGCCTCGCTGTTACCCCGCCGCATCCGGCCGTGCGCTTCTCCCGCCCTTCCGCCTGCGCTCGCGCGCCCCCTGCAGGCTGCACTGTGTCCGTCCCTCACTGAGTCCTTTCTTAGGAGAAGGTGGGCTTTTGCAGAGCTCCATCCCCAGCCCATTTATGTATGTATACATGTATTTATTTACGATGCAGGGTTTTGCTAAATCATTAAAATTTCCCAAGCTGAGCTCGAACTTGCCGTCCTCCTGCCTCAGCCTCCCCCAGTTCTGGAATTACAGGCTTGCGGCAGCATGTGCGGCCGGCACCAGGTTCTTAACTAGAGCTGCAGACGCGACAGAAGGCGCACCTTGTTGGAGAATGAACGTGACCATTCCCAAACCCCTGATCAACAAGTAGGGTAAAGGACGGGGTTTGGGGTTGTTGAAGTCCCGTTGGGGAGCTCCCGGAAGCCAAAGTCAGCGCTCCCGACGCGTAAGGCAGCGCGGTGCACGGAGAGGAATTGAGACCCGGTGCACAGCTGCTGTCCTCATCAATGCGGGCGTCGCGAGAGGACTCTTCCCTGCCACACTCCCGCAGTGCTCAGCGCTGTGCTGAGCACTTGGCGTTGGCGCCAAGGAAAATCCCACTCGTGGCTCAGAGGAGTCTAAAAAGGACCAAGAGAGAACCCCCTACTGGAAACGCCACGTCCACAGCCACAGGGGATCCCGTCCCTGCACTTGGAGAGCTAGGGGTGACCACACCTGGCCGGCAGGTTTTGACCCCAGTGAGGAGTTAGGGTACTGAGTGAGATTTACCGAATAACAGCAGCTGTCAGAGGTGCCGGAGAGCCTGATATACATTTCCCCTGAGCCAGCGGAGCCAAGACGCCCTTGCCCTGGGGAAGCGCCCTCCGGCTCTTCCGCAGGCTGATCCTCAACCCCAGGCAAAGTTGAGTTAGGGCTCAGTGTGCTGCCAAGTCGGTGGTCTGGGGTAGAAGCAGGCTGCCCCAACACCACCACAGTCCAGCGCCACTATGAAGGCATCTAAGTGACCAAGATGTGTCTAAGTGACCAAGAGTCCTCTGGCCCTAAGTCTGGAGAAGTCTTAAGGAGCAGGGGAAGAAGCACGGAATCCTCCTAGGGGGGCGGGGGGAGCTGAAAAACTGCTGTTAGTGGGACTCATGTCATCTGGACAAGGCCACCCCCCAAAAAGAAATTCAAAGACAGAAAAAGCAAATGCTATGATAGGTACAATGGAAACGGCTCGAGGACAGACAGGTTTCACACTGACCACTGGACTGTCTTTTTTGTTTAATTGGGGTGAACTTAGCACAACCTAGATTCAACCACTTTAAAATCAATGTTTTGGTCTGGGATTGAAGCTCAGTGAGAAAGCACTTGCCTAACATGCATGGGCCCTAGGTTCAATCCCCATCATTGCAAAAACTAATTCTTTAAGAAAGCAAAAAAAAAAAAAAATGAGGCCCAAGAGCAGGCAACTCAAGTGTGTGCAGATGCCTTGTTACAATCCAGGAATGGTGGCGCACACCGGTGATCCCAGCACTCTGGGAGGCTGAGGCGGGAGGAAGTTGGCAAGTTTGAGCCTAGCCATAGTAAAATCCTGTCTCAAAAATAGAAAATGAAAAAAAGGCTGGGAATATAGCTCAGTGTGAAGGCAGTTCAATCCCCAGCACAAAAATAAAAGAGCCTTGTTTCAGCGAGAGGTCCCAGGCAGGGGTAAGGGACCAAGCTATGGCATTTACATGTACTAGAATCCATACCAGCAGCATTGGAATTTTAACATTTTTTATTTTTTAAATTGATAGATAAAATGTTAGGTGCTGACTGTGTGAGGCAACACAATGCACTAGGCTGAGTCGGTCCACAATGTGTGTGTTGTACTTCCAGGCATCATAATGAGCCCTGCCCATTTGAATGCCCAGGGGCTGGATTTGGGCCCGAGCCTGCAGGCAGAATGCAGGCAGGTATCTGAGGAAGAAAGAGAGGCAGAAATGTATCCTCGAGGCTCCAGGCACAGGCCAGGCCAGGCCAGGGTGGGTGGCCAGCACCAGGCAGGTACAGAGGGGACATGGGCTTTGCCGCCTCAATCCCATCACTCCAGATAAGGAGGGAGCATGCTGGGGCTCTTGGGTGGATGCAGAGCCAGTGCACTGAGGGAGAGGTGGAATTCTACACACTGCATCTGAAGATGAGCACTTCTACGAGGGCGACCGGTCAGGGAAGAAGACCAGGGCTTCAAGGGTTCCGGTGGAGCTCTAACCCGTAGGGACAGTCAGCCAGCTGTAGGCATGCGACACAGAAACTGTGAGGAGGGGAGTCTTGCATTCAGCCCAAATGAAAGCCAGGGTCATTGGGTGAATGTCCTTCAGATCACTGGGTGGAACAGATGAGGCTGCTGTTTCAGTGCTAAAGATGGAAGAATGTGAGTGGAAAACACTGGGTTTTCTTTGAGGGGCTAAAATGGCTGAAAACGGGCAACTACTTACTGCTAAGACCCTGATGTTTTCTCCCATCATCTACACACCTAGTACTTCTTACCTTTCCTCAGCTGTAACAGAGGGGAGCCATGGCCTTAGGACCTTTGTGCTTTTCCAAGAGTAGGTACCCAGGAAAGTCCCCATGCCAGCCCTGTGCTCTCAATGACTGTTTCAGGCAGCTCAAGCAGTGGCCTTCTCTGGGTAAGTGACAAGGTCACCCTTCCGGTATGGGAACCCCAAGCCCAGGCCCTGGCCCTTCAACCCCATGGTGCCTGCTACAGGAGCCCAGCCTCAGCTGTGGAATGCAGGAGGGACAGGATGGTGGTTCCCCACCTGTGGCAAATCTGCCTCTTCAGGGTACCAGGCCAGGGAGTTGGGTGCAGGCCTAGGGCAGGGGTGCGGACACAGCTGGCCCAGGCTCAGCTCAGACCCAAGAGTGGGAAGGAAATCCTCGTGCCCTTCAGGAAACTTGGCCATTGCTGACTGTCTCGCTATTCACCAGCAGAGGGCACAGGGAGCAGGCACCATTCAGTCCCAACAATGCCAAGGTGAAGAATGAGAGTAAGACCCAGAGAGAGTCACTCATAACCACAGGCACCAGAGGCACATCCCCTACCTATCCTAAGTGGCTTCTGTCACAAATTCCACCAACTCTCAGGTAGTCAGAGGACATTCCAACTTTGCCTGGAGCCTGACAGAAACAGAACGCTGTGGGCCCCTGTCCTACCCCTGGCAAAGGCCCCGCGACTTGCAGGGCACAGGGCAAGGAGAGCTGATGGGGAAGTAAGGCCCACCATGGTCCCCAATCACAGGGAAAAGGGACACCAGCTGATGGCAAAAGCATTTTAAAAAAAAGACAAATAAACAAATATACACAGAATACTGTCACTCTCTCCTTGGCCTGCACAGCGCCCTGCGCTGCCTGTCCTCCCTGAGTTTTCCTTCTGGTCTCCGGGAAGCACATGTCACCCATCCCACAAGGCTCCTGTCCCAGTCACCATGGTGCACACTTGCTGGCAGGGGCTAGCAGTGGGCGTTCTGTCCCATCCTGTTGCCCGAGATGGTGCTAGTTCCATGCTCCCTTAGCCGCCTGTCAGACCTTGTGGGCCAGCAGTGTGGTCAGCTTGACCTTGCCATCCATAGAGGCAGTGAGGCAAGTCCCACAGTCCATGGCAGTGCTCCAGTCCACGGTGACCACAGGTGCCCGGTGGCCACCCAGGCTCAAGCAGCTCTCCAGGACTTTCTCATCACCTCCCAGCTGTAAGAGGCCAGGAGAGAGGGTGCAGTGTCAGCAGGCAGCATACACAAACACATCCATAGTATCCACTATGGCGGCCCAATACCTTGGGCCTGGGCTACCACCCTAACTGGGCAGATGGCCAGGCTCAGCACACCTATACAGTCTGCCTTACTTTCTGTACCAGAAGTCCACCTGCTGCCCTGACTACAGGACATAGCCCTGAGACACTGTACAGGAGCAGCCATTGCTGCAGGAGGTCCTTGGCCCACAGAGAGCTCTGGACAATAAAGTGCATTGAGGGAGAGGGAGCTGACTCTGTACCCTCTCTCCTGGCCTCTTGTAGCTGGGTGGTGTTGAGAAGTCCTGGAGAGCTGCTCGAGCCTGGGTGGCACCAGGTGCCTGTGGTCATCTTGGACTGGAGCACCACCACTGACTGCAAGACCCCAACACTGAGATGCTCCCTCTCCCTCGATGTACTTTCTCTGCCACCCAGAATGTGCCATGTGCCAGGACCTCCTACACCAGTGGCTGCTCCCAGCCCAACCATTCCCAACTCTTCTTTGCTCCTCCATGACTTCTAGAACAGGAAGTGTTCCCAAGGAGCAAGGGCAGGATAGAGCTTTGGCAAGGACAGAGAATGGACAAGCAGAAGCGGGTGCCTGGCGTCCTTCCCCTCCCCGCCTTCCTAAGAGGAAGTGAGAGGCAGCCTTTGAGAGGAGGTCTGCCCGCTGTATGCCCCATGTCAAAGGCTTCTCAGGGCTCTTTCAGCCTGGCATAGACTCAGGCCCCAAGGGAGGACCCCTGCCCCAACTCCCCACACAGTTACCTTATAGATGACGCCCCCTGTGGCAGAGCATGTCAGCATGTAGTTGCCCTCTGAGTCGAAAGCAAAAAGCCGGCCCCTGGGGACTTGCACCTGCTTGTAGCCGCTGTAACCAGACAGCACAAAGGGGCCCGTGGCGTCCGAGGGGAGGCTGTGGTCAGACACTTTCAAGCCACTCTTGTGGATGTTCCACTGAATAAACTGCAGACACAAGGCACAAAAGGATGCAGCTCAGCAAGGACCAGTGTGGGCCAGCAGGGAGGAGGCCGGGCCCACCCAGAGCAGGGCGGGACACAACAGCCTCCCTCTGCCAAGGCCCTGGCAGGCCAGAATGGGCTTTGCAAGCTCCAAAGGCAGAATAGGGGCTGGAGGTGATGGTCCACAAGCCGCCCCAAATCCCATCTCTTGCCAACACAATGCTTTTTGGAAGAAAATCTAGAAAAACAGTTAGCAACCTCATTTCAAAGTCCAACTCTTCCCTTCCCCTCTGGCCTGACCTTGGTGGGAAAATGGACAGCAGGCAGCTTTACCTAGCTCCCAGGCTCCCAAGCAGGGGAGGGGCCAAGTGTGTATTATTAATTATTATCAGATCTCTGACTGGGGACAAATTCCAAACCCGCTTCCAGTTCCTCAGGAATGCAACCCATCACACACTTCATTGGCTGTCCTGTGAATAACTCCTCAGTTTACCCTATAGACAAACTACTTGGTTATGACTACCTCTTGGCTGGGAATCCTACCCACATTAACAGAAAGCTAAGCTTTAACTTAAAAATCCCTTCCTATAGTTTTCAAATGAGGAATTGAAGCCAGGGTGCACACCTATCATTCTGTCTACTCAGGAGGCTGAAGGAGGAAGATCATTTGAGCTCAGGAGTCTAACGCCAGACTGAGTAACAATAAGACTTGAAGGAAAAAAAAAAAAAAA
>NW_022900928.1:101331571-101339217 GCF_012274545.1 Fukomys damarensis | reverse complement strand
AAAAAAAAAAAAAAATGAGGCCCAAGAGCAGGCAACTCAAGTGTGTGCAGATGCCTTGTTACAATCCAGGAATGGTGGCGCACACCGGTGATCCCAGCACTCTGGGAGGCTGAGGCGGGAGGAAGTTGGCAAGTTTGAGCCTAGCCATAGTAAAATCCTGTCTCAAAAATAGAAAATGAAAAAAAGGCTGGGAATATAGCTCAGTGTGAAGGCAGTTCAATCCCCAGCACAAAAATAAAAGAGCCTTGTTTCAGCGAGAGGTCCCAGGCAGGGGTAAGGGACCAAGCTATGGCATTTACATGTACTAGAATCCATACCAGCAGCATTGGAATTTTAACATTTTTTATTTTTTAAATTGATAGATAAAATGTTAGGTGCTGACTGTGTGAGGCAACACAATGCACTAGGCTGAGTCGGTCCACAATGTGTGTGTTGTACTTCCAGGCATCATAATGAGCCCTGCCCATTTGAATGCCCAGGGGCTGGATTTGGGCCCGAGCCTGCAGGCAGAATGCAGGCAGGTATCTGAGGAAGAAAGAGAGGCAGAAATGTATCCTCGAGGCTCCAGGCACAGGCCAGGCCAGGCCAGGGTGGGTGGCCAGCACCAGGCAGGTACAGAGGGGACATGGGCTTTGCCGCCTCAATCCCATCACTCCAGATAAGGAGGGAGCATGCTGGGGCTCTTGGGTGGATGCAGAGCCAGTGCACTGAGGGAGAGGTGGAATTCTACACACTGCATCTGAAGATGAGCACTTCTACGAGGGCGACCAGTCAGGGAAGAAGACCAGGGCTTCAAGGGTTCCGGTGGAGCTCTAACCTGTAGGGACAGTCAGCCAGCTGTAGGCATGCGACACAGAAACTGTGAGGAGGGGAGTCTTGCATTCAGCCCAAATGAAAGCCAGGGTCATTGGGTGAATGTCCTTCAGATCACTGGGTGGAACAGATGAGGCTGCTGTTTCAGTGCTAAAGATGGAAGAATGTGAGTGGAAAACACTGGGTTTTCTTTGAGGGGCTAAAATGGCTGAAAACGGGCAACTACTTACTGCTAAGACCCTGATGTTTTCTCCCATCATCTACACACCTAGTACTTCTTACCTTTCCTCAGCTGTAACAGAGGGGAGCCATGGCCTTAGGACCTTTGTGCTTTTCCAAGAGTAGGTACCCAGGAAAGTCCCCATGCCAGCCCTGTGCTCTCAATGACTGTTTCAGGCAGCTCAAGCAGTGGCCTTCTCTGGGTAAGTGACAAGGTCACCCTTCCGGTATGGGAACCCCAAGCCCAGGCCCTGGCCCTTCAACCCCATGGTGCCTGCTACAGGAGCCCAGCCTCAGCTGTGGAATGCAGGAGGGACAGGATGGTGGTTCCCCACCTGTGGCAAATCTGCCTCTTCAGGGTACCAGGCCAGGGAGTTGGGTGCAGGCCTAGGGCAGGGGTGCGGACACAGCTGGCCCAGGCTCAGCTCAGACCCAAGAGTGGGAAGGAAATCCTCGTGCCCTTCAGGAAACTTGGCCATTGCTGACTGTCTCGCTATTCACCAGCAGAGGGCACAGGGAGCAGGCACCATTCAGTCCCAACAATGCCAAGGTGAAGAATGAGAGTAAGACCCAGAGAGAGTCACTCATAACCACAGGCACCAGAGGCACATCCCCTACCTATCCTAAGTGGCTTCTGTCACAAATTCCACCAACTCTCAGGTAGTCAGAGGACATTCCAACTTTGCCTGGAGCCTGACAGAAACAGAACGCTGTGGGCCCCTGTCCTACCCCTGGCAAAGGCCCCGCGACTTGCAGGGCACAGGGCAAGGAGAGCTGATGGGGAAGTAAGGCCCACCATGGTCCCCAATCACAGGGAAAAGGGACACCAGCTGATGGCAAAAGCATTTTAAAAAAAAGACAAATAAACAAATATACACAGAATACTGTCACTCTCTCCTTGGCCTGCACAGCGCCCTGCGCTGCCTGTCCTCCCTGAGTTTTCCTTCTGGTCTCCGGGAAGCACATGTCACCCATCCCACAAGGCTCCTGTCCCAGTCACCATGGTGCACACTTGCTGGCAGGGGCTAGCAGTGGGCGTTCTGTCCCATCCTGTTGCCCGAGATGGTGCTAGTTCCATGCTCCCTTAGCCGCCTGTCAGACCTTGTGGGCCAGCAGTGTGGTCAGCTTGACCTTGCCATCCATAGAGGCAGTGAGGCAAGTCCCACAGTCCATGGCAGTGCTCCAGTCCACGGTGACCACAGGTGCCCGGTGGCCACCCAGGCTCAAGCAGCTCTCCAGGACTTTCTCATCACCTCCCAGCTGTAAGAGGCCAGGAGAGAGGGTGCAGTGTCAGCAGGCAGCATACACAAACACATCCATAGTATCCACTATGGCGGCCCAATACCTTGGGCCTGGGCTACCACCCTAACTGGGCAGATGGCCAGGCTCAGCACACCTATACAGTCTGCCTTACTTTCTGTACCAGAAGTCCACCTGCTGCCCTGACTACAGGACATAGCCCTGAGACACTGTACAGGAGCAGCCATTGCTGCAGGAGGTCCTTGGCCCACAGAGAGCTCTGGACAATAAAGTGCATTGAGGGAGAGGGAGCTGACTCTGTACCCTCTCTCCTGGCCTCTTGTAGCTGGGTGGTGTTGAGAAGTCCTGGAGAGCTGCTCGAGCCTGGGTGGCACCAGGTGCCTGTGGTCATCTTGGACTGGAGCACCACCACTGACTGCAAGACCCCAACACTGAGATGCTCCCTCTCCCTCGATGTACTTTCTCTGCCACCCAGAATGTGCCATGTGCCAGGACCTCCTACACCAGTGGCTGCTCCCAGCCCAACCATTCCCAACTCTTCTTTGCTCCTCCATGACTTCTAGAACAGGAAGTGTTCCCAAGGAGCAAGGGCAGGATAGAGCTTTGGCAAGGACAGAGAATGGACAAGCAGAAGCGGGTGCCTGGCGTCCTTCCCCTCCCCGCCTTCCTAAGAGGAAGTGAGAGGCAGCCTTTGAGAGGAGGTCTGCCCGCTGTATGCCCCATGTCAAAGGCTTCTCAGGGCTCTTTCAGCCTGGCATAGACTCAGGCCCCAAGGGAGGACCCCTGCCCCAACTCCCCACACAGTTACCTTATAGATGACGCCCCCTGTGGCAGAGCATGTCAGCATGTAGTTGCCCTCTGAGTCGAAAGCAAAAAGCCGGCCCCTGGGGACTTGCACCTGCTTGTAGCCGCTGTAACCAGACAGCACAAAGGGGCCCGTGGCGTCCGAGGGGAGGCTGTGGTCAGACACTTTCAAGCCACTCTTGTGGATGTTCCACTGAATAAACTGCAGACACAAGGCACAAAAGGATGCAGCTCAGCAAGGACCAGTGTGGGCCAGCAGGGAGGAGGCCGGGCCCACCCAGAGCAGGGCGGGACACAACAGCCTCCCTCTGCCAAGGCCCTGGCAGGCCAGAATGGGCTTTGCAAGCTCCAAAGGCAGAATAGGGGCTGGAGGTGATGGTCCACAAGCCGCCCCAAATCCCATCTCTTGCCAACACAATGCTTTTTGGAAGAAAATCTAGAAAAACAGTTAGCAACCTCATTTCAAAGTCCAACTCTTCCCTTCCCCTCTGGCCTGACCTTGGTGGGAAAATGGACAGCAGGCAGCTTTACCTAGCTCCCAGGCTCCCAAGCAGGGGAGGGGCCAAGTGTGTATTATTAATTATTATCAGATCTCTGACTGGGGACAAATTCCAAACCCGCTTCCAGTTCCTCAGGAATGCAACCCATCACACACTTCATTGGCTGTCCTGTGAATAACTCCTCAGTTTACCCTATAGACAAACTACTTGGTTATGACTACCTCTTGGCTGGGAATCCTACCCACATTAACAGAAAGCTAAGCTTTAACTTAAAAATCCCTTCCTATAGTTTTCAAATGAGGAATTGAAGCCAGGGTGCACACCTATCATTCTGTCTACTCAGGAGGCTGAAGGAGGAAGATCATTTGAGCTCAGGAGTCTAACGCCAGACTGAGTAACAATAAGACTTGAAGGAAAAAAAAAAAAAAAAAAAACTGATCTTGGGCCGTGGATTTAGCTCAGTGGTTCCACCACCTGCCTCACAAGCACAAGGTCCTGAGTTTGATCCTGGCACAAAACAAAACAAACAAACAAAAACTGATCTTGAAATTACTTTTTTCAATAGAGAAAACAGATACTTATCACATTTCCCCAAAAATAAAAATAAGCCCCAGCATAATTTTTCTGGATGCTCATAATATAAGCCCTACTCCAAAAATAAGCTCCAGTTAAGATTGTTGGCCAAACAGTATGTCTGCTGCAACACACGACGGACATACTGAATTATAAAATAATATGCAACTATATAAGTTATAGTACTGACACTAATACTTAACATAAATAATATAAATTATAATTAAGTATTTGTAAATATCTAAGTGGGCATTTTCGGACGAGAGGTAAACACCTATGTAAACAGATAAACTCTAGACCTACCGCCAAATGACCAACTGGAGTACAGACACAGGCACAGATAATGTGCACACTTGAGAATGAACCGATGTGTTTGTGTCTAACATGAACCTTTGTAATTCAGTCCATCGTGTGTTGTACTGATGCACTACCAGCAGGCTACATGGATGAGAAGTGCTCATTTACGGAGAGCCCTGTTGCTGGACATGAGAGACTGGGGCCAACAGTTCTACAGGAAATGGAGTCGCAAGACATTCAGGCCACAATTCAGGGTTGGGAGAGTTATAACGATGCTCCAGAAGATGACATGACTGTATTCGAACAGAGGCACACTGTTATACATGAGTAAATGTAGATTGTTGTACATAAATGAAATAAGACAGCCCCTCAAAATAACCCTTATTGCACCTTTGGAGCAAAACTCAACATTAAGACCTCAATCTTATTTTTGGGGAAATACAACGGTATGAAATCCTAGAAGTAAAGAAAAGCACACATAACAAGAAAGTGTCTCCCCCAAGCCATGGCCCATCCCTAACTCCCTTTCAAGGCAGCTGTGATTCCTCCCCTAACTCATAGAAGGACTCTGCGGTCATTTCCTTCTCCTTGGTAGTGGTGAAGGATGAGGTGTGGGTCCTTTTTATTTCTTTAGACTCGGCTCAGGCGTGAGTCTCCAGGAGGCTGCCCCCAGCCCCTTGGCATACTATGCATCCATGATGGTCACAGGCCACACAACTACCAAGCTCACCAAAGTGTATCTTGACCCTAAATATGGCTCTATGGGGTTGGCATTTTTATCTCTAGTCTTCAAGGCTGATTTTCTCTGGTGCAGTCTTATTTTTGGAGAAAGGAGGGAGTAGACCATAAGGACAGGTCTAACCCCAGTCCCCTTGTGTCCCACCCAGCTCACGCATAAATCCGCCAGTACCTACCTTGCCATCCTCCCCAATGCTGTACACGGCGTTCTCGTCGCAGCTGAATTCCACAGAGTACACCTCTCCGCAGTGGGCCCGCCAGCTCATGGCGCACTCATGCTGCTGCATGTCTGAGTTGGGAGACACCGCGAAGATTGTGCCCTGGCACCTCAGAAGGCACTGCTCAGGCCTCCCCAACCCAACAGTGCCCACCAGGCCAGGCTACTCCGGAGCTACAGATGGGTCACAGTGAGACTTGGAATTCCTGTGGAAGGAGCTCATCCGAGGAGCCCGAAAGAGCAAGAGGACACAGGAAGGAGTCCTTCCTACAAGGCCTCGTGACTCCGCCAAGGCTCCTGGGGAGCCATCAAAGATACCGCAACCCAGCTTAGACCCTAAGTACGTCTCTCTGGGGACAGAGAACAAGCCACCCACAGGCAGTGAGCAAAGGGCCTCGCTCTCGTGTCCTCCTGCTTACCACAGGGCGACACGGACTCAGATGAACAGTCCAAGCACTCCCATGTCTACGGACGTTGACAAGGAACAAGTCAATAGCGCTGGGTGTTTTGAAAACTCTATAGAGTAAGACTAAGCACTTGCATGTAATACGGGGGTTTCACAATAGCTTTGACTCCAGCAGGGCAGCCCAAGGAGGGGCCACGATTCCCATGTACACACTTCATACCGAACAGCCTAATGACGCCATCAGCTGCCCCAGTGACCAGCAGGTTCCCGTTGTGATTGAAAGCCGTGCAGTTGATAGCAATGGGCTCTGGGTCCACGGAGAACTCGAGCTATTAAAGCCAAACACAGGCAAGGTGAGCACACCCAGCACCTGCTGGGTGTTCTGCCACTCCCTCCTTCTGGAAAAACAGACCTTTGTCTTTGTGAAAGTGCTGTGCTTCTGAGAGGCAAGGTCACTGTGGCTACAGACATTCCAGTTTCCACACTGCCTCAGTTACGATTGGAGTAATCACACCTTCCCCGGTGCATTCCAAGACAAGTCATCCTACTTCTTAATCTGGCTTTTGTGACAGGCAGTCCAGGCACAGAGAACAAGCCAAGCAAAGGTCCCCAGCTTAGGATGTGTATCCTTTTCCACGAAGGCCAAGATCTCCCCACAGAAACAGAACTACAAGTGCTAATAAAACCACCTCATGGAACTTACCATTACTAAAGGTGAATACAGACGATTACTTCAAGCAATATAGAACCCCAGGAGCCCTAAATTATTCTCCCGAGACTAAAGTGAAAGATGAATTTTATGTAATACTATTTAAACACACATAGCCAATAGTGAGTTATCAATTGGCAAGATTCCTCTAAGGCCTAAATGAAAGAGAAAGCAAGACTTCTGAGGACTACAGACCCCTGAAGTCAGCTTTCACTATGAGGCACTCATCAAATACAGATGACCCTATACTCATTCTGACAGCTGCTATGGCTTGTCCTCTAGATGTCTCCACAAAGCCTCATGTGCTCAAAGGTAGGGATTTCCAGAGGTGGCTGGGTCTATGATGTGTGAATGTAGATTGAGGATGTGATACTGGGATCAAGGATGTGTGGTACTGGATTAGTCTGGGTATGGGTAATAGGAAGCCCCACCCCAGGTGCAGGTGGCACCACCCAAAAGGCTGGTAGCCTGCATGGGATAAAAGGGAAAGGGAGGTTTAATGCTTCTTGTCTGGCGTGCCACCCTGCCTTGGAGTCAGCCAATTACGGACTGAAGCCTCTACAAACTGTGAACTAAATAAACCTTTCCTCCTTTAACGTGTGGGTGTTAGGTACTGTGTCTCAGTAATGAAAAAGTAATTTAAGACACAGCCATGAAGCTCAGACGCCCACAGCCCCAAGTGCAAGATTTGTTCGAGGTCAAGTGACAAATCTCCACACAAGTCTAGGACTCCAAAGAGCTACAGCCTCAGTGCAAGAGTGAACTAGAAATAAACCTAGTCCACCTCTCTGCAAATCCATAACCACAAACTACCTGTGACATGGCTTCAGAACCCCAATTCCCAATTCCTCTGTAGCCTGAGAAGCCTCAAACAAAGTATTTTAAAGTTCTCAGGTGCCTGGCACAAGTGAACATAGATGTCGTCCAGAGAAATGCACCTCCACCTCAACCTCAAAATGTTCTCAAGCATAAAGTTCCCAAAAATACAAGCCCACAATCAAAATTCACAGGACAGGGCTGGAGATTTAGCTCATAGTGCCGCTGCCGCCTGCCTTGCAAGCACAAGGTTCTGAGTTTGAGCCCCGATACCAAAAAAAAAAAAAAAAAAAA
>NW_022900928.1:101307899-101331433 GCF_012274545.1 Fukomys damarensis | reverse complement strand
AAAAAAAAAAAAAAAAAATTTCACAGGACACAGGAAAATAAGATGGGAGGGAGTGAGCACCCATGAAACAGCAGTGAGCAGTACCAGACTCAGAGACTTCAGACACTGGAATTATCAGAAAGAACAGAAAATCAGTACATTGGACATGTTCCACAAAATAAGAGGAGGAACTAGAAATATGGGTAAAAATGGAAGTTATTAGAAGCATGACCGAACAGGTTTGTAAAAATGAGAAATTCAGTAACTGAAATTACTATCCTCACTAGTCAAATAGGGGAATACATACAGTGGAGGAGAGAATTAGAAACTCATTAGAGCTGAGGAAGCGATCGTCATGAACACACCAAAGTAAAACAAAAAAGAGGAAGAAAAAAATCCTAAACAGAGATAACCACAGAGCTGTAGTATCAGAAAAAAAGGTGACTGACTGAAAAAAGACAAAACCTCTGCTTTAGAAAATGCAAAAAATCCTGAGCAGGAGTTGAAAAAAAGTTAAAAATTAAAAAGCCAAAAAAATCTGCACCAATATACACAGATAAAGATCTTAAAAGCAACTAGAGAGAGACAACAACCAAGGCCATTCCACTAGGTATGAACTTCTCAGCAAAGCCAACCAAAAATGAGACTCAGCCACGTAACAGCCTAGAAAAATACATATACTATGATTCCACTCAGTCATATAAATTTAGAAAACATGCAAGACAATAGCTATGCTGTTTAGGGACATATATTTATGTGATAAACTAATTCCTAAAATGTAAGGTCATAGCAAACCAAGCTCTCTCTGGAAAGGAGAAGAAGCCAGAGATTGGGAAAGGCATACAAGAACACAAAAAGAATTGGTAAAATGTTCTACATTTAAACCAGGCACTCAAAGCCAGGCACACTGGTACACACCTATAATCCTAGATACTCTGAGAGCTGAGGCAGGAAGATCCACATTTGAGTCTGACCTGGGCAACTTAGCAAGACCCCATCTCAAAAGAAAAAAATAAATATAAACAAACAGGTGGGATGTAGCTTGGCACCACCCAAGGCTGAACCCCCAGTTCTGCAAAATTAAACCAGGCATTCGTTTTATTGCTTTTCTACTCATTATACAATATACCTATGATTTTAATATTTTTATGTATTTAAATTAAATTAAAATTTTGAAAATAACAAGAAAACTTAAGGTTACAAATTGTGCTAAGAGATGTGGCGGAAAATAGCAAAACATCAACAGTCAAGAAAGACCAAATTAAAATGCCAGGGAGGTGGTAGGCAGAGGCCTCCAGGGTCCTGCAGATGCCCTGCCAAGGGTGCTAGCCACGTCCCACCAATGATGAGCAGCAGTCATACTGGAAGCCCACTTCAGAGGTGGCAGAAGCAGCACTTGTTCACAGACTGGCTGTGTGAGCCAAAGGGGAAGAATGGGTCTGAGAAGATACCAAGGGTCTGAATGGGTGCATCTGTCAAATGAAAACCAAGACAGAGGGACAGATGTGCAAGAAACAAAGGTGAAGATGCCCTGAGTGGCTCCCAAGACCATGAGACTTCCCAGGGGCACACACAGCCTGAGATCCCAGGCAGATGCATAAAGACACAAACTGTACATCTGGAACACAGCCCACCTGTGAGACAGGACCCCAAGTACCAGGCAGCATCAGGGAACAGTGCACTCCACACAAAGAACACACCACTTCTGAACAGTGGTAACAAGAAACACCACTACCTTCTCAACAAGTGCTTTTAAGAGCATTTCTCGCTCTAGAAGTAGTACAATGACAGCTGCCCGCACTTGCTACTGTTTGGGTCAAACCAAACAGAAGCTGACACTGTGTGCAATAAGCAGCTGTCCTCATTATGGCTGGCTACTGCTGGAACTCATGCAATTCTAAAGTACTAGAATCAGAAGGGTCCACTCCTCAAAAATAAGCTGCACTGTGCTCTAGGAGATACTGGGAGACTTCTACGAACATGGCACAATGCTGATACCTTCAGCTGCTCACAATCTGACCAATGGGGGTGCCCTACTATTCAACACTTGAAGCTCGAATATTTTCTCACAAATCAAAAACCCAAGGAGACCAAAGCAGAAAGGAGAAGAGACCCGTCAGAACACTGAGATGCAGGGCAACACATCCTCCAGACAGAGCACCCAGCAATAGGGAGCCCCAAATAGGGCCTGTACCTGCTGCTTCATGGTTTTCGTGTCCCACAGCAGCAACTTGCCAGGAACCTGGTTTGTGCCCTTGTTGCCAATGTCTGGTACAGAGGAGTCAACCTGCGAGGTGAGGCTTGGAGCTGCAGCCGAGCAGATGAAAGAAGCCCCATTGGGGCTGCACGCAAGAGACAGGATTCTGCAACACACGTGGGCTATGGTCAGACAGTCACCCACCCTCATTGGGAGGGCAGGCCTGGCTCCACAGAGCACCTGCAGTGAAGTGGCCTTGACCCTAACTGGAAGGGCCTCAGCTCACCTGGGCATATCGTCATGGATGCTGATCTCACAGAGATTCTTCTTGGCTTCCGTGTCATAGAGACGTACTGTGCCCACACCACTGCCTAGTAAGAGCTGGAACAAGAAGCCACAGTCTACAGTCAGGGATTATTCGGAGCAGGCCAGGCCCATCCCTATGAGATACCAGGCTGGGTGGGCTACAAGGCTAGCCCCTCCTGCACCAAACCAGGCAGATAAGGGTAATCTGCACACGATGGACTACACTTAAAAGTTAGAGAAAGGCCAGGCCTGGTGGCAAACCCCTGTAATCCTAGCACTCAGGGGGCTGAGGCAGGAGGATTACTCTGAGTTCGAGGCCAGCCTGGACCACACAGTAAGTTCAAGGCCAGCCTGAAAAACATAGCAAGACCCTGTCTCAAAACATCAACAACAACAAAATTACAGGAAGACATGAAGCCGACCAGGGACAGAAGTTGTGTTTGGGTGAGGCTGAGTGGTGTCCCAGGACTCATGCAATGGAGACTTACTCTGCAGTATAAGTCACATGAGAGTGGGTGGGACACAAGAGATGGCAGGTGACTGGGTCACTGGGTTCTATCTTCAAAGGGGATTAATTCAAGTCTCACAGAGCCAGTACCCACTCTCTAACTTGCTTTCAAGCCTGGTGCCTAAATCCATCTCCGGCTTTCTGTCTTGCCCCATGATTTCTCCCTCTGGTACACAATCCTTCCATGATGCCATCACCACGTTTTAACACTGCCAAGGGGGCCCTCACCAGAGCCACACAGAAGCTGCTACTATACTCTTTCAGAACTATGGGCTAAATAAAACTCTTTTCTTTATAAAGTTCCCCACCTCGGGTATTTTGTTACAGTAACAGAAAATAGACTGATACAGAATCTGAGGAATGGGAGCAACGTGCTACCTCAAAAACAATTGGAAATATGCTGGCTGCTCACATGAGACCCTTCACTCTTCCCTCTTCTGGCCATAAATCCCAACTGTTCTAAACTGGATTCTTGCTCACTCCTGGTACTGGCCCTGGCTAATCACTAGGCCTGGGTCACTATATTCACCTTCTCAGGGAACACGTCTGGCTCTGGCTCTGTGAAGACCTCCAGAAAAACGTTAAGAGGTTATCCTTGCTTTCAGGAACTTGTGATTTATATGGTGAAATGCTTCAAAGATGATAATAAATATCACCAAAAGCAGCCAAGGTCTAGGATATCTTTTCCTCAGAAATATTAGCTAAAGGCTGACCTCAGCATCCCCTTGGCAAATGGACCCTGATCCAGGGAAGGCCCTGAGATGCTAGTGCCATAAGAATAAATCCTGCAGCTGCCAAGAATTATAGTAAGTCAATGTCTGTCTCCTGGGCTACAGTGGTAGGATCTCTGAAAAATAGAAGAAAAGCAACAAATCAAGTTTACCTCCTTAACTACACAAATCCTACCTGAAATATTAAAGTCTAGAGAAAAAAACACTGCTATCCCTGGGAGCCATTAGACTCACTGAAATCACAAATTGATTCTCACCAACATAAGCTGCTACCACTGGGGCAAAGACAGGAGGAGTCTCAATGGCAAGAGGGAGCACACCAAGAAAGTTAGCAACAGGGATACACAGGAGAGGACAAGAAGCCAGGCACAATGTCCCCTTATTTCAATTCTTATTAATCCAGTTACTTCACTGCTACTGCAAACAGGAGCCTGCTAGGCCAGAAAACAAGGGTCCCAAATCCCAGTGATAGAGAAGAGGGCTGGGATTTGGCCTCAGGTGAGCCTGTGAAAAGTCTTGGAGACCCCAGATCAAGCACCTGCATAAGCAAAGCATCACTCACCAGCCTGTCCCGCTTGGTGGCCCATTCCAGGGAGAGAAGCGGTGACTTGGAAATGGAGGATGCTTTGGTCTGCATGATGGGGTTGAAGGACCACACTTTGATGACCCCATCTACATCTAGGCTGGCGACTCTCCTCCCTGAGCAATCCACTCTGCAAAAGAGAGAAAAGGTGTGGGCACCCCAACCTCACTCTTCTCCAGCTAATGCCAAGACAACCACTTGTCCAACTTCCCAACTGTACTCAGCAATACCCCAAAAGGCTACATTCAGAGGATGAGTGCAGACTATCACTAGAAGTTTTCATTCATTCAAGAAAAACTCATTAAGCACCACGCCTTTGACCATAAAGCAATTTAAAACAGAAGAGTTTTGGAGGTTAAAACAAAAGGCAGCTTGTTCCTAAAACTCAGAGAAACACTAGACAGAGCAGAGGCTGACCACTGCACAGCAGCCCCCATCAGACACCCAGATAGTAGCTGTCCAGCCCTCCTTTGACCCTGAGGGGATCATGGTCTTTCAGGGACCACTCACCTCCCACCACAAGCCCTGTCCTCCTGTTCACACCTTCACACACGGTTCCCTAGCTGCCAACTCTGGCCCACCTGCAGTGCATGATGGACGAGTGGTGCTCCCCATACTCCTCCTGACTCAGCACGATGAAGGGCTGCTCTGTGCGGCCTCCTGCTCCCTCAGGCCCGGCTGTGGACACCCTTGTCAGAGGTTCCATTAGCTCCATGTGAAGATCTGGGGAGGGCTCAGCTTCTGGGACACTGGCTTCAGGCTTCTTCTCTGTACACTGTGACCAGCAAAGCAGAGACACATCAGCTGGAAGGAGGTCCCCACACACAGGAGGACAGCGGGAATGGTTGGAGGTCACATAGTCCAGCGCACACCTTGGGCTGTGAGGCCCACACTCAGCTCACCGTGGTGGGGCCAGGGGACAGGGCACCAATTCCTGGGGCAGCTGCTTCCTACCGACTCTGGCTCCCTGTCAGGACACACAGCTGCTGTGCCACAGGCCAGGCCAAAGGTAACGGACACATTTAGTAAAAGCCTCCCATGCACCAGTTCTAGGCTGAGTGGCTTACAGATCTCTTCACTTCACCTTCCCAAATCCACAGGAGATGCTATTACTTGCCCTATTTACAGCTGCGGAAACTGGAAAACAGATGCTGCCATAGGGTGGCAGAGGGCAAAGCTTAAGATGGAGCCAGGTTTACAGCATTCCCTTAGCTCTCACAGTGCACCCCACACTGACCAGCACCTCTTCCAGGGAAGGGGGTACTGTGCCTGAGAAGCCAAGGCAAATGACCCAAGGTACCAACTCCGTGGCTACCATGTGTTCACAGACAAACCCCAGGCTCGGGGGAACTGGTCATCTAGTCCTGGTGTTCCTCAAGTGGCTCTCAGGGTGGCAGGACGATTAGTTCAAAAACAGAATGAGTGGAGGGCCAGGGGTTTAGCTCAGTGGTTCCACCGCCTGCCTTGTAAGCACAAGGTCTCAAGTTCAATCCCCAGTACCAAAAAAAAAAGAATGTTTTGGGATCTACTATTACCAAACTGGAACTACTCACTGTCAAAAATGCCATTAAAATAGTCAAGAGGCCCACAAAGGAGATAATGGCCAAGAAAGTGAACCAGTACATCCACTGTCTACCATCTGGGAATAGGCAGAACCAGAAGCAGCTTATCCTGCCAGTAGATGCAGACCTGACCTACTTTCCCAGGAGATCCCCAGCTCAGGTGCAGATATAGGGGTCTGGGAGCAACTCTCAGCACACAGAGGGGACCCAGTCTCAAGCCTCATGGTGTGCAGCATGCATGGCTAATCCAGGGAGGGACCAGACCAGGGCCCAGCCAGCCCACTGCAGACTCCCTCAGAGCCTTTCTGCAGTCGAGCATTCCTAGGCCCTGTCTAAAGAAATGCCACCAGGGAAAAGCCAGGCAAATACTATCCCAAACCACCAAAGTGCAAGAGTAAAGATCAATCAGGCAAGACTACACCTGCATAGCAGCGGAACTCAGGGGAACTAGGGGACACCTCATACCTGGGAAGAGGTGGTGGAGAAGAGCTCCTTCCGCTCCTTGCCATGGTCTTGCAGGCGCCGCTGCCGCTGCTGAGCCCAACTTGACTCTCCAGGGCCCGGCCCGCCCAGAAGGCTCTTCCCATCCTTGGCCCCAGCTGTCAGGTCCTTTCCCTTGGTGCCCTAGGGACAAGAAGCATTTTGTGAAAAGTCAGCTCCTGGCTGCCCAGGCAGTGACAATGGCCAGGAGGGGAGCAAGTGCAGGGAGTAGCAGCAGCTTCTGGCTGGCGTTGGCAGGGAGCTCAAGTACAGTCAGTCTGGGCTCCTCTCTGTCCATCCTTACTGGCAGCCTACTCTCTGTCCTACCTGGTCACAAGCAGATAGCCTTCTACACCTAACAGGAGCAATCTGTAAGGGTAAGGAACCCAGCACTTCCTAGGCAATATCCAAGGCAGGTCAGGTCCCTGCTCTGTGTTATAAACATTCACACACAAATGTATGAGTGCACAATATTAAAAAAAAAAAAACACATGCAACAAGAATCCCTATGTGAAAGGAAAGGGAATGCAATGTAGTCTCTCATTCTGGACCAACTATAGGACTACAGCTAATGTTAAACAAATGCTAAAGTATTGAAAATGACTACTAGACAGTCAGAAATTTTTAACAGGCATTGTTGGAAACCCAAGAATCTTTAAGCAAGATAAATGGGACAGGAAAGAAACTGATATTTTCTAGCTCATTTTTATACCAAGAGTAATAAGGTTCACCAAGCCCACAGCAACAGAGAATGAATCCAGTAATATCCACCCCACCTCAAGAATTCCCTTCCCTTCCCAGAAGCAAGAGATCAAGACAACTGAAGACAGGAGTGCTGGGGCAACTAGGGTACCCCTCACATGGTCCTGGGACAGGACTCATAGTGCCAACCCCATACACAAACCCAGTGATTCCTGCCCACATTCACCGATCCAGGGGGCAATGAACAGAACCTGAAGAATTCTAAAATGTGTTTCCAGAAACTCTGATATACTGACAGAATCTAAAAGGTGGTATGGGAACTCCACAACTAGCGATATACAGAGTGCTAAGAAGGAAGACTGATTTCCTGGGTTGATGGCAATTGTCAAAGTAAGTGAGAATGTCACAAAATCCCAAATAAGTATTATGCAGGTTTCACAGGCTTACCAACCTGCCCAAGTGATCTATAAGATGGATTTTTTTTTAGAAAAAGGAAAACAATCCAGATAACACTGTAAATAGATTCTGTGAAGGGTATGTAAGAGAGCATAGCAGAGGAGATTCAGGAACTAAGAAATCCTCAGGGTACAAAACAGGATAACTTGCTAAAACTTAGGCGCAGAAGCCCATATGTTCAGTGTACTGAGAACAGGCAGAGATCCTCAAATTTTAATGTGTCTCAGAATCACTGTAAGTATGGTAACTTCTTTGTAGACCTAGATGCAACTTTAGCAGAAAGGAATCATTTCTAAAGAAAATACAGTCTACCAGTAATGACAGAAAAATAGACCACTTTCTAGAAAGAGAAAACAAGGAGACAAAGTTGTATACGTATCCAAAAACTATCCCATCACAAAACATCAGGCCCAAATGGTTTTGCACGTGAATTCTATCAAACCCACAGAAACTACATGGTCCCAATACTTCAAAAATCATTACAGAATATAAAAATGAAGGAAAGCACCCACACTATTTTTTATGAGGCATTTATCTAAGTTTGATAAAGAGTACACAAGAAAGGAAAGTACAGATCAATAACAATATTAATATCAATTCAAATTTCTTAAACAAAATACTATTAAGCAGTTTCCTTAGTGTGGATGTGTACATTACCTCTCATATTCCTCACCCTAAAACTAGTGGGAAACATGTGAAGGAATCCTATTAAGGAACAAGGCAAAATACATTGTCTTCACTTCTATTAACACTATTGGTGATATGAATATGGTTATATAAAAGGAGCAATTAAGAGACTGAAGAATTGAAAAAGAAGTGAAATTATCATTTCTTTGAAGTTGATATGACAGTATAACTGAAAACTGTTTGAAAATCAGTGCTAAAACTAACCCAAAAGAACATGGCAGAAGAATGTAAAAACAAAACGCAAAATTAGTAATTTTCATAAACACAAATAATGACTAGGTAGAGAAAATACTGGTAGTATAACAGAGTCCCAGGTAATACGGCCGTAATAAATATAAAATATCTAGAAATAAGCCTGACTAAAATATGTGAAAACTATATAAAGAAAATTATTCAGATGTAAAAATAGTTATAATTTGGGGGGGTAACTGGAGATCGAACTCGGATCCTTGCACTTGCAAGGCAGGTGGCAGAACCGCTGAGCTAAATCCCCGGCCCAGTTCCAATATTTTTTTTTAATTCCTTATTTTCAGCCAGGGTCTCACTAAATTGTCCAGCCAGACCTCAAACTCATTATCTCTTTCAGCCTCCTGGGTGGCTGGGATTGGAGATGTGCATCACCATGCCTGTTGCCTAATATCTTTGACACATGATAAACTTAAAATTGCAGGGGAGGGCAACAACATTTATATAGAGAAATAGGAAAAGATACTAACAGAATTTATAATACTCAAGAATAGACTTTAAACAGTGAAAAGCTCTTCTACTTCATTCATAGTAAGAGAAATATATATATATATATATATATATATATATATATAAATGCACTCAGATACCATTTTTTTACATATCCTGTTGGTAAAAGTTCTAGAATTTGATAGATTCTGCCGCTGAGGCTGTGGGGAACAAGGAATTCTCATAAATTCCTGATGGGAAGGCAAAATGGTAAAACCCAAATGGATGGAGGAGGCAGGGAGGTCTCTATATTATTCTTGCAACTATAAGGGTCTATAAGGTTAAAAGTATAAAACAAAAAATGTAAAAACAAAAGAAGAGGGTAAGTCGTAACACAATGTTAAGTACTTATAATTACCTTCCAACAAATCCATAAAAATTCTGGCTGAGCACTCCCAAGGGAATAAAGAGCTAGAGAGTGGGGGGACGGGTGTTTGTTGAGCTGTGTTTTTACTACACAGTGATATCTGCACACCTGAGAAGCTCACCTCCTCCTTCCAGACACTGACCCTGCCCCATACATTTTTGTATCCCCATCACTCAGCACCTGCCTCGCACAGACAGGACCCTCGTTAATGACTAAATACATAAGTGGATGGACTGACAGATGAAACTACAGGAGCAATGAATGGCTGGAAGAAGGATCTTAACATCTAGCACTTATTCTAATACAAGTTGAGCAGAGCACACACACACCATAATCCTAGCAGAGGCTCATAAGTTTGAGTCCAGCCCGAGCAACTTAGTGAGACTCTCTCTCACAACAACAACAAAAAAATTTTTAAAGGGCTGGGATGTAGCTCAGTGCAAAGGCCCTGGAATCAGCCCCCAATACCACAAAAAAGAAAGAAGAGGAAAGGAGAGGACAGGAGGTTAAGTTGGATATTCTTTATCCCTTATCAAAGATTCTTGGGACCAGAAGTGTTTCAGATTTCACATTTTTTAAATTTTGGGCTTTTTGTGCTATCTTGGGGATATCTGAGATATCTTTGGGATAAGACTCAAATCTAAATTTAAAAATTCATTTAGATTTAATATACTCTTTATATAGTGATTGAATATAATTTTATATAATTCTGTTTCATAGTATGGAATTTTCCCTTGTGATATCATGTTGGTGCTCAAAAAGTTTCAGATTTTGGAGCTAGACGCGCTCAATCTGTATAAGCACAACATTTGATGCATGTTTTGTTGACAAATTCATTTAGTAGAAAATAAAGGTAGTGGTAGGAAATCTACCACATTTGGCTTTTTGTGGATTTACAAAAAAGGTGATTGGCTATGCTCCTGTGACTGAAAGTCTTGGATGAACAGTGATCCCTTTAGGATGTACAAAGCAAAAGGAAGCTGGCACAATCAAACCCATGTCAAAACTGTTAGAAACAGATCTTGAATAACCAGAGAAAAGAAAAGGTTCATGGGTTTGTCACTGTTTTGCTTTGGTTTGGTTTTTAGGGACTAAACTCAGAGTCTTCACACTCACCTACATTCCCGGCACTCTCCCCTTTTTTATTTTGAGACAGGGTCTCCCTTAGTTGCTAAACTGCCCTGCTGGCTCAAACTTGTGATCCTCCTCTCTCAGCCTCCTAGAGTAATGGCATTACAGGTACAGATACCCAGTGAAAAGAATAGATTTTAAAAGGAATTAATGCATGTGTGAGGGATGACAGAATCTGTTTGTTTTGTTTTTTGAGACAGGGTCTCACTATGTAGTTGAGACTGACCTGAAACTCACTGTGTAGCCCAGGCTGGTCTCGAACTCACAGCGATCCTCCTGCCTCAGCCTCCCGAGTGCTGGGATTATAGGCATCGCCACAATGCCCGGCTAAGATGACAGATTCTGAAGCCTGAAATATTGGCAATTTCCTACCCCCAGAAGAAAGAAAAAAAAATTTAAAGGAATGAGTGGTAAGATTAATTCATTTGGAGCAATGCAAACCTATCAGAAAGTGTCAGAAAAGCTAAGCACAGGTTGAGCAGGAGCCCTGACTACAATAGTCTAGAGACAGTCAGGACTCTGTGTGGAGTCAGAAGAGCAAAGAAAGGAAGGGCCTTCATCTGGTAAGACTGCACAGTGCTGACTGAGAAATTTATTTCTGTGGCTTCTTCCATTCTCTTGGAGACAGAAAAGAAAAACATCTGCAGGCCTATTCATAAAGAAAACAAGAATAGTAACCCTGTGCTGACCATCTACAGCACACTTTAATGCCAACTATTAGAACCACGTCAATAACAACTGTGTCCTGGGAGAAGAGCCCCTGAGAGCTAACTGTCCACCCCAAAGAGGGGCTTTCGGGAGACAGAGGGAAGATGAGGCCTGTTCATTGGAGTGTTGTTAAGGCCAAGGTTGGGGAGGTGGGCTTATGCCACCATGCACCACCCCTCCAGGTGGGGCGCTGGAGCTCCCATGAGAACAGACACATTCCAGTCTAGAAGCTGCCATATCCACTTCTTTTTTTGCCTGCTACATGAATGTCCTCTGTGCACAACATCCATTTCCTGCCTCAGAGACCAAAAGTAGGAAATGTGACAGAGGCAGGCAAACATTTTGAGGCCCTCTTCTTTCCTCACATACTCCCTACAACTGATAAATGGTGTCCTTTTCCTTTCCAATGCTAGGTGTTAAGAGTGCTCACTGCAATTTGCCCAATTGGTACGGAGAGGCTTCTAATTCTCTAGCTAGATCAAAAGCCACTTGGAATACATGCCCAGCTAGAACAGAAAACTCAACACAAAAAAGTATGGAAGACACAGGAAGGCCATACTTCCCTTATAAATCAGGATGGTAAGGAAGTTGTCCAGTATACCATCAGGCTGGGGTGGACAGTTTGTATTTTTCAAAATGAAAATACAAATGGGTTTTGGTACAGGGGGAGGTGGGTGTAAAACAGCACCTCATTTATGTAGTTCAGGCTAGCCTCAAATTCATGGTGATCCTCTTGCCTCAGGTAGGATTACAGGCATGTGCCACTATGCCTAGCTACAAATTAGTATAAACACAAAGTAGGACAATAAATTAAGAATTGCTTTTACACCAGGATAGTTTATAACTAGTGAGCCACATACTCAAATATGACCTCTCACATTCTATTTAAAGAGAACTTCTTCCACTGTAACTGAGGTAGTCTTTGCAGAAGGGTACACAACAATGAAAGGTAACCATGCATTAAAAGTTGATGAACACAACTGTCCACAATTACTTTAGGAGGTTAAGGTAAATTTGTGTCTAGCTACAAAAGCACACCAGTTAAATTAATGTTTATTGTGACATAACCAGTAGTTGAAGGTTTTAATGGCAAACTTAAAAATCTTACCCACTGGCATCATATAACTTAATACCCATGTGGCTTAAGTTATATTCTTCACAATCTTCCTGACTCCTACCGTTCAGGAGAGAGATTGTAACCTGTTTTATCATGTGACCTTCTCCCTCTGGGGACAGATATACATACATAGACACTCATTCATTTTTGGGCCTGAGTAGATCAGGAGCAATTTCAGAGCCTCGCCAAGCTTGCCAGGCAACCTTCCAACTGGGACAGGAAATAAGTTCCAGAAATTTGGTCGTATCAAAGAAAAACAAAGCCATCCAGATGGTAGGCCTCAGAATAAAGAAACTGTAGACAGAAAGACTGGGCAGGGGGTGCCCTTTTCTCCACGCTGCCCAGCTCTGCGTGAACAGCTCCAGGATGGCTCTTGTTCCCAATGATGTCTCAATGGCTAGGAAGTAATTTGCTAAAAATAAGAGTTAGAAGTGCAGAAGTTTGTGGATGTTTTGCTTTCTTTACATTACAGACAATTAAAGATCTGTGTAATAAGATAATTCCCAGCTGCTGTCCCATAGCTCACTAAGTGGGTGTGAGAAGTGCACCAATTAAAGGTTATCTGTGTAATAAGATAATTCCCAGCTGCTGTCCCATAGCTCACTAAGTGGGTGTGAGAAGTGCAGAAATATAGCTGGGGGCAAGACAGAAGTGGAATGCAGCCCGCTACCAGGTTCTCTAAGGCTACTACTACAGTTGAAGATCCCAGGAGAGCTTAGGAACTAGGGTTTGCAGCTACTTCCTTTTCTATTTACCTCTAGATTCACAGTGGAAGTATGGAGTGTATGCTGCCATTTATTTTGTAAGAATAATGCTATGAACACTTAAGTAACAGTAATTAGTTTCAATGAACCATCACAAGCAGACAAAATGCTGAAGTGAGTGAAATTTACAATGCTCTTTATAAATAATATTTAAGATAGGAAGGTCCAATCTTTTATGTATTGCTAATCTAACAAAATAGTTTATTTTTGTATTTATTATTCTTTTAACAGCAAAAAAGGGCTCTAGCGTAGCAGTGGGGGAAAAAAAGGACTGAGGGCTTAATATGCACTGACAAAGCAATATAGTTTATTTAGAAACCAGTATCATGTCATATTGAGTTCACAGAAGTATAATGTCAAAATCACAAGAAATAACACCATCATATACCGCATTTGGCACTGGTGAGAAAGAATCCACAATTGTACACTCAAATTTAGGCATCAGCTGTAATACAGGGATCGAAACATTAGAATGTTCCCCCAGAGGAGAGGGCCCAGGATAGCAAGAGGGTCTAGAAATTATGCCATAGGAGTTAGTAGCTGGGGAGAGGGATGAGCAGAGAGCTTAGTGTGGAAAGATGGAAAGAGTTATTTTGTGCAAGAGGCCTTATTCCATGTATCTCCGGAGGGAAAAGCTAAGATTAGTGAGTAAAAGTTGCAAAGAGATTTCTACCCATAGCTGTCTAACAAGAATTCCTTCCACTATTACAAGAAGGTTGCTCCACAGGAGGCAATCCACCTGGAGAAGGAAGGCAAGCTAGATGAATTTGAAGCCTCCTTCCAACTCTAAAATTCTGCCATTTTCTTGAATCTCAGATCTATTAGTTGTTTTTAAGAGTTTAAATATCACTGCTTAGTCTAAATAACCTACCATCAATAAAAAAAGAAAAACAAGAGACTTGACCAATGGGTTTTTCAGACTGCAAATATCTGTGGTCTCTATTCAGAAACTCAAATCTTTACTCTGTTAACACACCACACAGTGACTCAACCTTTGTTTGATTATATTTTAGAGGCAAAGTAAGAAATGCTTTGCTTCGAATTATGGACTTTTACTCTCATCGCTTGGCTATAAACTGCATAAAAATTTCCCATGCCATTTCAATTTCATCATTTTTATAAAGGAGAAAAATATCATATGACATTTCATGTGCAGTTCCTGAAACAGAAAGAGTGTGACCACAGGCATAACCTCAAAGAAGCTATGTCTGTGTCTGCCTCCATTTTAATTAGTGAAATCGGATTCCACAGTGTTAAGCTCATTTCAAAGGACCCAACACTTAGAGTCACCCACCAAAATAAAATGTTGCTCATTAGAAAGATCTGGAAAGCAAACAGTAAAACTTACTTAGCAACATTCCAAAGAGCCGAAATTCTTTCAAAGACTTTCAGAAAAACACTCATGGAAATAAATGCAATTAATTTTTAGCTTCTTCCACCCTCAGGGAAGCTGAGATGATAGGTGACTTGCATAGATGGCACTTGAAGTCTAAGAATTCACTCAGAAATCCAAATCAGCCAGGACCTTCAGGAATACAATGCCTACTAAATTTACCGAGTGCTTACTGTCTGCCAGGCATGTCAGATACTGAAGGCTCTTGTTCCAGTGGCACAACCCCTGCCCTCCTAAGGAGTCAATACTATTGTTATCCCAGACAAACTGGGGTGAGTTTAAGCAACGTGAGTACCGATGATAAACAAGGAGCCAGAAGGTACGAAGGAGCTGAAAGTTCTTCATGCTGCCTGACTCCAGAGTCAATTCTCTTAGTGTCCTGCCCAGTGTCTCCAAACCAAACATTCTAAATCAGGAGCTGCCTCAACCTGCTATACCACCTGCAGCTCAGCCAAGGGTGGTAGAAAAGGAAGGCATGAACTAAAACAACTTACTTTATCAAAGTATGGTAGCCAAACTACCATAAAAGAGCAGAGTCTCTACCCATGCAACAAAGTCTAACTCTGAGTCTGTTACATTTTCACTCTGACAGGCAGGCATTTCTGAAAGTAATGAGTTCTGACACAAGCTCTGCTAGAAAAAGTACTCAGTAGAATTGTTGGCTCTTTGCATATAAGCTAGCATCAAAGAATTTCTCTTGCAATATGCTAGGACATTGAAAAATAGAGAAAATGCTTTGCAGAATCAGCAAATACCAACGTGTGGGTAAAATACAGTCATGCAGAGGTAACTCTTAATTTACTCTTTAGCCAGACCTAGTTTAACAAAAAATAAAATAAAATTCCAGTACTGCCTCAATTTATACTTGAGCCATCTAGATAGTCACAAACCCTCATCAGAGGAGATTTGAGAAAAAGGGAAGGACCCTTTAAAGCCTATTTCCAGTCACCAACTATCCACCGCTCTAACCATGGGGTGTGGCAGACACTGGCACACTGGTACAGGAATGACCAGACAACAGCACCCACAGGGGTCTAGGAGACTGAGCCAAGGTCCAGCACAGCCCATCATCTGCCCACTGTCACAACACAACACCCTGCAGTGTCGGCCAGAGGTGAGAATGGTAGTGAGCACACCAGGTGGACTTTTCTCCTTGTTCTCCTACTTCCTCCACTCCTAGTCTTACTTCTAGTCTCATCCTACAAAGCTACCACTGGTCTATGAGAAGAAAGGCAGGGAAGGAGAAAGAAAGGAAATGAGAAGTGAATTTAGTATTTCATAGCACACCCAACAACTTGGTCCCAAAGGGAAGGCACACAGCCTACACTCAATAAAGAGGCACAGAAGCAGAGCTGGCAGTCTGAAGTCACAGGCTCCTTGGCAATACCTAAGAGGCATGACAGGTGCTTACCTGACTGCTGAAGGACTCTTTCTTGGATGAGCTCAGAGCTGGAGGGGGTCCCTGGGCAGGCAACAACCTTGAGGGGCTCTTCTTACTCTGAGGCAGCAGCGAGGACAAGAAGCCTACTCGAGGTGACTGGGAGAGGGAGGCAGTCCTCTGGCTGCACACCATGGCCCTGGTCAGGGGACACAACACAGGATCACAGCACTGAAGGGGATGAGGAGGGTCCTACAACACACAGCTCCTGAGCTACAGAAAGGTTCATAAGGGAGACCTTAGCCAGGTTCTTCAGCCTTGGCTGGAAGGACATGATGCTTTGTACCACTTCCTGTTCAAAGGGGACCAGCAGATTACCTAGTCCAACAGTAAAGTCTGTGGCTCTTGCAGGGCCCCAAGAGCTCAGAGCCATGTTATATAAGAGCCATTGACCACATGGGCTACTGTGGACCTGAACTGTAGTTAGTCCAAATGGAGATGTGCTGGTACTATAAGACACTCTGGAATTCCAAGGCTTGGGATGAAAAAGATGTAAAATATGTTGAAATAGTTTGGACATACCAAGCTAAATAAATATATGATTAAAACTTACTTTGTTTTATTTTTTTTTAAACAAACCTACTAAAAAACATTAAATGACCATCTTTGCCTGGTACTATATTTTATTTTCACTGGATGGCACTGCTGAGAAACTGCAGCCACTTCATATGGTGCAATACTTGGCTATGCCTATGTTTGTACCCTGCCTCACCAGTCACAAACTGTGTCACCTGAATTTGCTACTGGTTCTTCAACTGCTGCTATTAAGACTGTTATCCTTTGGGCTTCTTTGTTAATGGTGTTTTGTTTATTTTCGCTGTCTGGTTTTTTGTTTGTTTGTTTGTTTTGATTTTTTGAGACAGGGTCTCACTATGTAGTTGAGACTGACCTGGAACTCACTATGCAGCCCAGGCTGGTCTCCAACTCACAGCGATCCTCCTGCCTCAGCCTCCTGAGTGCTGGGATTACAGGCATGCGCCACCACGCCCAGCTTGTTTTTGCTGTCTGTTGTTTGTATATTTTGTTTGTTTGTTTGTTTTGTGGTACCAGGGATCAAACTCAGGCAGGCATGGTGTCACTGAGCTAAATCCCCAGCCTTATGTTTGTTTGTTTTTAAAGTTCTGGGGATCTGACCCAGGGCCTATTACATGCAGGACAAGCACTATACCACTGAGCTACAACCCAGCCTTACCTGTCTGCTTAAGGTCATTCAAATACCACTCTCTAAATTCTGCCTAACTCTTTAAACACTCAGTAGCCAGTCCTTCCACAATGAAATGCTCCTTCCAATACATCAAACCTTACCAGCACAGCTGGGTTGTACTGATCCAGTTTAAGCACATTTAGATGTGCAAGGTCCTGGAAGTACAGGTTAAGAGCAACAAAGCATGACCTTGCTGGCCACAGGCACCTCATTTATAAAACTGTGAAGCAAAAGCAGGTGTGCCAGGGGCTCTGTGCAAGTCTCCCGCAAAAGCACAAAGGCCATAAGCAAGACAAGGTCAGAGGGATGCTCAGGACACAAGGGACAGAGAGGAATCAGGACATAAGGGACAGAGAGGAAAGAGCAGTCACCTTCCCAGAGCCCAGCCCTCACATGCACTCACAGTTCAGAGTCCCCCAGGCGGTCCATACTGGAGACATAAGGAGGCAATTTGTGTTGGACCAAGGCCTCTTCCTCTTCGGGCTGTTGCTCTTCCTTCTTCAGCCGGTGAATTTCAGCTTGTAAGGCAAAAAGCTGTGAAGGGCAAAGATGAGTTAGCCAATGATCTCATCCCACCATTCCTCTGCTGATCAAGATTTCTAGACAGTCCACATCCAAACCCAACTTCACTGGCTCCAGGTGCCAAGTCCCTTGGCATCAAGGTGTCCTTTGCATTTCTACTCATTGTACCTCAAAGAAAAACCAAAGAGCAACTGCTGGCCCTGGACTACAATGAGGTATGAAAGCCATAAACTGCTGAGAAACATAAAGCCCATTTTCTCTTTTTATCATTTGATATGCTTCCTTTTTACCATCTGACTTGCTTCTCTCTGAATTCACTGAGCAAAAGAGCTCCACCCAATCCTACTTCGGTCTTAGGAACCTACAAAATCAGGATTTGGAACTCACACAGTCATTTGGAACTACACAGTCAAAAAAATTTAAATGAATTATAGCATCTTTACCTTTTGCCTCAAGAAAACTAAGCATACACACATCACCCCAAATCCAGAAATTTTAAACTTCAAAACCTAAACAGCTTCTAAGCTTCCTTAACAATATCACTAATAGAGATTTTCATTTCAGGATAGGGGAATAAATGCTCCTCAGGCTAAATGTGAAGGCAAACATGGGTTCCCTGTCTCTACTTTTTTGTGAGAAAACTCATTAAATTTGTACAAGCAGTTCCCTTTGAGATGGGTGTCAAGTGTAGAATGGAACTGTGAGTAGATTTGTGATGTCCAAGTTCTCTGATGTGTAGAGAAAAATGAACTAGGAAAAAGGGAAACTAAAAATATCATCTCTCCCTATATTCACATTTACTTAAAATAGAAATCATAGACTTTTCCACTTTGAAAATCCTTTAGCTCCAGCCTTCCTTTACACAAATTGTGGAAGCTTGGAGAGGCTAGATAATAGTCCCACACAGCTTTTCTGTAGAGCTGGGCTGGAACTCAGCTCTGACTTTGTTCACTATTTTTCTCTTCTTCTTTCCTAATTTGTGATGACATTAATGTCATTTTAAAGAGTTACTTTTCTGATTACAGTACACAATAAGAGCTTGCCTCCTTTGTTTTCCTTTTGTGCTGGAATATGAGGCAAGCCACATGTACACCATTCCTCTGTGGTTCTCTTGCCCTATCACCTGATGGAGGTTATTCTCTTGGTGGTCCTGTGCCTTGCCTTTTGTCCTTACCCTTTGAGGGACTTGTTCTCCCTCTCGTTTTGAAATATGTGAAACTTCCCAAGCATTCTAGGATCAGGAGGAAAACTACTTCTAGTTTGACTTTCTCTACTGGGCTTGAATTTGCCCCAGGAGTCTGGAAGCCTAGAGAACTAACAAAAAGCAAACCTGGCTCTACTGTTTTATTGAAGAGAAATACATAGTTGAGTAGGAACAACTAAATTATACTTGGGTAGTGAACATTATGTATGTGGTCATATATGGAAAAAGACCAGGAAGAAAAAAATGACATATGAAAACAGAAGAACTGCAAGCTGGTGTGAATACATACAGTCATCATCTTAACAAGTTCATTTCCATTATTATATTGCTTAGGTTGCATACATGATTTAAAATATGAATCTCACCACTGGTTATCAGAGGCTGATACAGCCCTAAACCCTTAATGCTGAGTGATGACTCGTTCTCATCTAAAAACAGTTCAGCTCTTTATGCAATCAGCCCTTGAGAGTCTCGACCTAATTTCACACCCACAAAGCAGAATTCCTCCCAAAGAGCAAGCCTGTGCAGCACAAACCTTCTGACGCAGAATTTCATTTTCTTCTTGAATCTGGTTGGTCCTCTGGCACTCCGCATCAAAGTTCAAGATCACAGGAACTGGTGCACAAAGTTAAAGAATAAGCCTGCTTGGGAACATCTGAAAGCTCTTGATATAGTAGCCAAATGCTTGAATACAAGAAACAGGAAACAGAGTGCACAATCAGTGCTGTGGGCTTTTCCCAGCTCTATAAACTAGTCTCAGGGACTTATTTTCTTTGGACACAAGAGACATACAAAAATCTGCTTGGAGAGGACATAAATCAAAACCTGGCATTTCCCCCCAAACTCTAGCAGTAAGAGCTAGTATTCAGTGTCTAAATTTTAGCAAGGTCAAGGCTGACACTCAGCAGAAAGCAACTCTGGAAACAGGATAAGTGCTAGATTTTCCCAACACTGAACCTCTCCACGGCCAAGGTTTAGAATGAGAAGAGAAAGCACTATGCAGACTGCAAGGCCAAATACCACCTCAAAAACACCTACATTCTACCTGAAGGTGCTGCCCTTTTGTCTTTCCCAATCACTCACACATCTTCAATCAGGAGGCGGGTAGAGTAGACAGAGTCCCAGACTCCAAATGTGCATATGTTAGTATGATTGGCACTATCTTGACCTCAAAAATCTTAAGTGACCATTCCAATTGTCTTGGAGAGTCCACATGGCCATGTGGTAGCCACTCTACTAATTTCTTTGACAGCCTATAGGAAGAAGAGGCAGCTGGCAAGAAGACAGAAAGAAGAGAAAGACCTGACAAGATTAGAATTCTCTCTCATCCACAACACATAAGGAAAGAGCAGTCAGGAACCTCCCAGAAAATGGTTCACTCAGAGGTCAAAACAGCAGCCAGTGGGTGGGGATCTCAACACCCAAATTTATCAGTGCTTCAACAGGCAGCCCCATTCAAAACAGACTGCGTTCTCCTCCCCTAGCTCTCCAGCCTTGACAGCACTAGCAGTGAAGCATGCAAGCACCTCAGGATCTCAGGCCTTCCATGACAAAATGGTACACTTGCTAGGATGTGAGTCATTTACACAAATTCTCATTCATTCTCCCCCCTCCACGAGTGCATGCACACACATGCCCCCCACCCCCACACCCCCCACACGAAACTGCTGTTTTATGGCAAACTGAGGAACAATAAGGTCACTATCAGAGAGAATACAACAAGCACTAACTCAGGCAGGAAGCTCCAATCCAAGAAGTGTTCTCATCTGCTACCAAATTCCAGCAAAAGCAAGTACTATCTCCAGGGACTCTTGACATGCACAGAAAGAGTGCTCTCAAGTCTCAAGTCTGGAGCTGCCTCCTCACCCTACTGCTGCCGTAGTCCTCTCCATGTGTGCCAGCTATTTCTTCAAGCAACACAGCACTAGAATTAAGATTTATGATGCCTTGGCCTCCTGACAAAACACAATTTGTCCAGCCCCCTCACATGATACAAGTCAAGGATCCTTTGGCACTTTGTGGAAGAAATAGCTGTACTGAAATCAGTAACTGTTAGCAGTTACTAATCATGTTGTCTAAAGGTCCCAGACTGGGCCCAGACAATATGCCTGGAAAGGATATGCATGCATTGAAACAGGACACTCAGGAAGTTGTGCAGGGACACGATGAAGGTGTCAGCCCACTGTCGAGAAAAGTAGGTAGCAAAGGTGGGGTTGGTGTCTGGGGATGGCAAGAAGGGCAGGACAAACCAATCCTTCCACTCGGCCTGGTTCTGGAGCTCCGTGGCCTGCTTTGCAAAGAACTCCTGAGCCTTGTCATTTCTGTTTGTCTGCCAAGACACAAAGGAGGCAGCAAGAAGGAAGAAGAAAGAGAAGTCCAGAGGTGAGATTCTCCATCACAGCCCAGAAGAGAGCCTCTGATATCACCTGCCTGGTAAGTGACAAAGTGGAATCTATAAATATGAGATGAAGGAAATCATCAACTTTTCCAAGGACCTTGTGATTTCAAGATTCAGTGGTTTAAATTTAAGTGGTTTACAATTTTAGGGCCAGGGATTTAGTTCAGTGGTTCCACCGCCTGCCTCTCAAGCACAAGGACCCAAGTTCAATCCCTGGTACCAAAAAGAAAAAAGAAAAAAAAAAAACGGCAAATATTTAGGGCTGGGGATTTAGCTCAGTGGTTCTGCCACCTGCCTCAAAAGAGTAAGGTCCCAAGTTTGATCCCTGGTACCAAAAAAAAAAAAGATAAATGCCATCCTGAAAACTGATCCCTAGTTGATGTTCAGATAACCTAAGTGACTTATTCACCCAAGTCACTTATTGTCTTTATTATTCATTCTTTATATTCCTTATAACAACACCGAGGCTTATGTGCTTAAAACAAAAGAGAAAGCCAGGGATTTAGCTCAGTGGAACCATGTCTGCCTCAAAAGCACAAGGTCCTGAGTTCAATCCCCCTGGTACTATTAAAAAAAAGAAAAGGGGGGGGAATGGGAATGGGAAAAATAAGTCAGATGATCTGCAAATGATGAAAAGGAAACAAAATGTAAGAAAACAGTCAAAAATAATTTGCACTGTGGCTGTTGCACTCATTCCCATATAAGATACAAAATCATCCCGAGGGACTAGAAGAAACATCTATTCCTGGATCAAAGAGCTCTCCCCACCAGGGAAACAAAACCCCTGCATCAACAAACACCTGGATAGTGTAGACAAGATAAAAGCGGAACAGGCTGGTTTTCAGCTTGTTGATGGTGGGTCTATATATATCCTCCAAGCGGCTGAAGAGTCTACGCTCCAGGTAGCTCCAATAATCCCGAAGGGCAGCTAAGTCATACACCTGCATTAACTGCTGTAGCTGGTCCACAATCTTGTCCACCTGGCAAGAGAAAGCAGTGCTGGAGAAGGAGGTGAAGGACAGAAGGGCATTCTGCCCTCACTCCATACAATACAGCTTTGTCCTACTATGGCATCTGGATGCTAAAAAATTATGTTTGCAACTGACAAATTTTTCAGACATACTAATGTAAGTTTTTAAATTATTTTCAGTTAAATATACATGGTAACCCTCTGGCAAATACTGAATTTCAGGTGTAGAAAAGACAGGAAACAAGAAATCTGGATCTAGATCTTGGGACGAATTTACCACCTTGGCAAAATCACTTCAACTGTGGTCACAGTGGCCTTTCAATTTAAAAGGGGGAAGTGGCAAGAGAACATGACAATCTTCTCAGTCACCCCTCCTCCCATCTCCACAACTGTAGGATTCCAAGGATCACCAGGAGGTACACCGACTGACCCTTGCAAAACGCCAAAGTCCCACCTTTGCTCAGTGTCAGCCAAAGTAGTCACCTCCTTGTGAGGAGCAATTTCACCACAGGATAAAATCTAGAAAAAGTCCTGGATATCAACGTCAATTCAACTCCATTTTAAAAGTAGATTACGTCGGGGATTTAGCTCAGCGGTTCGGTGGCCTGCCTGGAAAGCGCAAGGACCTGAGTTCAATCCCCGGTACCAAAAAAAATAAAAGTAGATTAGGAAGCCTGGAGGCTGGAGAGGCGAAATGATTTGCTTTTGCTATTAGGTAACCATAACTACAGCAAGGCAAAAGCCCAGGCTCCTACCTCCCTCCAGTACTCTTGCAGCTAAGTAGTCTCTCTCGATTCATCTGCCACCACCAATTTAATTCAGCACACACACACACACACACACACGCGCGCGCGCGCGCGCGAGCACTCACAAATGACACACTCAGAAATTCCAGGAACCTCAAAACGGAAAATCGTATCAGAGCAGGGGAAGTTTGTGTTTTAAAATGTGCAATGAAGTCCTTAACTGCAGAAGCAAAAATATATGCGAGTCCCTGACAAAAGACCATTCTAACAAAACATCACAGACATTTTAACCCTGCCAGCGTTTGGGGCTGCAGACCTCTTTGCTACCACTGCCGTCAGAAGCTAACCCTTGACATCTCGCGTGCCAGAACTCAACCATCTACCCATCCTCGGCTTCTAAACCTCCTGGCCAACCACGCCCAGCACCTGCGGGAGGTGGGATGGAGAAGGGAGCCTGGACCAGGTCAGGGCGAAGGGCCCCGGCGCCTCTCTGGTAACTCTAGGCAGTCACGTCCGTTGCCGTGCCTCTGTTCCTCTCCTTCAAGCGCAGGTCAAACGCGCGACATTCCGACCCCTACTGCGCGGTTTCCGCGCCTCTGTGGCCCTGAGGCAGAGCCGAGGGGGAAGGAGAGGGGAGGGGCCCGCC
>NW_022900928.1:101254536-101307155 GCF_012274545.1 Fukomys damarensis | reverse complement strand
CAGCACGCCTGGGGCGCCGCCGCGCGCCTGTGGCTCCACCCCTCTCCTCGCCTCCGGGCCCGCCCAGCGCCCCTGACGTCATCTCGCTCCTGTAGGGGCTCCTAGAAGAAGCTGTGCGCCACTCTCCGGCTTGCGGCTAAAATCGTCTGTTGTCTAGTCACGAGGCGGGCGGGGCAACGAGGCGCCCTGCTTATTGACATTATTACATCGCGGAACGCTTGGACCGCTGTCCTTTTTTTGCAGAAGAGGGGAACTGGAGTCAAAGTAACAAAGTGCAATCACCCGGCCAGCTATGGCATCAGAAAGCGCTAACTCCTCAAAAGCCCCGCTATCATGTGTAAGACTGGTTAACTGCATGGCCAGGTGCTGCTAGGTGAAAAGGCAAGTTGCAGAATAGTATGTGCATTGTGGTTCCGGATTCTCAAAAAAAAAAAACAAAAAACTTTTATGTTTACATTTTCAAATTCAAGGAGACTATGCATCGATTTCTTACAATTGTTTGAGGTGAAACGAAGTGTTCTTATTCTTGCATTTTTTTGAATCATTTGAAATTTTTACAAGGCATTCCGTATTTTTGTAAGGCAGAAAGAAGATACTATCTTTGAGCCTTTATCTGTGAAATGGTAGCAATAACACCTACGCTGCAGATTTATAATGAAGACTCCATAAGATAATGCATAGAAACAGCCTCATGAATGATCTGTTGATAAAAGTTTTGCCTTTTTCTTCCCTCGAATGCTATGGCATTTTGTGCTTGTTAAAAGGCAACTCAAACATACCACTGGGCTCAGACCCTCCAATCCTACTATACAGAAATTCAGCACCAGAAGGGTTCTGATCTGTTCTAGGGAAACCCAAAGAGATAATAAAGACCAAGCCACCGCAAGACAAGGGAGGTGCTGGTTTTGCTTCTGTCATGTTTTCCAGTGTATGTGCCAGGCAGCCTGGCTCCTAAGGGACAGGAAAGGAGGGTCGCTGCTGTACTATTGGGAGAGCCAGACCGCATCCTGCCTTGGGATCTCAGTCCATCAGACAAGTGAACTCAAGAAATCTGGGCAGATAGCAATCTACTGGAAAGTGAGGAATTTGATCTCCTTAGGGCAATGAAGTCTGCAGGTCACAGTTCTCCCTTCCCCCTCCTCCTATGCCCTGGCACTTCGCACACCAAACAAAGCCTGCAAAACCAGCCAAGTTTGGTGATCAATGAAAGCTCTTCAGTCCTAGCACAAGCTCTTTGCTCTACCTGGAACATCTTCCTCCAAATATTCACATGCTTAGCAGCCTGTCCTAGTTCAAGCGTTTGTCAAAGGTCTTGTCTTACTCTTTTGGGGTTGCATCATACACATGGTGGTAGCATGTCTTTTACTCTTCTGGGAAGACACCTAGAAGGCGAATACTTGTGTCAAATGAAATTTCTTTTTGGTTTTTTGTTTGTTTGTTTGTTTTTTGGTACCAGGGATTGATCTCTAGTCCTTGTGCTTGCAAGGCAGGCAGCAGCACCACTGAGCTAAGTTTCCAGCCCAAATGAAATTTCTATTTTTAGTTTTTTGAAGAATCTCCATACTGATTTCCATGGTAGTTTTCTGTACTTTATTTTTGTAAGATGTTGCCACTAGGGACAACTGAGTAAAGAGTATATGGGGTCTCTCTGTATTATTTATTATGCCTTTTAATCTATAGTTACACCAAAATAAGTTTAATTTTTTAAGGTATGATATGTAGTGTAAATGTAATATCACTGCTTTATAAAATATTTTGATGTAAGGGCTGGGGATTTAGCTCAGTGGTTCCGCCACCTGCCTGGCAAACACCCGAGTTCAAAAAAAAGACTGCAAAAATATTTTGATGTATATGTACACATACAAAATACTAATAGTTATTCACTGAGTAGTTAAAGTGTTGAATGTTATGGGTGCTTTCTGATGATACTTTTTAATATTCTCAAATTCTTTGCTATGAACACATTTATTTTTGGAATTTTTAAATATAATGAATACAGTCTTTGATGATGGCATGTTCATTTATCATGACAGTTATATATTAGTCATGACTATTTCAAAGCCATTATCAACTAATCCCTAAAAACTTTCAAATGTAACTACACCTTGAACCAGAAAGATCCAGAGTTCCTTTCAGCATTTCTAGCCCCCAAGGCTCACACTCTACAAGGTACCTGATGGGAGCTGGGTTTGTCTATTTCTAAAGATGAAGGTGAAGCTAGGCATGGTAGCTGTGCATTTGGGAGGCTGAGGCAGGAGGATCACTGTGAGTTCAAGGCCAGCATAGTGAGTTCAAGGTTAGCCTGAACTACAAAATGAGACCTTGTCTCAAAAAAAAAAACCAAAAACAAACAAACAAAAAAAAAACAAAAAGAAAAAACACCAAAGAGCCACTTTCAGATCTCAGGCCATGCTCCTTAAGGAGCAGCTCAAATTAGAGTGAGAACTTTCCCTCCCTTTCTGCTTTGTCTTCCAACTCCTAAGGCATCGAAGTCCTGATTTGCACAGGACAGATAGCACATACCCATAACACCATGAGATGTCAGTTGTAGGAGCTAATGAGTTTATTAGTCCATAAAATCATTCACTTTCACTGCTGGAACAATCCAAGTCTCATGGGTTAATAAGTAATCTGGGCTTCTGAAACATCATCTGGAGGATACCACGGAGAATTCTGTCTCTATTGTGTCACTTTGTAAAAACCAACTTCCATGCCCTCTCCAAACTGGATTCCACCTTCTGCAATACCTGGAGCAGATCCCCCTTCTTTTTCCCTCCCTCTCCCTCTCCTTGAGATCTTTGTCATGGCCTGTGCTAGTATGAAACTGCCCTTTCCAGTATGTCTTTGTCACTCTCTTCCTTTTACCTTTACCCACTGTCTGTAGAGGTTCACCCAGTGCTTTATTGGGGAAATGTTCTACGTCTCCTTACATCAGGATCTGGGGCAATGGCCCCTATTTAGTGGATTCCACTAGCCTGTGCCGGCGACAGGTGAGCTAGATGTCATCCTCTAAATTTATATACAACCATACCTTTTCTGTATCTCCAAGACTCACCTCTTTGGCCTTATCTTACTGCCAGCCGAAAAGGACAAAGGAGAACTGCACTTCTGAGCCTCACCTGTGGGCACCTCCCTCTGACTAGCTCTCTTTATACAGTCAGCAATGCCTAAGACTGGTTTCTTCAACAAAAGCCCAAAGGTGGGTTTACTTGCTCTCTGTACTGGCTCTTGTAACTTGCTATCAACTCACAACAAAGTCAACTGAGCATAAGCATCCACATTTATAGCTGTTTTGCACAGTAGTTTTGCATTTGTTGTCTCTTATAATACAATATATACAATATATATATACAATATATTTTGTCTTTCATTTTGTTCCATTTTTTCTGGTAATTTATTTTTATTACACTTTATAAAAGTTTTAATCCATACAGACTGGAAAAACATTTAAAAACTTTAAAATCCTAGTACCTCAAGTCATAATTTGGGAATCACTGATCTAGGTGACTTGTATAGAAACATTCTATAGCATACACTCGAAAACATTACTATTTAGATTCATGCCATTATAGAGTAGCCCCATTTTGTAATTTCATCTACTCTCCCTTGAAGCCCACTCTAAATGATGGTATTAACCTTGCAGCATATTAGAACCACCCAAGGAGCTTTTAGACTATGTTTCCTACTGATATAGAAGCCATATTGTAAACCAGAATCTCTCAGGGTGGGGCTCAAACATTAGCAATTCTTAATAGCTCCCTAGGTAGTCCAAAGATACAGCCAAGGTTGACCCCCATTAGCCTGAACTCTCTCAATTAATCATCTTGAACCACTTGCCTTGGCCTTTGGTTGTTTTGTTTTTATTTGAGAATGTCTGACTCAATGCTCTCTTTCCAGTAATATTTTAATCAAAAATGAAAGCAACAAATGAGGAAGGAGAAGCACTTCCAGAATGGTGAAGTAAAGACCTCCAAAAAGGCACCTCTCATAAAAGTAATGAGAACACTGCAAAAATGGTCAAAATCAATTTTTCCAGACTCTGAAAATTAACCAAAGGCTTGCAACAATCCAAGGAGTATTTGTTCAAGAAAAAAGCTGCAATTTGGGGAAAATCAATGCTTTAGTTACTTTAATTTGCTTTACTTCCATCTCCATTTCTTTGACTCTATAGTGGTTTGAAATCCAAGAATTTTGCAATTCCAATGATCATAGCTATGAAAACTATCAGCTCAGGAGTCCCTTGACTCCTTGGAGGGGATAGAAAGGAATGAGAGCTCTAAAAGCCCTCCCCTAGATGGCTTATTTGGCCAGTCTGGCACATAAAGGACTCCATTCTTAGGGCTTCTCTTTAGTTGACCTGACTCAGAGCTTGGTGGGTAAGAATAGTCTATTGTTAAGGAATTTGTCAAAGACAATCAACAGCTATTGTTTACTGTCACAGCTGTCTGAGGTAGTACTACCAGTTTGGGCTCACAAAAGGCTGACCAAAAACTTAATAGAAAAAAACTGCAGAATGATCGGTCTGCAGGGGACATTTGTAAAACTCCAGTATATTCCAGGGCATCTAGAAAGCCACTGGAGAGACCTGCTAAGGCCCCGGGAAAGAGACCTCATAAGGCTCTATTCTCTCTCCTCTGGCTGACTTTGAGGCTCTGTGCAAAAAGGAACTAAAGGCAAAAAAAGAATTTTAAAGCACCAGAGTGTTGAAAACATACTAAATGCAAGCACTTGCCTTGGAAAAAGTTGGGAAACTTATTGGTTCAAAGCATTTAGGAAAATGCCCATGCAATCGCTAGATGACCACTAGGTTAATCAAGCTTAGGTTTCTACGGGTGCATGTGACAGAGAATAAAGACTTAAAGAATTAGCCCAAGAAAGTCACTAGAGCAACAGTAAACAAATAACAACAACAATAAAAAACCTCTGAGAAGAGAACAGAATTCAGTTTTTAAAGATATCACATTATATTATTTTAAACATCCCATGTCAACCAAAAATAATTGTGATAGAGATAACAGAGGAGGGGAAGCATGGCCTGCACAAAAGGAAGATAAGCAGTCAATAGAAATAGTGTTTGAGGAGGAACAGATGTCAAAATTATTACATAAAGACGTTAGCTGTCTTAAGGATGTATTTACTCTATTTACAGTAGTGCCTCAGTTCAGGAACTTAATTCTCTCCACGATTCTTGCAGCAACTGTGGAATGAATTCTGTGATCAGAATCATAGAAAGAAGTTCATGAACCAAGGTACCACTGTAATACTCATGATAGCATTATTCATACATCCTCTTTTGACTCTCGTCAGGTGTGATCAAAAATGTCGTGAATGATGCTGGCAAGTACCATCCCACAGAAAGGCAGGGTGGCAAAAACATTCCAGTATGTTTTTATCCACCTTATTCACCTGACCTGGCATTATATGACTCCTAGCTCTTCCCCAAAGTCAAAATGACCCTGAAAAGTAGAAGTTTTTAACTGATTCAAGACATTAAGGTAGCCAAGACAGTGCAAATAAATACACTCATGGAAGGACTTCCAGAATTGCTTCAGAAGGTGGCAAGAACAGTGACATAAGTGTGTTCAAAGCAAAGGAGAATATTTTGAGGATGATAATGGCATTGTGTCTCTCACTATTATAACATTTTTTAAAAATGTAAACATTCACTGTAGTTTTCAACCACACCTCATAAACACTTAAAATCAAAACCCCAAAAGTAGGTTTCTTGAAAGTTGATGCTGAATTGTAACGTTGCTGTGCCCAGTCCCTCAGTGAGATCCTTGTGCAAGACACGACATGGTGATAAAGTTTAAACAACTTTATTTTGCCTGCCGGGACCCACCCTCCCATGGAACTGGCCATGGAATCAGGTCCCAAGTTGAAACTGAGTACAGTTTTTATAGGAAGAGAGAAAAGAAAAAAAAATTTCCCCCTCCTCCCACTCTCCTTTACCTCAGTGTAGACTTGCTTATCTTAGCCTAGAGCACATTTACAGAAGTGAGAAGGAATGCACAGTTAAGACATCTGGGACCTCTGGTACAATCCGTTAAAGGCTTCTCCTGTTATCTTGCCCAGAATAGCATGAAATGTTTCAAGTAGGGAATGGGTTTTTTCATAGCAAAATTCCTGAGTTCAGATAGGGATCAGATAGTACATCTGGCAGGTGAGCCTCATAAACCGTTCCTGCTATGTCAGTTTTATGATAGCCATAAGCACACACTTTGTGGTCTCTAAAGGGGCAGTAATTGGGTTTTAAACAAAATGGGGTCTCTTATGTCAATCCGGGTTTCTCATTGTCAGGCCAGGAGCCCTTGGTAGTTTACTATGGAAGTCTGAGAGGACAGGAGGTCTCCCCCTGGGAGATGCTTTGAGGATCATTTATGCCCTGCTATGGCAGGAAGTGTTCAACCATGCTGACCCAGCAACATTTACTCCCCATAAAGGAGCTTACTGTATACACAAGATCTACTGGAAGTCAAAGTCTGGTCCTATGCAAGGGACATAATGGGCAAAAACCTTTCTGAGGCTGTGTCTCAGGCGCCTCTTGGCAAAAGTGCTGGGATCCAATAAGGGGAGTCAGACAGTGCATTTCTCCATTGCATCACTGCCCTTCTCACTATCTCCCCAGCAGCCACTGCCCACAAACCTCAGTTCAGAGTGGAGTGTCTTTTGTTCTGAAAATTATACAATCATGCAAATTTATCTCTCACCTAAGGTTGTTGATATTTATTGAACTAGATGCCATGCAAGGAGGCATGCTGAGCAGGAGACCACCCAAAGTGCTAGACCTTAGGCAAGTCTGAGTCTGGTTTCCCCATCTATAAAATGGAGATAAGCTCCTTCGCAGAGTTGTCCATGAGAATTGGGACCACAGTAGACATTCAATACCTGATACATCCCACTCATCTTGTGTGGAGGATAAGATGATGGAGTCTGAGGCCACTGCCCTTTATCACATGAAATAGACACCAATGGTAGAAAATCAGTTCTAAAAAGTCCAGAAAATTCTCCAACCAGAAAGTCAGGGTCAAAGGCCATAGAACATAGTCAGAGGTGGCCATCCTTGGATGGTCAAATGCTGAGCTGGATCTGGGGAAAGGGAATACTCCCGCAGTAGGGGAAAGCTGGAGAAGATCTAATGCTACAGGTGCATGGGATAGTTATTTTGAGGCAGCATTTACACCATTATTCAGGGTCGGGGGTACTTAGGGCAGGATACGTTGCTGGTAAAGGGAGGGTATTTCAGGGAAGGTTCTATGTTATACTGTGCTTAAGGGGGTGTCTTTTAGGGCAGGACCTATGCTACCGTGAGGAAGAGGCTAGGGTGAGAGGGTAATGGTGTAAGTGGATGTTGCTGGGCAGATCTCTGATTGTACCCAGAGCTATGAGAGGACACAGGAGGTGCCTAGGGTTCACCAACAGAGCCATCTGCTTTGTGGCTGTGAGTAGCTGATTAAAGTAGACCAGATCCTCATTTTCAATAAAGAAATCAGACTGCTGCGGGTAAATAGGCTTCTGAGTAACATCCCATCCTGAGGGTCAGAAGGGACAGGCCCCCAAATGATCTAGTCAGAATTTCAGAAATAAAGGAGTATTTAAATTTTTCCTTGAAAGGGAGAAGAATCAGTGACTCCTTCTGTGTGTTTTTTTATTTGTGACAGTTTCATTATATTTAATTTAATGTTCCACCAAATCCTTTGTGACTCCCTACAGTTAAGTGTAAGGTACTGCATGCTTTAGGTATGGGCTTGTATATAGCCGTCACAGTCACTGTGAGATAGAGCCTGGATTGGAACTCAAGTCTGGATGTCACCAGAGCCCCTGCTCCTTCTGCTGAGCTGGATGACCTCTGTTTAACCCCTGGCCCGAGTCGTTCAACTGGATTAGGGACACCAGGGGGCGCCTTCATCTCCACACAGGCCCTGAGCCCAGCCTTTCCAGTCTTAACCTCTGCACAAAAGGGTACCAGGCCACCTCATACTCGTTGTAAGTAACTGATGCAAAGGTTCAGGACCATCATGGGCTATCTGGGGATACAGGGATACGAGCAAAGAAAGGCTTAAAGGTCAGAATTCACGCATACATAAGGAGGAAAAAATGAATTATTAGCGGGCTAGAGAATGCCTGCTTCCTGCCATCCCAAGGGATGAAGACTTGTTCTTTATGATTCAAGCTGACTTTTAGAGGTCTCCACTCTTTTAGTCCCCTTCCTCCTTGTCTTCTCCCTTGAAATGTCAACTCTCTCCCTTCTGTCTGTGTCTGTGCCCTAATTCATGTACACATTTTTGTTTCTCTCCTTGAGACCCAAGCATGGTACCCTGGTCCGTTGTTGATGTCTTCTCCGACCCTGCGAGGTGGGTGGCATCAACCCCGTGGAGGACTAGGGGCCGAGGTCAGAAGGTCAGTGGAGGACGAGAGCCCCAGGGTGAAAAGGTCAGCCCGTGCCCTGCCCTCCGTGACCCTCAGTGTATCCTTCTAGAAATTTGTTGCAATGCTTCCTCTGCCTGAGCTCCCATTGGCCTGCCACTTCGCGTCCCCATTGGCTGGGACTGCTGACAGGGCATGATTGGTCCCCACCCCAGCCGAGGTGCCAAGCCGCCTGTTCTCTGCCTAGCAGGCGCCCCCTGGTGCGAGGCAGGAGGTGACTACGGCTGTAGCTTCGTGGCCTCCTGCGTGTGCCGTGAGTGGAGCCGTGAGTGGAGCCGTGAGGTGCACAGTGCCCTCACCCTCGGTGTGTGAGTATCGAAGGGGGGGTCAAATCCTGGGGGGCTTTGTGTGTGGGTGTGTATAGACACACCCGTGGGCTTCATGCGTGTAGCCTGACAAGAACTGGGGATCTGCTGCACAGTGCATAGGAGGGTTTGTGTGTGTCACCATGGGGGAATTGAACTCAAAGCCTTCCCACTGAACTGCATCCCCAGGCTTTTCCTTTCTAAAAATTTTGTTTATGTATTTATTGAGAGAGGTTATCATTAAGCTGGATTTTGTATGTGTATATAATAAATTGGCAATACAGTTCTAAAGTATTTTATGAGTTTGACTAAATTTTGCTAAGGAGAATGGATCATATTCAAATGTTTTCTGGTACTTAAGGATTGAAAGTTTTACTCAGGAGGCTGAGGCAGGAAGATTGCAAGTTTGAGACTAGCCTGGCCAACTGAGGGATACACTGTCTCAAATTTTTTAAAAAATAAAATGAAATAAAAAGGGCTGTGGCTGGGTGGGGTGGTGTATGACTGTAATCCTAGCACTGTGAGAGGCTGCAGTAAGAGGATAACAGGTTCAAGCCTAGCCTGGGGAAGAATAGAGACTGAAAGTTTTCCTCAAACTTAGAAAGGTGAGACCATTTATTTTTGTCTAGGGAGTCTTCAAAATGTCATTTCTATGTGAGTATTAAGTGATGTATATGTAGGAAAATACTCGACTATGAGAAAGTGTGCCCTACTTTATAGATGAGAATAAAAAAATGGCATGTGACCATGTGAATCTTCACAAAATGTCCTTTAGTTGAAGTTATCGAGGAAGCTGCCTTTTAACTTCATTAGATTGAAAAGCTTTTGCTCAGCCAGGTGATCCCACAGACAAGGGTGAACACAGCAGTGAGATCTTCAGAGGGAAAATATGTTAGTGCTATGGCCATTCTAAAATGCTTCATAGTGTGTTTGGCTCTAATTTCCTGCAGAGTGAATGGGCTTCACACACACAAAGCATTCAGTGAATTTTCACTGAACTGCAGCCTCAGGATTCCTTGAGATGCAGCTTTGCACAGTACTGTGTGCTGCATATGTCATTCCTGTTAGAACATGTTTGGCTTGAATGTAAGACAGCCATGTAGTCATGACCATGACCTTGTAAAAAGAAAATAGTTAACCTCTTTAATACAGATCAAGAAATTAAAACCTAAAGTTTCTTAGCTTCTCCAGAGTCACATGGCTGGTTAACCTAAAGCTAGGGTTATGACCCAGGTCTTGGGCCAAGCCATAAACTAGCATCTTTCCCTATACCCGTTTATCCTTTGTTAATAAACCATCCATGAGAGCATCATTCACTTGCCTGGGATTGTTAAGAACTATCATCTTTCAAATACTCTCTGCACTGAGTTTCTCCTGTGCTTGCATATTTTAGATATCTTACCAGTTATATTCACCTCTCCGACCATGTCCAGTTTTGAGTAAGAATGGAACACCTAGGTTCTTCCTCTGTATAATCTCTGTCTTTGTTATGTAGCAATTGGCTGGCGTCATCTTCAGAGGACGTTTTAAGCATCTCAAACAGGTTCTCTCACTGTGAATCTTGCCAAGGACTGAATTCATAAGTCAGTGATTGCCTGAGATCCAGAGAGATATTTAGAGTCACGGTGAAACTAACATGTTATTTCCCCCTCCTACTCCAAGTTTCCCTCTTAATCTTAGTGTCCCTCAGCTCATTCAGCACTGGTCCCCATGTCTGGTAGATTTTTGGCTTCAGGGTCCAGACAATAAAACTTTTAGCAGTTGCAGTCTGGAAGAAACATCCAAGAAAGGGAGTGACTAAGTGAGACTTTTATTAATTACATCCTAGGAAGAATACCATCAATGCTTGATCCATGGATTCTAACCAAAGAACTTACTGGCTTGTTAGAAAAACAAGATTAAATTAGAGACCAGAGGAGCTTGGAGATGAGAAACTTCTCAGAGGAAATGGGACTTAAAGTTGGCTTTAGATAAGTAGAAACTTGGGGCAGAGCCAGAGAAAGCTGGAGCTAAGGTGACCTGAAAGGTTTTGGGCTATGAAATAGAATTTAGTGGGAAGAAGAGCAAAAAGTGTCTCTTGTTAAAGAACGAAGTGAGAGAAAGGATAAATTGGGAGGCTGTGAGTGTTTGGGACTATTAAAATGCCACTTGTCCTAGGAGCAAAGTTCAATGTCATTTTCTCCATGCTGTTCTAATACCTTAGACTGCTAGCAGCAGCTTCCTTAACACACTTTCATCTGCAAAGGTTTTTTTTTTCTTTTTTAGATAAAAATATTTTTATTTTAAATAAAAGATCATCTCTTGATTTCAGTTTTACACTCTACTTGGTTCCGTCTACCATATGTTCTGTTCCCTCTTTCCTAGCAATAGAACCAACTTTTGAAATAAGATGAAGGAGGGTCCTGCCTGCCCTTCCCCTATCCAAGATAATGACTTCTGTGACACTTGTGCTGGGCAAGTCAGCCCTTCACACAAATCATGGATGCTAACAGGACAGATCCAACACACACAACAAAAATCTCATTCTGAAAAATACTGACCTAAGCCACATCATCAGGGCCACAGAAAACAAAATTTCAAGTCAATCAAGATAACTGGGAAAGATTAGCTCTGGGGGATCCTGGCAAAATCATTCCTACTGGTGAGCAGGAAGTAGTATTCAGGGGGAGAATACTGTAATTCACACAAGTTATAATTAGGTTTCACATCAATTGGGCTTCATTCTCCCCTTCAAGAAGAGGGGACAGATCATTCTTAACTTCCCCGAAGTGCCACCTCTTCCAGCCCCAAGGGGAGAATTTTCTCCCAACTCCTGACCAGAGGGCACCTGGGCAGGTGGAGGGAGGTGGAAGACGTAGCGTCAGGCACCTGCCAGGATGTTCTGGTGCTGCCCCCTCCCTTGAGGTGGGCAGTGAACGCTGACAGCCCTGGCTGCCTCCAGAAGACAGTAAATAATGGGAAAGTCTGCCCCTACAGGGGAGGCTGAGGACTGCATCCCTGTTCAGGAACTGTCCCCAGCCACCAGATATTTCAGACAGACTGTGTCTGAGCAGAAGCCCTGGAAAAAACCTGAATCATCAGCTTTGGCATTAACGTTGACATGAGTAGAATTCCATATTTCCCATAAGCCCAGATACCTTTTGTGTAGTATTCTATGACTGTTAGAGAATTTGAGGTCCTGAAAGGACCCTTGCAATTTTATACCATTCATCCAGGGCGGTATTTCCCATCAACTTCCTCATTTATGTATTATCTTAGCCCATTTCCCTCTGCTGTGATATACTTGGCAACTTATAGATAGTTCTAGAGGCTGTCAAGTCCAAGATCAAGGGGCTGCATGTGGTTATGGCCTTTTACTATGCCATGACATGGAGGCAGGTACCACATGGCAAGAGAGGATGAGAGCAGCAGCATGAGTGTAAGCAGAAGGAAAAAGGAGTCTGCACTCATCTTTCTATCAGGAGCACATTTTCCTGAGTAATGGCCCCACTCCTGGGATGATGACATTTCTCTATCAGTTTTTAAAGGCACAACCTCTTAACATTGTCACAATGGCAAGTAAATATCAACCTGAAGTGTGGAGCAGGCATGCAATCCATAGCATGCTTATATTTCCCCAAGTGACTGATCTGTATTGAAATTCGCAAGCCCCTGGCCAAATTCATGCTCTGTCCCTATACTGTAGGACTTAACTCAGGGAGAGTGGAGCCAGCCATCAGAAGCTTCCCATTCTAATTCATCCTAGGCATGGGCACTGAGCACCTACAGGGAACCAGGCTCTGCCCCAGGCACTGAGGGTGTTAGGTCATGGAGGTACAACTACTCTGTTCAGAAAGCTATCAGGGCTATCAGGAGCAGCTGTGCTTTGAGCACATATTAGGTGATCTCTCTCTCTCTCTCTCTCTCTCTCTCTCTCTCTCTCTCTCTCTGACAGAGGGAGCCATGCTTAGATAAGAGGAACTCCTGCCTGCCTCTTCTCAAAGATTACTTGTCAGTCCCCAAATCCACTCACCTAGAGAAGAGCTCTTGGTTTGTAAACTCAGATGTGACAGAGGCCAGCTGTCTTAGCCACTTACCTGTCATTGGAATAAAGTATCTGACACTCAAAACTTAAAGGAATAAAGGTTAATTTGGCCCATGGTTTCAGTGGGCTATGGTGGGCTGGCTCCAAGGCAGAAATAACCTGGTGGACAGACACAGCCAAGGAAAGCTGTTACTTGTAGCAGACAGGAAGAAGAGCGTAAAAAGATGTGCTTGAGATGAGAACACACCCTTCCAGGTCACAGCCCCAGTGACCCACCTCCAACCAGACCCCACTTTCTGTCAACATTCAGCTGTAGAACTCATCCATGAATGAATCCACTGATGAGTATAGCATCTCTATAACCCCATCACCTTCGAAACATATGAGACATTGGGGAACATTTTAGATCTAAACCATAACACTGACATAATCATCATCTTCAGACCACACCAGAAGCAAAACAAGGCAAACCCACCTCTGCTTCTTCATGAAGTGCCAAATGAGGTACAGGTCATCCTCTATTTTTCTTCCTTTTTGAGGTATAACATACACAAAAAAATTCATTAATCAAAAGTAGACACTGTGATGGATTCTTTTTCAAATGCATACACCAGAGTAACCATTCTCCAGATCAAAGAGGGCATGGGCCCTCTTTAAGACTGTCAAGCTCTCCCAGGTAGGATATGTGCCTGTTCAACTTTGACAGAGTATGAGGCACAATGTCCCAGGTGCCTGTTGTCCTTGGTCACAGAAATTAACAAGTGTCTGGTGAGCTTGGGCAGTGTGCCATGAGGCCTCTCCACTGTGAGTCCAGTTTAGTTGGCTTGTGAGTCTCAGAATCAATCTCCAGGAACAAATTTTGTGTCTGTTATGTTATATTCACTGGGTTGGAATCTTTTACCTGGGAGGTACCTCCTTTCTCTGTGCTCAACCTGCCTTTCTTCTTTCTTGATGTTCTCTTTTATTATTTAGGGCAAAAAGGCATATTACATTGCAGCTTAGTATGTCAGCCTCTGGAGAAGGCAGCCACCCTGGTGGCACAGTGCCTCAGCCACTGATGCAGCTACAGGAGCTGGAACCCCGTGTGGCCCGAAGACGCCTGTCCCAGGCCCGCCACCGAGCCACCATGGCTGGGCTCTTCGATAACCTGAGGAAGATGGTTTACTCTGAGTCTGAGCTCACAGCTTCAAAGGTATCGGGGCCTGGGTGTGGGGAGATGTTTCCACCTGTAGAGGGAGGTGGGTTGAGGTGAGGCCTGGCCTGGAGCTGCTGACCTTGCTGCCCAGCCTTGAGAGATGCTTTGTAGCACCAGGAGTGCTGCTGCTGCTGCTGCTATGCAGAGGTGAACTGTGAGCACCAGGCCATAGCTGCTTGCATGGACCAGCCTGACACAGAAGGAAGTGATGCGCTTGAAGAGATGCTTGGTTAGCCAGTGACTGCCATGCCTAACCCGTTTGCAGGCAGCAGCAAGATTTCTGCAGCTGCTCCAGGACCCCATACCTCTACCTAAACACACATTCATCGGCGCTTGTTTTCGGGTACATATCACACCATGTACATACGCACACACCACAGAAATCCACACATGCATGCACTATACCACTACTACACATACATACACATATGTGTATACAGTGTACATGTACACCCTCAGGTTTTGTGCACCAAGGGAGTCTTTTCCCTAGGCAAAGGATCTCTCCAGGTAAGCATTTATCTTATCCTGCTTTTAATTCTGTTTCCCCCCATGCAGTTTTTAATTGCTAATTAGCAGTAAATAAATGAATTACCTGACAGCATGGAGGAAGGTCTGGGTAGATTAGGGAAATGGTAGAAGGAATGGAGTTAGTATTAGCAGTGGAAGCATGACAGGCCAGAAGACAAAGGCTCCCCAAGAGAAGAGGGAACCAGAGTTGAGGAAGAACTTGCATGCTGGTTAGGGCAGTGCCAGGAGGAGGCCACATACCTGCTCCAAGCATGGCCACCTCTCAGGACATCCCTGTTGTCCTGTACCTGCTTCCAGCCAGCACAGTTTCATCTCTGGGTGGGTCTGTCAGCAGCACAGAACTCATGGGCTCCATGCTGGCTGTTCACCATGTTTGCAGAGGCTTCTTATTTGGGGACAGATATCCAGAAGAGCTCCTGAGCAGGCATAGGGCCAGGTCTCTATGGAGGTCAAAGAGAGCTGCCCCTGAGCACCCTTGTGCAGGCCTCCGAGTGGGGCTTCTTTTGCTTTTAGCCTAGGAACCGGAGACCCCACTTGCTCCTGTAGAATGATGCAGCAGGCTGGTGAAGGCCAAAGTTGGAAAGCTGTTCTTCCCCTCTGCTAGGCAGCACTAAAGAGGCTCAGGACCCAGCTGGCTCATAGCACATCTGGCTGCTCTGATGAAAGCTTCGCCCAGCACGTGCTCCATGTCCTTTAGAGGAAGAGATGCTTGCTGTGTGCTTCCAGGAATGCATTAAAACCAAACTCCCTGGCATAGGTCATCAAAGAAGTCTTCACAAAGAAGGAGTAGGTATGCAGGGTCTCACAAGCAGTTCAGGTACTCCAGAGCAAAACCATGTGCATGCCTAAAGTTGGCCCTCATGGCATAGCGGGTGATATAGCATGACTGTTAACCAGCCTCAGTGAATGAAGGAAAGTTCCTTCTGACTTCAGGAAGCCATCTGTTAAGGAAAGATAGTCATGGCCCATCACAGGCCTGTGAAACTATTTAACAAGATCCTCAAGTGAAAAGACTTAACATTATCATTAGAGTCTTATAGTGTTAGTATCACTATTTCCATTATATATAATTTTAACCTTGCAGTTTAGGAAACTGAGGCTCCTGAACATTAAATTACTTGCTTTGATTGGCAGGGCCTAGTCTGCCTTCTTTTTAAGAGACAACCCAGGATTTTTCTTGAAAATCAAGGTTCTATAGAGAACAAGGTCTTATGAGTTCTCTAGGGCTGCCATAACAAAAGTAGATGATTGAAAAACAACAGAAACACATTGACTGATGGTTTTGGCAGTCTAAGATCGAGGTACTCCGTGGGTTCTGCTCTCTCCCTTGGCCCAAGGAAGAATCTTTTTTGTCTCTGTTAACCTCTAGCATTTGCTAGTAATCCTTGGCACTTCTTGGCTTATAGATGGATCACCCCAGCCACGTGGACATGTTCACCCTGTTCATCTTCAGTTATCCTGTGTGTGTCTGTCTGTGTTCACATTTCACCTTTTTATAAGGACATCTATCATACTGAACTGGGGCATGACCTAAGGATCTCATTTTAACTTGATTACCTCTATAAAGACTGTGTTCCCAAATCAGGTCACATTCACAAGTTCTAGGGGTTAGGACTTCAACATATCCTTTTGCAGGGATAAAATTCAACTCCAAACAAAGGTTCTAAGAAGTTAGCCTGCCAAAGATATTCTAGAAGCAGAATTTCAATAAAGCATCTGGCTTCTCTGGATTTGCTGGACTCCAAGTGTGAGTTGGGCCAGAAATATCCTACTGAGCCAGCAACTTACCCTGGACTAAGGTAACAGAGTGCCTGGGCAATGTATAAACAATAGTAATTTATTGTTCACAAGTGTAGGAGCTGGGCCATCCAATATCAAGGCATCCACAGATTTAGTGACCAATGAGAGATGGCTGTCTGGGTCCAGATGGTGCCTTCTTACTGGGATTTCACACCTGGAAAGCATGAACAAGCTCCCTTGGGCCTCTTTTCTCAGGGCACTCATCCCATTTTCCAAGGCTCTGTCTTCTTGACTTAATCACCACTCCAAAGGCCACATTTCCTAATCCCCTCCTGTTGGTGGCCAAGTGTCACCATAGTCATTCAAGAGTGTACACACGTTTAAGCCGCAGCAGCTAGAGAATCATCCTCTTACCCTAAGGACAAGCCTAGGACTCTGGCAACCAGTGGCCCCTCATTCCAAGTCCTTGCTCCCCTGACATAACTGTGAGTCCCAGGATAAGAACAGCCTGGCATGCAGGAGCAAGGGGGTGGGCATTGGTCTAGAAGGGATGCTCAGCAATCTTGCTGTCAGCTGAATTCACACAATACTATTGTTCCTGTCTCTTCATCTTTGGGTCAGTAGAGCATTGTGTTTCCCCTCAAAACTCATTTCAAATTTTTTTAAAAAAATTGTTAGTACATGTGTGCAGTTCATAATGATTGCATTTATTACAGGCAGTTGGTACACGTATTTGACACATCTTGATTCTTTTCACACTCCCTTCTCCTCCCCTCCCATAGGAAACAGAGCTTTTGCAAATGGAAAGGGGATTAAGTCTCCTTTTTATATATCTTCAACCCCTGAGGATCTAGAATAACAACACCTAGGCTCTTGCTCCCTAGCTGCCTCATCCCCCTGTCCAACTCGCCACCCTATAACTCCTGGCCGTACCTCAAGTGAGGGAGGCCTGCCTGGCCTGCACATTTCCAAGCTGGGCGTGCTCTGCTCAGCTGCCCTGGTCCACAGTTCTTCTGATCTCTCCTATCGGAGTAGTCCTCCTTGTGAGCCCTTCTTTAGTTCTGCCTGTGTTAATCACAAGCTGCTTCCATGCTTGCTTCCCTTTGGGATGTCATTGTCCTAAAGTGGGGACTGTCTTGTTCACTCTTCATCCCTGGGGCTCAGCACACAGTTTTGCACTTCCTTGGGCCTGAGGAATGTCCCTGACCCCCAAGAAATGTAGGTAACATTTAGTGTTTCTTGTTTTTGAGTAATCTTGAAATTACCGTCTTGACTTTAAGGAAAGAGAGAAGGAAATGAGGAAGGTAGAGAAGAATGGAGGGAGGGAAGACACTAAGAAGGGGAAGGGAAGAAATTTAGGGTTCAAGCTTACAGAACACTTGGTAAGTTTTTAGATCATTTGGAGTGCATGCATTTAGCAAATATTGTGAGCCTTTGCATTTAATACTAAATAGCCAGCTGCATGTGGTCCCAACTGTGCAGAAGCCTAGCCTGTTCCTTCATGCAAGCTGGGGTGGACAGGTATTCATCTGTGCCCTTCAGGAACCCTACCTTCAAGGAGGCAACATAGTCATTTCCCTTTCTGAAACACTGAGAGTCTGCTGAACACAGCTTGCTTCCAAATACTTTGGTATTTCGGTGAGAATCCATTCCTGGGAGACGTCACACCTTTTGAGCTTTAGAAAATCCTTTCCAATGCCAAGGTTGAGGGTGTGATTTTGCACCTTAGGGAATTTGGCCTCATGCCTTAGAGAATGAGGGGAATCTGTCCACAAAACTAGTCTCTGCAGTGCAAGGCTGTCGTTGCAACATTGCCTGTCTCTGTCTCCGTCCTCAGTGGCAGGTTCTGAACAAAGCAAAGAATCATATTCAGGAACTGGAAGGAACCCTGGACACTTTGCTGAAGCTGAAAGGTAATAAGTCCCTCACTGGCAAGGCTGGTTCTGTTTTTCTATTGAAAACAGAGACTGGGTTACGACAGAGCCCGCAGATGTTTACTGAGGGCCTACTGTATGCCAGGTGATGTGACTGGGCTAGAATTGAGATTGATGCCCCACCCCCAGGGAGTTTATACTGACAGGAGGGACGGGGTTGCCCAGCTGTGCAAGTTCGACGAGTCCCCTTCAGAGCACCTGACCTCAGCTTAAGAAATCAGAGAAAGGGGCCGGGGATTTAGCTCAGTGTTTCTGATGCCTACTTCACAAGTGTAAGGTCCAGAGTTCAATCCCCCTTACCAAAAAAAAACAAACCAGAGAAAACGTGCTTGTTCTGAGCTGTCCCCTCACGTTCAGGAGAGGTGCAAAATGTATTCTGGACTCCCTAAAGCTGAACCTGAGAGGAAAAAAAGGGTTCAGGGCGCCCCCTTGGGAGACGAAATAAGGGCCTGGCTTTCCCTTTGTAACTGTTGTCTTCAACTCCGATAGTGTCCTTCAATCTGGAGGATGGGAACGCCAACAGCTTACAGGAGGTTAAGGAAGAATATGCTGCAGCGTTCTCCAGAAATGAGAGGTAAGACTCCAAGACCTACAGGAGAAGGGACTGTGTTATCCGCCCTCCCCCAGGGCGCATGGGGCAGAGCAGCCACTCACCCACCTGCCAGTCTTGTCCTGGGGTAACTCTTCTCCCTGATCCTAGTAACACACATTGGATTTCTTCCCATTATAACAGTGACCTATGCTTATTATGGGAGACATAGGAAATACAGAAAAGCCTGAAAATATGTATTGTCTCAACCCTCAAAGACAGTTGACATTTATTTTGAGGAATATCCATCCATCTAGTTTTTAAATTTTTGCACATTCTATTTTCAAAGAATGAGATTATAATATTCATCTTGTATTACATATAATGTTATATATTTTTTGTGTTTATACATATACTTTAAGTCCCCAGCTACTAGTGTTATTGGAGGGTACACATGAAAATAAGGAAAATAAAAATCTCAGCCTACATTTCAAGTTTCATGGGAAGCTAGGAAAACCATTAGATTTCCAAGAGGAAAAGCAACTGTGGCACTCATAAGTGTTACAGATGCTGAGAGGGTCATTACTAATAATTCAAACTTTGAGGGGTGGATAAGAGAGTGTCTTTGTGTTGCCAAGTTTTACATTTAGTTCTCAAGCTGTCAGGGCTTCTCCTGGCTGCTGCACAGAGATCTCTGCTCTCAACACCTGCTCAGCACCTGCAGCCTGCAGAGCTGCTTTGATCCCTGCCTAGAATTTGGAGCAACACCTACATTCCTGGCAGCCCCCAACATGTCTGGCTCTAATGACGTGGTGTACTTTACACATCATTACACAGACCTCAAGCCATTGTCCCCCTCCCAGAAAAGGGCTGCAAACTACACACTATTCAGAGCCTACTGAAAGCTGGTCTGTGTGAAGAGATGTAGCATCCTACTGTTCTTTGGTGTGGCCGTCTATGACATTTATTTTCTTCTCTGTAATTTTCTCTGCTTCCCAGAAGTTTTAACAAACAACATGTATTGCATCCTATGGAAAATAAGCAAAACAAAAATAAATTATTAAAAATTAAGTGGAGGGCTGAGGATGTAGCTCGGTAGTTTGCCCAAAGTCCTGGGTCTATTCCCTGGCACACAAACAAAAAAAATTAGTAAACAATGAGAAAACACAAAAATACGTCAAGAAGAAAAAAACCACCTATAATCTCACTCCATCCAGATAACCATTTTGCTCCCAGAGGGGAGGAAGGAGGAGTGGTGTGGGTATGTGTAGAGTGTACATGGCAGTTAAAGGCTGTTTTTAAAAAGCAGGCTGGTCCCTACCTCACCATCCACCTGGGAGGTGATCTCAGAAAGGTGGAATTCTATGCTTGCTTTCCCCAAATGGGTAGCCAGGAGCCCAAGCCCCATTGATCATATGAGCTGTTCTTTCCTTACTGAGATATGATTCTCATCACATGTGGTGTCACCACTTGTCTCGCAAGCACAAGGTCCTGAGATTGATCCCTGGTACCAGAAAAAAAAAAAATCTTACCAATACTTACGTCACTTGTCCATAGAAGAATGGCTTATTTTTTTAAATCCTAATTTAAATAATCATAGTTGATGGTAAGTAGGGATAATTTTTGCTACAATAATTGAAACTGTATATCAGCATAGAATATATTCACTACATTTTGATTAATTATGGGTAAACCTGAGTGCCTTCATTCGAGATTATTTTCTTTTCCTTTCCAGGGAATTTTGTGTGCCTATTCCTTTGCCATTTATGTTGGATTGGGTTGGTTGTCTTTTTAATTTAATTGTAGAAACTCTTTATATATATAGATAAGTTAATTATTACTAGAGTTGCGAAAATTTTTCTCTCAATCATTTGTTGTATCATTTTGTCTTTGCTTTGTTTTTTTGTTTTTGCCATGCAAAATGAAGTCTAATATATCCATTTGTTATGACACCTGGATTTTGGGGAATGCTTAGACTTTCTCCACTGCCAGATTTAAAAAAAAGAAAAAAAAAAAGGATCTCCCTAAGTTTTCTCCAGGTGAATTTTCTATTCAATGAAATTTGATAACTTGGGGATTGTCCCTATCAGTATGAAGAGCCTGGGTATAAATTCTGACTTCCCAAATTGTGTCATGTAGGGTTTTTGTTTGTTTGTTTGTAGGTTTGTTTTTGTTTTTGTTTTTGAGACAAGGTCTCACTATGTAGTTCAGGCTGGCCTCAAACTCACTACATAGCCCAGGCAGGCCTCAAACTTGTGGCAATTCTCCTGCCTCAGCCTCCCAAGCGCTAGGATTACAGGCATATACCACCATGCCCAGCTGTCATGTAGTATTTCTTTCTTTATTTATTTATTTGTTATGGGGATCAAACTTGGGACCTTGCACTTTGAGACAGGCAGCGGCTCCACTGAGCTAAATCCCCAGCCTAGTGTTGTTTTAAAATGTCTTTTGAACAGCAAAATTGAAAAATGTTAATGAGTCCAACCTGCTCTTTTTTTCCAAAGATAGACTAAGCTTTTGGTTTAAACTTAATTCTTGTATGTTTTCGGTACTATTGTAAATAATGTTTTTTAAATTTTCTAGCTCATTTCTAGCCTATAAACTTTTTAAACATATATTTAACTGACTCATGATAATGATAGATATTTATGAGTACAATATGATACTTCAATATGTTACACTATGTGATTATCAGATCAGAGCAATTAGCATATCACCTCAGACATTTGTTTACCATTTGTTTGTGTTGGGAATATTCAAAATCTTCTCTGTTAGATAATTATTGGCTATAATTATCTTAGAGAACATCAGAAATAATTCTTTATGTTCATCTGCATCCCTGCACCTCTCTCTCTCTTCTCTCCAACCCTATACAGCTACACATTTTCCACACTTTGGTAACCACTACTCTAATTGAAATAATACTTATTTCTGTATGGTGAAACTTTCTTAGTTATAGTCATATGTTTGCAGATTTTTTGGAATTTCTACATAATCACACTGTCTACAAATAAAGACATTTTTACTTCTTCCTTTCCAATCTGCATACTAAAATCTTGCCTTATTGGACTGGCTAGAATCTCAAGTGTGATCTGAGTAGAAGTGGTAAGAATCCTCTTTTTGCTCCTGATTTAGGGAGAAAGCACTCAGTATTTTACCATTAAGTATCAACTGGAGGCTTTTTGTAGATAGCCCTGATTGGGTGAAGGAAGTTACCTTCTATTCCTTGTGTGCTGAGAGTTCTTATCATAAAATTGATGTTGATTTTATCAGTTATCCCTCTGCATCTATTGAGACATTCATGATTTTTCTTCAGTCTATTGAGGTGGTCAGTTGCATCAATTGCTTTTTAAACATTGAACCAGCTACCTTCCCTAGGAGCAAGACCATTTGCTCACAATATACTTATGTACATATATGTGGCTGGATTATATATACTTTTGCTAAAACCTGTTGAGAGTTTTTGTGTTCACGGGGGTCACTGTCTACTGTACTGTCTCATTCCTGATTTCTCCCCCAGTTTGAACTCAGATAGTTTTCGTCAGAATGGCTTCTTCTCCGGCTACCCAACTGAGGCAGTCAAGAAGGATGTAGAAGAGGAAGAAGTTGAAGTAGAGGAAGAGGAAAACCAAGAGGCACAGGAAGAGGAGAAGAAAAAAGTGGATCTCCTACCCTCCCTAAGCACTTCATCACCAGACCTCCTGGAATTTGAGCGGTGTGAACAGCTGGGCGGGGTGGTTTTGTGCACCGGAGGAGCTCCTGTGGGGACGGGACACAGGTTACAGCTGTGACCTCCGTAGCTTCCATACATGACCTGAGCAGGCGCTGAGTCCTGGACATTCTTCAGTTTCCACAGGAGAGACTCAGGATGGGGTCAGCTGCAGGTCTAGACACAGAGTCTCCAAGCTGCAAAACACAGCAAAAACACTATTTCTATTTAGACTGGATGTTTATTTGGGGTGGATGTGGGTGTTGATTGTGTTACAAGGATTAAGCCTCTGTCTACTACCACCGCTTAAGCTCCACAAGTTGAGTGTCACAGCTGGTCTTATAGAAAGGAAGACAGAGTCAGGTGTGACGGTGCATGGCTGTAATCCCAGCATCCTGGGAGACTGAGGCAGCAGGGTTATAAGCTCAAGCCCAGCCTGAGTAACTGAGTGAGACCTTGTATCACAATAAAAATAAAAGAAGACCAGTGCTCAGCACAAAGGCCTTGTGTTCAATCCCCAGTACAAGAAAGGTAGGGGAAGGAAGGAAAGAGGGAGGGAAGGAAGGAATGGAAGGAAGGAAGATATGGGGGACAACGGCAGAGGGTGGGAAGGAGGAAGGAAGGTGAATGGCTTCCTTTGCCACTGCTTTCTCCACGGACTCAAGGCCCTCAACAGCCATGTGGCTTATGAAGGCCTTGGCCCAATAGGAAGGAACCCAGTCCCTCCCTGAGCCTGGCCCACAGCCCTGCGTTAAAGAAGCAGTCCTAACAGGAAGGTGCACTTATGGCACAGAATTGCATGGCATTTTCCTACAGGAGGACAGCTGAGCCAGCCACTGCAGAATCTCTTACACTCAAACCTAGGTTCTTCATGGTCCTCAAGGTGGCTTCTGCCCTCTGAGAGTCAAAGGCCACAGAGCTTTAAGGCTGGTCCACTGGAATCCACAGGGGGCATGGCCATGAACTGAATCCTGAGAGCTGGTGCCACTTCTGTTCCAGGTACCTCAACTTCTACAAGCTGACAATGGACCTGCTAATTGAGAACGGCATCATCTCCTCACAGATGGCGTCACAGCCCATTGTCTCAGCAGCCATCTCCCACCTGTGGCAGACACTGTCTGAGGACTGGAAGGCCAGCATCCTGCAGGCCTGGACCCAGCAGCACAGCGGCCTCCTGGGCCTGGGCACTAGCCCACAGCAGGCATGTGTTGAGGACAGCATGAAGGACAGCGGTGTGGACAGCCAAGGAGCAAGCTGCTCACTGGCCTCCACCCCGGAAGAGGTGAGCAGACCCTGTGGGGTGACCCAGAGGACCCAGAAACAATTCTGTCACCCTTGGCCCTGATCACGAGGTTTGCTAGGGTCATTTAGTGAGTTTGAGGGGCCATTTGGAATTGGGTCACACATAGGCTTCTGAATTTCTCGACATCATCTCCGTGACCACCAGACTGCACTTCCTCTTCACTTGTCAGAAACCTGGGCTTTCCATGGCACTGTGGGAGCCAAGGTGTATCGTGGGACTTTTGGCTACCACTGACTTGATTATTAAACTTCTCATCCAGGGAAGTCCAGGTCAGTCCAGTTGCTCAGTGATGTCCCCAGATTGCGTTTCACCCTTCTCTCTTCCTTGCTTCATTTTAGGGCCGGTTTCTCAGCCTTCCCTGCAGCAATCAAGCCTCCTTTTCACCACGTAGAGACAGGAGGGGTGATTGTGAAGGCTCTTTTTCAAGGAAAGACTTTCTAGAAACTTCCACCATACATCTCCTTCACTTTCATTGGCCAGGATTGGCTAGATTACCATTTTACTAAACCAGTGATTGGTAATCCAGAGAGGATTACCTGAGGACCACTCTGGCCCAGTCCTTGAGAGGCAGCCAGTTTCCATCCCAAAGAGCATTGTAGTAACTCGATAAAGAGGAAACAACCAGTGTCACTATCCATGCATTTCTCAGCTGTTGAGTAGTGAGAGCAGCTGTGGCCTGTAGAGTTTTGGGTATTGTTAGAAGTCATCTTGTGCTGTGATAGAAGCAGGCCAACCACAGCTCTTCTGGGGTTAGCAGAGCCTTGGAAGACTGTTGCTACCACATGGGAAGATCCCCAAGCACAGATGCTGCTTTTGGGCCCGGCTTTGACATTCATGTCCTCTCAGACTCAGTGTACAGAGCAGGAGCCTTTCTACTTCTCTCTGTCCCAGCAGCCTTGAACAAGCCTCAAACTACTAAATTGTTTCTGACACATGAAGTTCTATGTTTTCTTCCAGGTCCTTTTTGAAGATTCCTTCGATGTGGCAAGTTTCCTTGACAAAAGAGAAATTCCAAGTACATCTAACCCCAGGTGAGGAAGGCAGCAGGAATGTGCAAGTGAGCACAAGCAAATATGAGGGTAGGTGTGATGTTGTGTGTGTGTGTGTGTGTGTGTACTCTCACAGAAGCATTTTGCAGCCTGCCTTCTGCAGTCCCTGGATGGGCATGTAATTGGAAATTCTTAGGGATCCACATTTTTCTGTGAATGGAAGTGGGCTGGTGCTAGGATTGTGCCATCTCCCAGGGGATGATATTGCTGGGGATACCCTCAGAGGAGAAAATTCTTCTATCCTGGCCTGGGTAATCAGCTCAAGGTGGTGGCATATGTTCTTTTTGCCCGCCCCCCCCCCAGTTTTCCAAGTGTATCTTGGTCTTGCTTATCCCTGCATAGAGCTGCTACTGCTGTGCTGTTAAATCTGCTGTTATAGAAAATATCTCCAACCTTGCCTAGTGTGGTGGCTCACGCCTGTTATCCCAGCACTCGGGAGGCTGAGGCAGGAGGATCGCTGTGAGTTCGAGACCAGCCTGGGCTACATAGTGAGTTCCAGGTCAGTCTTCACTACATAGTGAGACCCTGTGTCAAAAAAAGAAAAAAAAGAAAAGAAAATATCACCAACCAGGTGGGCAGATAAACAACAGACATCTCTTGATCACAGCTCAAGATTAAGGTGCCAGCAAATTCAGAGTCTGGTAGGTGGCACTTTCTCAGTATAACAAGATCTCTCTGGGGCCTCTTTTGTAAAGGGTTAATCAATCCACCTCCTAATGCCATCACTTGGGAGCTGGGAAGACACAAACACTCAGTCTGTAGCAGCTGGATCAGGCAGCCCATAGGCCAGTCTTAGCTGTTGGTCAGGCAGAAGAGGGCAGGGGGCTCTGGAACATGGAGAACCTGGACCAACATGGAAATGGGCCTGTGCCACTTGCCTAACGGAGACTCTGAGCCACCCCATGGAGGAAAGCTGCCTCCACAGTGCCTATGGGAATGGGTGTGGAAGGCACAGAGGGAGGGTGGCTGACTCATGAGGCAAGATGACATAAAACAGAATCTGAGATTTAAAACAAGAAGCAGTTGGACCAAGCCTGTACCCCAGGAGCATGTCCTCTGAAAAGCCAGCCTAGGATGGGAATTTCCTGGCTGATCCTTGAAAACCTGCAACCTCCTGAGCTGATATTATACTGATGTCCGGGCTGAAAAGAAGCCTGAACATTTAGTGTCTCTGCCTTGGGAGTAAGAGTGACATTCACATCCTTGGGATCCAAGTGACTCTGATGTCATCCATGGGAGTGTGGCTTTTGGGTCACCCTGAAGATGTGGTCACAGAGGCCTGGATGACTTCAAGCAGAGCTTCAGGCAGCCCAGACTCCTTGCCTCACCCAGGCCTAGCCAGACTTGGGGAGCCCTGGGATCAACAGAGGAGCCCTGTGTCCTCTCCGGAGCCATCTCATGCTTCTCTCAACTGTACACAGTATAATTTTGCTGCATCTGGCTGGCAGCCGGCATCCCTACTTCTGCACTGGGCTTAGGCTGCAAACACAACTTGGATTAGAGTTGCCAGTGTGCACTTGCTAAGCAGTATTTGGAACTCCCTACCCAGCTGGTAGAGCCAAAACAACCTATTAAAAATTCTTTTCCTGTTCTCCCTAGAAAAGGAAGCGGATGCTGCTGGGAGGTTCCTAGGCTGGCTGTGGGAACCTTATCCCAGGAGAAAGCGGGTATAAATGGTCAGCTGCCCTCCATGGCCCACAGTGCTATGCTTTGAGGCCCCAGTCGCACTCAGCTACTTCCCTGTAACATGATGAGGAAGGAGCCTGCAACACCAGCCTCCTTTCTGCACCAGGGCCTGAGCTCCATATTGGACACACTGAGTGGAGCTACCCATGGGCCTGAACTCTGACTGCGCAGTGTGCTTCCTCGCCTCCACGGAGCTGCAGGTGGAACCAGAGCAGGGAGCACTGCTGTGGCCCCAGAACTCGAGGAGATCTTGCTCTCTTGTGTTGGAGGCCACATTGTAGAACCCTAAGGGTACAAGAGCCAGTCTCACCACAGTCTCACTCTCTCCAAGAGTTCCAGACAGGACACGGGAACAGAGGCAGCACAGACCTCTCAGGAAGAACCCTGCTGTCCAGGAATTCCACCAGACATCCAGAAGTGCTCAACTCATATTGTAGTCCAAACATTTGGGAGGTGGAGGGGTGGCAGCAAGCAGAGGTGAATGGTTAGGGTACTACATACTTTCTGACTCTTCTTTTTCTGTTGCCAGTTCAGTGTTTGCCGGCTTCAATCCAGAAAACTCAGATAAGAAGTTGCAGTTCTACCTTCATGTCATCGATTTTTTAAAGGGCCTCTCCTGCATTGACACTCAATTAAAACAGGTAGGATAGAAAGAGTGCAGGGGGACCTCTTCCCACCCACTTTAGGATGCCAGAAAGGGCTGTTGAGGTCCCTGGCAGCCCTCGCCCTCACTACACCATGAGAGGCACTAGGCAGACCTTTCATCTTTCTGGCCTGCTCTGTGGGTGGTCAACATCAGCCTAACGCCTCTTGTGGAACGGAAGGCACCAGGGATACTGAGGAAAGAGGCAGAAGGATGTCCCCTGGGGAAGGTTTTAACTGGGAGCCCTTTGAAGCAAAGAGCAGATCCCAGGGGCATTTGTAAATGTTTGGCAACATCTTACCAGAAAGCTGAGCTGTTTCATCATCTTCTGAGACCCTGTGGGAATATTTGGGGTGAGCTTTTGAAGGATAACTTCTGCTCCCAAAAGCTGACACTGCAGCTCAGGATGACACAACTGTGGGTGTCTTGACTGAGAAGTCAGTTCCTGAAGCTCCTAAGGTACAAGTACCTTAGCCAGCAGCAGGGAGGCCCTTTCAGGTTTGCAGCACATCATGAATTTTCTCTGATGATGATTTAGTAAAACTACAACCAGTTTTTAAAGGGTAAACTGTAAAGTGGAAAATGTTCATCTAAAAACAATTAGAACAATTTTTCAATAGACCAAGGTCTAGCCCTTTGCCCACTAATTCTTCATTTCCCCTGGCTGAGACCACTTTGAATCCCCACTGCGGTCAACACCTGCCCCTGTAGTTCAATCTCCACCTCCCACCAATCTGGGGATGACAACCCTGTAGCATGTGGCCCCTCTCTTTTTGTCAGAATCAGCTTTATTTGTCCACTTTATCAGTGGAAAACCGGTTAAAGGGGCAACTTTTGCTTTCACCTCTTCCTTTCTTCCACATACGGCTGAGAACAACGAACATGCAGAGATTGGTGTTCACATAAAGCCTGGGGCCTTAAACTACAGCATTCCCAGAAGTCACCCAGATTCTTGATGTTACAAGATCCTCACTCAGTGTATAAGCATGGAATCCTGCGATTAGTCTTGAACAGACGGTCCAGATAGTTCTGGGGCAGGAGGCTTAGCTCTCATAGACTCTTGTGGGAAGAAGGAAGTTTTCATTCTCTTTCCCATTTCATCTCCAACTCACTGCCACCCCATCAGCTCTATGGGAGATGGTGTGATAAAAATTAGCACCTGTGTTGGCTTCCTAGGACTGCTTTAACAAATGACCACAAACAACAGCAATTCCCTTCCGACTTCCGGGGGCCAGAAGTCTGAAATTAAGATATTGCCAGGGCTGTACAGGCTCTGCAAGCATCAGCGGGGAAATGCTTCCATGTGTTTTCCTGGCTTCTGGGACTTTCTGGCAATCCTTAGCATCCCCTGTCCTCCAGCACATCCCTGTGTCTCCACATGTCCTTCACCTGTGTGACTCTTTGTCCCAGTCATTTGTATTTAGGGCCCACCCTAAATCCAGGGCAGTCTCATTGTGAGACCATTAACTAATGACATCTGCAGAGAATTGCCAAATGATTTTACAAGGGAACATAAATTTGGCGGGGGACCCTGTTGAATACACTTCAGCAACCAATATCATACAGCAAATGTCTCTCCTAGCCTATCGATTTCCCATTTAACACCATTTTCAGGGCATGAGGAAATAGAACGTTGCAAACAACATTCAAGTACTTGTGTGACAGAGACTAGGGTTTGTTTTACTCTGGGATGCTACCTCCTTTGGACTGCCTTATGCTTTGAGCACCTCTTTTCTCAGTCTTTGCTACTGTCTATACCCTGAACAAGAGGCCCATGTGATTTCCCTGGAAACCACCTGATCCCACATCTGATACTTGTTTTGAGATGTTGAGGAGGGGAATGAGGCCTCATGCATGCACTGAGCCATGCCCTCACCCATATTATACTCCTGATCCCCATTCCCATCCCAGTCAGGAAAGCACAGGGAGTAGGAAGTGCTTCTCCTGAGCAGGCAGGCTTGGTCAGCAGAGTTCATCTCTCCACCTAGAGGTCACCCTTGGTCCTGCTTTCATCAGATGTTTGCCTGGGGTACTTCCCAAGGGAATCACCCATGTCAGGAGTGATTTTCTGCTGGGGCGGAGCAAGACAAGAAAAGCAAAAACCCAGCAACACTCTTTCAGAGGAAGGGGTGGGAATCCTGAAAGGTGGGCTGGGGTCACTATTCAGCAATATGGTAGTTACTTTTTAAAAAATCTGTTCATAGGCAACTCATGTATGTGGTATACAATCTAAATATTAGCAAAAGATATCCAATAAAAACAGCCTCTTCTGAGTTTGATCCCTGGTACCAAAAACAAACAACAAACAAACAAACAAACAAAACCCCACAAACAGCCTCCTTCCACCATTGCTCCTCACTTACTGCTCCATTCCCTCCCCCAGGGACAATTACCATGGCCTGTTTCTTACACATCTATCCGAGGGTGGTGTATTTCTTTATATACACAAGTAGGGCCTACTGTATACACGCTTTGCCCTTTTCGTATTAGTCATCTACCCCAGAGATAGAAAGCTATCTCACTCCTTTTATAAAAACAGCTGCCTGATGTTCACTGGTGAGTGTCCCACGGTGTAGTTAGTTCACTGTCTTTTACCCATGGGCACTTGGCTAAAACTAAGACCCCCCCTTATGGGATCCTGTGAATTTCCAGGTAGGAAAGAAGCCAGTTCTACTAGATCCTTTCTGGAGGTCACAGAGTGCTGTGTGTACCAACCATCCCCATTCTTCCCTGGCTGGAAGCTAGAGGTGAAAGTTGTGGAGACTGGAAGAGTTGAGTGCCCCAAGCTGCTGGGCCATTCCTGCCTGCCTGGAACACTTACATCTGAATTCTGACTTCTTCCACGTGTTTTGCAGGAACTGGCCCCTGTTCCTGTTGATGATGAGATGCTGCTGCTGAGGTGCCTAGAGACATTCGACGATGAGGATTTGTGATGCAGGATTTGTGACGGGGAAGGGGCCAGAGGAGAGGCACAGTTTGCAAGTTTTAATGCTGGGAACAGTTTTACCTGCCACGGCCTTCTGGGACTCTTTGGCACAGACTATACATTTGGTGCTTTTAGTTTCTGAGTATTAAAAAGTTTTAAAAGTTTAAAAGATTATTATAAAGTTTAAGAGAAGTGTGGCCTTATGTCAGTCTTTAGAGTTGTTTGATAGAAGGGGCCGACCTGCTGCAGGGCACACATGCACTTGGACTTGTTCTTGGGGTACTGGGTACAGCTGAGTCTCAAGCCGTGGGCTTTCCAAGAAGAGGGTGGGCATCTTCCCCTGTAGGTGAGCAAACACCAGGTCCTTTTAGCCCATCCCAGACTCAGAGCATTGCTGTGATGGGTTCTACAGTGTTCTGGAGCCCAGTCGTACATCCTGCCTGCTCTCGGAGTCTGGAAATGGTGCTCACCTCACCCCTGTGCCATAGGACCACAGGGTGGAGCCAGGTGCATCAGCTACTTCTGTTCAGACACCTGAAAGGGTGCTGCGCTAGGGTCCCCGTGATCTGAGTGCTTCATGGTGTGGCCTCGGACGAAGGGTGCGTAAACATTGCTGGGCCTGCACCCTGGGGGTCAGGGTGAATTCTGTGTCAACTTCCCTACACCATGGTCCCCAGATATTCAGTCAAACATTATGCCAGATGTTTCTGTGAAAGTACTTTTTAGATAAGATTACCATTTAAGTCAGTAGCCTTGGAGTAAACCAGAGAGTAAACCCTCTATAATGTATTAATCAGTTAAAGGCCTCAGCAGAGAAAGACTGACCTCCCTAGAGAAAAAGAATTCGCCAACAGACAACCTTTGTGCTCAACTGCAACTTCTCCAGCCTGGTGGTGGATTTGGGGTCCCACAGTAGCCTGAACCTTTTCCTTAGAATAAATGTCCTCTGTGTGTGCAAAGACACGGAAACACACATTCTATTAGTTCTGTCTCTGCAATGGGCCCTGACTTACAACACTGGCTGTGCTGAGAGGATGGGCTCACCCACCTCCTGACAGTGTGCAAGTCCTGATGACAGCATCTCCCAGTTGCAAATGACCAAATCAAGGGGGTGAATGGGGACTTTCCATGTAGCTGGGCAGCAAGGCATTCTGGGATTGCCTGAACATGTGTTGGAAAGACAGGAAAAAGGAAGTGCTTAGGTCAGCCGCCTCCAGAGATTCAGGAAGCCAGGATGAAAGCAGGAGTCTTCGCAATGGGCTCTAGGCATCTGAGCACTCTCCCTCCCATCTGGCCAGCCCCTCCCTCTTGCACTTGGTCTTGCTTCATCTAAGGCTGTGGCTCTGTCCTGCAGCAGAATGTGCCAGAGGCCCTTGGGCAGAGGGGACCTCCGCAGAATGCTGGGAAGTCCCTTCTTCCTATGGCCCCACCACTGGTCCTTAGATCCAGCAGCCCTCTGCCTCCCCCTACCCTGCAAGCCTTAGGATATGGCTGCAGACCAGGATAGACTTACTGCATAAAATCCCCTTCATGGTACTTGTGTTCCCCTGCCCCCAAGGACTCTTCCCACCTCTGTTGCCTGTCTGCCAGTTTCTTCTGACTGTTATACTTTCTATATCAGCCAGTGCTACACAAATCAGGGTTCTGTAGAAAAACAGACCAGTAAGACAGAGAAACAACAGATTTTCTCAGTGGAAATGGTACACATGGCTATGAGGACAGAAGTCTGAAGAAAATCTGTAGAGCAGACCAGCAGGCAGGAGCTCCTGCTGCTGATGCATTCAGGCAGAATTTCTTCTCCCCCGTCCCCCAGTTCTACTCTGTGGCCTTCAACTAATCCGATAAGTTCACCCACACTGCCAACGGCGATCCCCTAATTTAAAGCCAGCTGATTGTGTTAACCACATCTATAAAATGCCTCCCCAAGCTGGGTGTTGTAGAGCATGCCTATAATCCCAAAACTTTGGGAGGTGAGGCAGGAGGATCCCAAGCAGGAACCCAGCCTGCACAGCTTAGTGAGGCCCTATCAAAATAAAAGCAGCTGGGGATGTAGCTCAGTGTGAAGGGCCCGGGTTCCTGGGGGAAGGAGAGGTGGTCTGTGGTTGCTAACAACAAAAAGGGACAAGGGTGGAAAAATCTGATGGTGTGAGGGCCAAAGCACAAGTAAAGTGGAGATGACCTGTAGGATCTGGAATTAACACTCTTCCCCACTCCTCCATGTGTGAAAGGAACTTTCGTTAGTCAGCTTTGGGTGGGCATTATACCCTGCTGGAGTGTATTATCTAACTAGATGACAAGAACATGTTTTTGCAGAACAACACTGATTACATAAAAATAAATATCAAGAGGTTCCATTTGGCCCAGCCATCCCTCTAGATTCATTCATAGGAAAATGGATTCATATTGAGGATATACTCCTAAGTGAAATAAATAAGTCACACATGTGTAAATACCGAATAGTCTCTCTGGTGTGAAAAATTATAATAGTATATAAGATCCTAATGAGATAATTGACAGTGTGAAATAGGAAGAAAAGAGCTAAAGGTGTACGGAAAGTGGGAAGGGTAGGGGAAAGGGAATAAGGGAAAAGAAAAAAATATGAGAAAATGAAAAAATGAAAGTAAAGTGTTTGTAAAGGGGAAGGGGAAGAGGGGGTGAAGGGAGGGCAGGGACAAGGGGAAAAAATGAGAACCAAGACCTGTCATGTAAAGGTACAAGGTCCCAATAATGACTGTAACTGTACTGCATACCTAAAATGTACCAATAAACTCAATTTTTAAAAATTATCAAGTTTTTGTAAGCTGACTGCAAAATGTCTTCTAAGAATGAACAGCTTTGGTGCATTCTAAAACATAAAGTCCTTGCATTGGGAATGAGAACATTTTTCTAAAGAGCAGAAGTAGCTCAGAAACTTTGCCAGCAAATGGTGCCAAAAACAAAACAAAAAAGGAAGTGCAACTTTCCACCAGCTAAGGGTTCTGCAAGGAGGACACTGTCCATGGATTCAAGAATAACAGGGCCTCTGGCATGGATCTAGAAGTGTGGAAGTGATTCTTGGCCAGGAAACCCATTCCCAGTAGGAGCTGAGTGGGCTTCACCAGGACACACATACAGGAGCCTCTGTGGGTCTCTGTGCATATCAACTTCCCAGAATGGAGAGGAGCGTCAGACTTGTTCTTCAGGAACAGCTGCCACGCAGTAATACTGACGTCTGAATGTTCCTATAGCCCCTAGGGTGATGGTAAGAGAAGGAGGGACTTTTAGGAGGCTTTGGAGTGGCCAGGAATTAGATTAACACTCTTATAAAAGTGGCCCCAGAGAGAACTCTCCCTCCTTCTGCAGTGTCAGTGAGAACTCATCAGCAAAGAAGCAGCCCTGACCTACACCAAATCTGTCAACACCTCGATCCTGGACTTCTGACCCTCCCGAACTATGGGAAATAAATTTCTGTTTGCAAACCACTGGGATTAGTGTCTTTCATTATAATAACTAAATGGACTAAGACTGCGACTAATGCAGGATTGTATTTAGGAACTGAATGTGTTTATTTGGGGACTAAACAGATATGTCCTAATCACCAAAGTCTTGACTGTCACCTTATAGGTGATTCTGCAGATGAGACTACTTAGGGACCTTGAGGGGAGGTGGTTATCCAGGATTAACTGGACAGACCCTAAATGCAATCACAAGTATAAAATGAAAGGAGGCTGAAGGTCAAAGGGACAGGAGTAGGACAACAAATCAGAGGCCAGAGTGTTATTTGTGCTTTGAAGATGGGAAAGCAGCCACAGGCCAAGGAACACAGGTCTGAGCTGGAAAAGGCAGGAAGAGATTCTCCCTAGGGCTGCTAGAAGGGAGGAGTGCAGCTTACACCTCCAATTTAGCCCTGCAACACTCACCGCAGACTCCTGACCTTCAGGAATGTTAGAATCTGTGCTCTTTCATACCTCTCGGTGTGTGGTAACTAGTCAGGGCAGTTACCGGAAATCACTGCAGGAACCGGAGAGGAGATAAATGGTCTTCAAACTCAGTACTGCCAAAGCTTCTCCGCATAGTTCCCCTGGATGTGTCTGGAGCCAGTGGGGAAGGAGGATGCCCTTTCGTCTTTGCAGTCACAGCGGCAGCTGCACACTTGGGTGGCCTGTGGCCGTTACCCTCACTGCAGTGGGCGGGAATGGGGCCAGTGGGCGGGCAGAAGCCGTGATCGGGCGTGGAGGGTGAATGTGTGTGCAGCTGGGAGAGGGGCCGCGGGATCTCAATTGCTATCCTTCGGGCCCTAGTTCCCTGGATTCCTCCTATGATTCTTGTCATTACCTGGCTCCTTCCCTCCATTTCCAAGAGCCAATAAGTTTCATCGCCTGTTTTGAGTTAGACTGTTACAGGAACTCTTCTGGCCCCTGAGGCGGCAGCTGCCGACCATTCTCCATCATTTCTTGTCATCCTCTGTTGTTGGCCTGCTTCAGTGTCACCAGCTCAGGCTACTGGCCACTTTCAGAGCCAGTGGCTTCTGCTGTTACCAGCTCTTTGTACTGGCTCAGCATGCTGTACTCAAGATAGAAGTTATGATAGGCAAGAATATGCCATACAGAAAGAGGCTTTATTAGAAATTGTGCTGCGGCACAAAGGGGAACAGCACACAGGCTGAATCTGCCAAGGGTATGGGGTTGTTTATGAAAGAAATGAGGTGGGCGAGCTCTTCTTGTGCAGCATCAGACTTTGTTTAGTGGTGGGGAGGGGTGGGACTTCTCATGGACCTGACCAAGGAGGGCTGCAGAGGGGCAGAGTCACCGTCTGGAACATGTTCTCATACGAATCCTGCCACAGCCAAAGCAACCATCTCCTAGGGCAGCTGTGGGTGCCTGAGGTAGCCTGAAGAGCTGCAAGCCATCATGGGGCAGCAACAGAAGAAAAGTGGAGATGCCCCAGGGTGAGCCTCAGGCCTTCCCTCCCATCTCACTGCACCCCTGGGTGCCACTCCAGAACTTGGCTCCCTCGACCTGGTTACCCTCGTCCTACTGGAAGGGGTCTGGTAGCCATCACCCCATGGCCCTGGGACACCCAGGTCCCATTCACTCCTGGAGGGGAGGCAAAAGAGAAGTGGGACGATATGGAGCCACAGGCAGAACAGAGCTAAACCACTGTCCTGCCTCAACAAGCTGGGAGGCACTGGCTCCCCAGAAACTGGGAGGAGGTGCAGGACAGTCAGAGTGCTCTACACGCTGCCAAACACAAGCTTCAGTGGAGGGATTAGGAGGCCACAGGGCCCTGCCACCTCTTTGGAAAAGAGATTTGCTTTGTGTCGCTTTTCAGCAAACAGCCCCTCCCCTGCCTCCTCCGCCTTCTGACCAATCACAGTGCTGCACGATGGAAAAGCAGAGTCCTACTGGATCCCAGCAAGCTGGTCCAAGCTGGAGTTGGGAGAGCAGTGGAAGGATGCGCTATGGCCCGTGGTGGTCTAGGGCCCCAGGCGTGACCTGGATCAATCCTCGAGGGCAGCCTGGTGTGGGGGCCCAGCTGTCCTCCGATACTGGTCTCCAGAACACCCTGCAGGGGCTCTGCTAATGGTGTCCAGGGGCAAAGGGCAACTTGGCTGGTGTCCTCTTCGGTCCGGCCCAGGCCAGAAGGGCAGTGTGCAGGCACAGGGGCAAGTGCAGAGCCGAGTGCCAGCACCCCAGGGCAAGCTGTAGACCTCTGCAGCCTGCAGTGTGTCCCCAGACTCCTTGTGGATCTGAGCCCAGGCCAGCAGGCCTCGCTCCTCCTGGCTTCCTGATGGGGGACAGCAGAAGTCAAGACCCGCAGCACACCTGCCACTGACCCCCACACATGCCCACTCCCTCTCTCTCCTCATCCCTCCCGCTCCACCTCCTCTTCCTCCAAGTCCACCCTAAAAACCACACCTCAGCCTCTCTTCAGGGCTGCTCTAAGCTCCTACTCTTCAGGTACCCAGGAGTCCCTCACCCTGCATGGCCAAGTAGGAAACACAGAGCTGGCCTCCACTGCATCCTAATGGTTGTGGGCACAGATGCACTTCACATTTGGCAGCAAGTAGTGGCATGGCAAATGGAACACCACGAAGCAGGTGTGGCCACAAGGATCCTCAGGAGAGGCCGAGGGCAGACAGATGAGAGAGACCTGGCCACACCTTCCAGAAGTCACTCTGGACTGACCCTCTGCGCCCTTCACTGTCTACCCTGTACCCCCAGTTTGCTCACCATAAAGATATGAATGAAGGAAGGAATATGTGTGTGGTCTCCCTCAGCAATTAGATTGCAGGCTTTAAGAGATCCAGGCTGAGTCTTTTTCCTTCTGTTGCTGGTGTAGCTCCTGTTTTAGGGCTTTGCTACGGACTGATCTATGTCTCCTTAAAATTCATATGTTGAAACTCTAATTCCCAGTATCCCAGAATTGGAGACAGGGGCTTTAAAGAGGTAATTAATTTGCAACGAGGCCTTCCAGATGGGCCCTAATCCAATATGCACGGCATCTTTATAAAATGTGGAGATGAGGACCCAGAAAGACACCAGGAATGCCGTACTCAGAGGAAAGGTCACTTGGGGACATAGTCAGAAGGTGGCATCTGCAAGCCCAGGCGAGCCCTCAGGAGAAGGCAAGCCAGCTCACACCTGGATCTCTAGCTCCCTTTCCTGTTGTTTAAGCCACCCCCATCCGCGAATCTGTGATATTTTGTTATAGCAAAGGCCTTCATCACCCCCACCTCACTTGGAGTGTGCTGGGACCACCCTGTCACAGCTGGTGGCCCAAATGCTGCCCATCTTCCAGCTCATGGGTTGGACCTACCTGGAATGGTGTTGTCCAGAAGAAAGCCCAGAAATCCCCCGATGAACATGCCTGTGGTGAGCAACACCTGGATGATCTGGTCCAGCTGGAGAATCCCTAGAGTGAGACACAAGTGACCAGTTCCCAGGGCCCAAGGGCCTCGCCGCTCACACCCACCACGGTGACGGGAGGACGGAGAGCAGTCACCTGTCTGCAGCTTCTCAGGATTCCTGTTCACCCAGCTGGGAATGGCCATCCCACAGGAGATGGAAAAGCCAAAGATGAAGAGGTTCCTGGACGAGTTCATGTTCACATACTGCAGGAAAAAGGCCAGGCGCTCGCACACGGACACCATGGCTGACTACAGCGCTCAGGGGCTTTTGGCCATTTACTTCTTCTATTTGGAGGCCAGTTTGGCTTCCAGGATGAAGGATCTCCCATTCTCCACCTCCCCTGTCTCTTCCTCTGGCCCCCCCCAACCCATATTCTCCTCAGTCCTGTGGGCTCCTCTCACGAGGGGCAACGCTGCTGCCTTTCCAAGGGTGCCTTACCCCCTCACCTGCAGATTGGAGATCCCCACGGCGCTGATGACCCCAAACATGACGAGGAACAAGCCTCCGATCACAGGGGTTGGGATGGTCGCAAAAGCAGCCCCGATCTTCCCAAAGACACCCATCAGGAGCAGCACGCAGCCTGCGACAACAATCACCCTCCTGCTCCCCACCTGCAGCACCCAGGGAGAGGGGACGGGGAGGTGCCTTTGTGGGAATAAAGCCACATAATCCCCAAATCCTTCTGCTCCCAACTGGATTTGGGAAAGGCTGAGAGCATGGTCCTGGGGCCCAGCCTCTGCCCTCTCCTCCCCTAAGAAGCTTATGTGTTGAGGTAGCGCCATGCTTCGTGCATCACAGGAGGCCAGGGCAGGAAGGAAACCAAGAAGAGGGCTCAGTCAGACTTCTCCTTCTGTAGACCAGAAAGCCAAGGCTCAAAGATGGGAGAGAGGAATGCAAGGCCACACAGGAACCACGCACAGTAACCCCAGGTTTCCTCTGTCAGTTTGGCCCTCTGTCTCCAGGGTTCTGTCAATGGCCTATCACTGGCCAGTTTACTCATATCCATTTCCGTGGTACCTGTTACTTTGTAAGTCTTGGGGAGGGGCAGATACCAAGCCAGAGATCTAGTAAATAAAGTAGCTAATTTCTAATAGCAATATAGGGTATTGCTGAAGACAGTCACAAGGTGACAGGGACAGTCACTGATCACAGGGTCTGGGGTTCTGGGGCTGAGGGCTGTACGGAAGGTGGTCAGTGGTGGCCCATTCGGAGGACAGCATTCAGCTGGGACCCAAGGGAAGAGGAAGAGGCGCGGGCGCACTTGAAGATTTGGTGGAAAAGCGTTCTACAGAGAAACACTAAGTGCTGACTCTGTGGTGACTTGAGATCAAAGGGAAAATCGTGTGCTTGAGCCACAGTGACCTGCGGAGAAGAGGGGAGAACTCAGAACAAAGCCTGGGCTCCGTCCTGCAGGGCCTTGGGGGCCCAGGGAAAGAGTCAGAATAAAGTCAAAGGAGAATGCTTGAGCAAAAATGTGGTCTATGAGTACGGTAAGGTGCTATTTGGCCACATAAAGGAAACTCGGACACTGGCTACAACCTGGAAGATCTCACACAATGTTGAGTGAAACAGGTGGTCACAAAGCAAGACCAGCAGTGGCAGTGACTCTACTAGGCAAGGTTCCCAGGCAGGAGTTGAGTTCATAGAGACAGAGGTGGGGTGGCGGCTGCCCGGGCATGGGGCAGGAGGGACTGGGCAGTCGTTTAGCAGGTCAGAGGTTCAGTGCTGCAGGACAAGAAGAGTCCTGGGGCAGGGGGTGCTGATGGCTGACAAGAATGTGACTTCCCTTAACACTACCACGATGTGCATTTAGAGATGACTGAGAGGACAAATTTAAGTCTGTATATGTGACCACAATAAAATACATACATGATATATGTGTGTGTGTATGTGTGTGTGTGTGTGTGTGTGTGTGTATGAAGTAAAAAATCCAAAGACAAGAAAAATCTCCAATAGATGGTTTTTAAGCAAGGTGGTGACATGATGTGACTTTCATTTTAAAAACCTCCCTTGTGAGAGCCAGGCGTGTTGGCACATTCCTGTAGTCCTAGCACTTGAGAGGCTGAAGCAGGAAGATGGCCACGAGTTCGAGGCCAGACTGGACTATATAGTGAGTTCAAGGCCAGCCCGGATTATACAGAGAGACCCTGTTTCAAAAAATAAAAATCTCCCCCATAAAAGTCATTTCATTACTATTAATCAATACATTTTCTCTGATAGGACAATAGTAGATTTTCTCAACAGGTCATGGTCTTAGGTTTTAGGTCATGACCTAAGGCTTCCGCTTCACTTTGTGCAGGCTCGTTTAGCACAGAAGCCTGGGATGGCCCCTTACCCTGGTATCATAGCATAGCTGGCCCACTCTAGCACCTTAAAAGTTCATTTCCACAAGGGTCCGTTGTTGCTCTGCAGCCTGAACTTTCATTTCAGTTGATTCTCAAGACGTTTGACCTGGTTGGAATCACTCCTAATTAGCACACTGGGCACGCGTGGGGTTTGTTGGGGAGCTAGGAGTTTTGGAATGCTGAAGAAATAAGTTTCAGTCACTTTGTTACAGTGGCTTTTAGATCGTAAAATGAAATGAAGTTTCTACAAAGATTTAAAGAACGAAAAACAGCCCACCTGGTGTGAGATTGTGGACCGCAGTCCATACCCACCCCAGCAGAGCTGGGCCCAGTGCTGGGTGCCCACTGCTGCTCCTGGGACTGGGTTACAATCTCTCCCTGTGAGGTGAAAATGGCCTCTGAGTTTCTACTAGAAACTCCTCTGGGTGGCACTGTGACAGTGGATATGCATCGTTAAACACCGTCCAACATTGCAGGGTGCACACCTCCAGAGGACACCCTAACACGAACTCTGCCCTGTGATTCCACCACGCATGCCACTGTGGGGAAAATCAAGAGGGCTGAGGGGTGCAGGAGGATGACCATGCCAGTGTGGCAGAATGGGTCCCTCACTTCTCACTCAATCTTGCCATAAACCAAAACCACCTAGAAAACGAAAACTTCAGTCTTAAAAAAGTGACCCCTGACTTTGAGGCACTGCGTATCATTCTCCAGAGTTAGGGCCATACTGCAAATGCTCTTGATTTAATGCCTCGCAAGGAGTCTACAGTCAATTCGTGTATTTAAACAGTTCTTGACTCTGTTTCTCACTCATATGTGTCTATAAAAGATTCTATAATGTAGCTGGGTGTGGTGGTGCATGCCTGTGATCCCAGCACTCTGGGAGGCTGAGGCAGTAGGATTTTGAGTTCAAGTCCAGCCAGAGCAACTCAGGGCCTGTCTCAAAATAAAAATAAAACAAAATAAAAGGGGCTGGGGATGTAGTACAGTGTGAAGGCCCTGGGTTCAAGCACCAGTACCACAAAATAAAAAAGGGGAGGAGAGGAAGAGAGGGAGACCATAATGTAGTTTTAATTTTTCAAGATGATGAAGTTCTGAGGATGTGTTTCCCAACACTATGAATATAATACTTAAAAATTAATATGGTATCAAGTTTTACGTTTGGTCCTTTTTACCACAATCAAATCTTTAGAAATGATAATCTAGTGTCAACTATGCAGCAATAAAAGTAGATTATATATTTGTTTATTTTTCCCTCTCTGGCCTAACAGCTTATTTATTTATTTTAGGGGTTTGTTTTTTGGTTTTTTGAGACAGGGTCTCACTATGTAGTTCAGACTGCTCTGGAACTCACTGTGTAGCCCAGGCTGATCTCGAACTTGCAGAGATCCTCCTGCCTCAGCCTCCCAAGTGCTGGTATTACAGGCATGAGCCACCACACCCGGCCTTGGCCTAACAGCTTATTTATTTATTTTAGGGGTTTGTTTTTTGGTTTTTTGAGACAGGGTCTCACTATGTAGTTCAGACTGCTCTGGAACTCACTGTGTAGCCCAGGCTGATCTCGAACTTGCAGAGATCCTCCTGCCTCAGCCTCCCAAGTGCTGGTATTACAGGCATGAGCCACCACACCCGGCCTTGGCCTAACAGCTTATTTATTTAACTATCTGTATTGGAAATTTTTACCACATCCAAAGAATGTTTTGTTTCGTTTAGGAGCTTGACAGTTAACTATGGAAACAAGGGTGTGCCATAAGCACAATAGATCGCTTTGTCAGGTTCAGCCAATGCCCTTTAGACATGTTAATGGTCTTACAAGGATGGCAGTCAGTCCCCAGTCCTATTACCACGTGCGCTCACCACACAGCCCTGGGCCTCTTTGGCCCCAGGACTGACCTCTGGGCTGGAAGCCACGGCACCCTGGAGAAGTGACAGTAGCTCTCTGGATGGGAGCTCTTCCTCGCGAAGGTGCCACCCAAAGCAACACCTCAAAGAGCCACCCTGGGGAGGTGAGGGGCCCAACAGTGCCTCAAAACTGATACATGTCCTACTTGACTATACCCTGTTCCCTGCCTGCATGTCTTTCCTTTCCCTTTCTCACCTGTAAAGGCCCTTAGTTTAGGAAAAATGTACATAGAAATTTTTTGTTTATTGATATAATGTTCTGTTTAGCTTGAGATTTGCTCCTGTTAGCAGGAATGGAAATGGTTGCTGTATTATACTTAGGGAGCCACCTGCTATATTCCTGTGTGGGTCTGTGACCTTCCTGTGGAGAAATGTTCCCCTCACGTGCAGCCCTGAGGCGCCTGGAGACCTTGGACAACTGGGTGTGGGGTGGGGCTCGCTCAGCCATCTGCACAGGGATTTTGGCTCCAGATGTGCCAGGGGTTACTCAGACCTGAGGCTGGGAAGGTGCAGTGTCACCAGCTGCACAGCAGAGCTGCCAAGAGAGCCATCGGACCATGCAAGTTGGATGGGGGTCAGGGCCTTTGTTCTTCCAACGCTCAGAGGACTTGTGCTGGGAACCACTGCCGAGATACACGAACCTTGTAGAAAGTGGCATAATAATATCATTCTTTCCTAAGTCACTTTAGCAAGCACCATTCCAAAGAATTCTTACTAACCTTCTAGAAACTTACTGACAAAAGTGAGAGGCTGTGCGGAGAGTGAGGGCAGAGGCCAATCTGATCAGAATTAGGCTAGAAGGATCCTTGGGCAGGCGTGTGGTAGGAGGATTTGAGATAGGCAAGGTCCTGGCAAAAGTGGACATGCAGCACCCCTGCAGGATCCAGGCAGGAGATGGAAGGGCTGTGGTGCTGCAGAAGGAGTGATGTTAAGAAAATAGAACCAGCCAGGGAGTTGTAGACAGTTAAGGGTGACCTGTTAAATTGACCTGTTGTTAAGTTGTAAGCAGTTAAGGGTGACCAGGGGGAGCGGTGAACTTGCTAAGAAAGGGCTGTAGGAGAAGTCAGGACAGGGCACTGCCTGGGTCCACAGAGGCCAGTGGGGGTAAAGTACCCTGGGGACATCAGGTGGCAGTGGCCAGGGTGCAACTGAATATGCAGCTGGGGCCCAGGTAGTGGACCCCCCGCCTAATTCTCATAAAAGACTTCCTTTCCTCCGGATTCAGAAAGCCACCTGGCCTGCCCACGTCAGGAAAGACAGTGCGGCAATGCCACAGCCCAGGAGGGCAAATGCAGAAAGCACAATGTGGCCCGCACAAAGACATCTGTCTTCACCTCTAAACTGTAGATGGCTTTGAGTGGAAAAGGACTCTAAGATGTGACTGAGTTAAGACCGGGTGGGTCCTTGCAAGCAGAGGTCCTTTCCAGATGAGGCAGGGAAGATGGCAGAAGGGACCACAGCCTCCAACAAAGCAAAGGTGAGCAAGTGCCCCCACCAGCAGAGCTTCCGTACAGGCAGGAGGACAGCGGGTGACACCTCCTCTACAGCCCCAGGAGACCCGAGTCCAAATCTGACCTCCCGTTAGAGAGACAAGAAATACGGGCTGTGCTGATTTGTTACAGTGTGGCAGATTCGGGGCCCAGCCTGTGGCCAGGAGCACAGCTGGAAGCCTTACCCTGGTGACGCCCAGTGCCCCGATGTTCTCACTGTAGGAGGTGGTGCCATTCCCCGTGCCCCAGGCCCCTGCCAGCAGACAACCGAGGCCCTCGATGCCGATGCCGCGGTTGATGGCGTGCTTCGGGGGGGGCGGGGCCCCCACCAGCCGGGCACAGGCGTAGTAATCGCCCACCGACTCCACCATGGAGGAGATCACCGCGGCGATGATCCCGAAGACCCCCGCCAGGCTGATGGTCGGGAGGCCCCACTGTCCTGAAAATGCAGGGCCAGGGCAACGTTCACTCAGAAGAGGCTGCTGAAGCCCAAGTCTTTGGTTGCCAGGGGAGTCCTGGGAAGGCTGGGCTCCCTTTTGTGAGGTCCACAGAACCCAGGAGATTCTGAAGGTCTGGTTGGAGGCCAAGGGCTCTGTCTTCCTTTCCCACCCACTCCCAGACAATGGGTCCTGAGCGACGCGGAGGCCGGTGTAGCCCAGCTCTGAGGTGGGTCTGGGATCACAGCCTTCCATCTACCACCCCAAGGGGTCTGTAGAACGACCCGGGGCCTCCTGTGTCTCCCGAGTCAGAGACGGACCTCCTGGGGCCGACCCTCCTAGTCAAACCCTCCAGAAGCCCTTAATCAATGCCAGTGCCCTGAGCCCCATGGGCTGTCCCTAGCAAGAAGGGCCACTGTGTGCCCCCTACCTGGGTAGGGGAAGCGAAACCAAGGGGCCTGGCTCAGGACACTGCCTCTGGAGTCGGTGCGGGCCAGGTACCCGTGGGCGGTGGGGTCCGAGGGGAGGGTGTCGGTGACGGTGAGCGCGAAACAGAGGATCCAGGACAGACAGAGGGCCAGCAGCACCTGCGGAGCAGCCACCTTCAGCGGCCAGCCCTGCCCCTTCCCCTGAGGGTGGCTTTGGGAAGATTCCCAGTCCTGCTAGTGAAGGGAGGCGTCTGCTGTGCCCTGGATAAACTACAGCGTTGAAGGAACAGGCTGGAAATGGAAGCAGAAAATAACCTGTGGGAGAGACTTGTGGCAAATTGTGGCAGAAATGCAACACACCAGGTACAGCTGGGGCTGAAAGGGTTACAGTTTGGTCTGTCCCCTGTTGCTGACTTCAGGATCTCGGAGTAAATTCTCTGAGCCTCAGATTCCTCCTCATCTGTGCTATGGAATTACAATTACTTCTCTGCAGGGCCTGAAACAGGGCTTTTAAATTTTATTTATTTTGCATTGGGAATTAAACTTAATTTTGAAACCAGGCCTTCCTAAACTGCCCAGGGTTGGGCTCAAATTTGCCATCCTCCTGCCTCAGCCTCCCCAAGTCCTGAGATTAAAAGCATGTGCCATCCCACCTGGTTAAAAGTTTCCTAAAGTGAGGCCCTCAGTTATATAGATTTTAAGTCTCCAGTGGTAGGAGCCCAGAACTGTATTTTTAACCAAGTCTCCTATGCATACTGAATTTTGGAATCACCGAGCTGTGGAGTTGTTGAAGGATCAATGAGATAATTATGTGGAAGTCCCATTTTACCTGAGAAATAAAGTTTACAGTTAAATTAAACTGGAAGACAGTGTGTGGCTGACACTACACACACCTGACAGAATTCACTGGGAAGAGTCTGAAAAGGGAGACCATCGTCATGATCAGTAACCGGCTCACCACAGAGCCATCTCGAAAGACCCCGTTCTAAGCAACGTGGCCCCCAGTAGGCTGTTTCTGGCTCTTGATGTTTCATCATTCGAGGTGACTTGGATGTCTACCAGGACCTTGTCATGAGGAGAAAGCTGTCTGTCCCACACTGGTGCCTGGAGCGGTGACCTGGGGCTCTGGGGAAAGCATTTGAAGGCAGACCCGGGGTGGCAGGCAGCAATCACTAGGGTGCACACCACACTCCTCGGGCTGCCCCCTGCCCTAGGATGAGGCCACCACAGACAGGACATCACTGGCCGGGGGACTGTGGGCATGGAGAAGGTGCTCCACCTGCACTCTCCAAGGCCCTTTCAGTGCACAGGGCAAGGGGTGCTTCTTACAGGGAAGACCTGAAACACGTAGAGTTTTGTGGTGCGACACTTCCTCCATCCTTCATAGACAGGCACAGGCATGGAGACATTCTTCAGGTACTGAGAAAACAGCACGATGAGGAAGATGGTCCTGAAACAGGAAGCAACAACCACACCCAACCTGCGTCAGGGCTCATCCTGAGCAGAGGGCACACAAGGCTTAGGGTGGCCAGGGAGTGAGTCACCCTGAGTCTCTGGGAGCAGGAGCCTCACTGGGAGGGTCCCAGCCAGACTACTCCTGAGCACAGACAGAGTCCTGCCATCTCTGAGTGGGGCTCGGTCTTGGAGAAAGAGTGGGATAGCATGCTCCTGGTTCTGGGGAGTCACACCGACCCAGCAGTTACAGCCAACGGAGTGGGAGTCAGGGACCATCTTTCCACCCAGGCCCCTCTGTGGGCCAGATGGTCCTCACACCTCACCCGAGACCACAGAAGGCAGGCTGAAGGACAGTCTCACGCCTTTAAGTGAGGAAGCTGTTTGTCATGAAGCCTCCTGAGCCTCCCTGCTGGCTGCCCTCGCCTCCTCTGCACACCCTATGACTTGTGGCTGTCCCCAGATTGCACTGAGCCTTATCTCTGTCTTACAGACAATACCACACTTGAGATAGCACCCTTTGCACCTTTCCCAACTCCATGAAAACCTAGTTGGTGAGTGGCTGGTAGGATCAACTTTTTGTAAACACTGTGTATTCTTACTATACTTCTTGTGATTAACTCATTATCTGTGGTTATTAGTAAGATAAAATAATTAACAGTATTAATGAATGATAGGTAGCACCTTTGGTTCTTAAAAGGTTTGACAGCCTGGAGTCCCAGCTTTCTGGGAGGCTGAGACAAGAGGATCACAAGTCTGAGCCCAACCTGAGCAACTTAGCAACTTAGTGAGATCATTTCTCAAAAAAAAAAAAAAAAAAAAAAAAAAAGGCTGGGGTGTAGTTGGGTGTGAAGCTCTAGATTCAATCCCCAATAACACACAACACACCACACACCCCCCCACACACACACAAGCATGATAATGTTCACTGAAGTATTTGTAAACCACAAGAGTTTGCCAATATCTTGGACCCTATTACTCTTACTAGGTGATATATCCAGAGTACTTACAGGAAGGAGATCCCCCAATGGACTCCAGCGTCATTGCCCGCAGAATCAAAGAGAGGCAGGGCTACCAGAGAAATGGTCGGAGCAATGGTCAAGGGGCCGATGAAGCGCATGAGAAAGCCAATGAGGCCCGAGAATCCCACCAGGATCTGCACACAGGAAGCCACCATGATGGCACCCTGCAGCTGAAGGGAGAGAAGGCTCAGTCCAGTCCCAGCTACCATCGCATCCCCAGCTGCTGGGGCTCCCCACCAGACCCGGCCACCCCAAGGCAGTGCCTCCCAGCAACAGAGGCAGAGCTGGAACCCAGAGGAAGTGGGAAGAACAGCGCCAACTTCCTCTTTTCAGCTGGGTTTCCAACTCCCTGTTGGAGGGCTTCATTTAATGTGACATTTTTTGGGAAATAGGCTTCAAAATTACTCATCCAGCACAGTCGCGGTGATGACACTGACTTGCACACTAGCATGATTCAGTGATGGACTGAACATCTGGCTGCCATATTTTTGTTTTCCCACTTTCTATTGCAGGGGTAGGCAGACTCCGTCTGTAAAGGACCAGTTAGCGGTTTTAGGCTTTCTGGGTATACAGGCTCCATCACAGCCTTTCCAGACAAGATAACAAGTGAGCGTAGCTATGTTCCCATAAAACTTTACTTATAGCCACTGGCATTTGAATATCATATAATTTTTACATGTCAAGATATATTATTCTTTAGGATTTAAAAAAAATATCATTTAAAATGTAAAACCATTCTTAGCTCATAGGCTATTCAAAAATAGGCAGTGGAGCTGGGTATGGTGGTACACGCCTGTAATCCCAGCACTTGGGAGGCTGAGGCAGGAGGATCACTGTGAGTTCGATACCAGCCTGGGCTACATAGTGAGTTCTCGGACCAAAAAAAAAAAAAAAGGCAATGGCTCCTGGGCTGTAGTTCACCAACCCCTGATCCACCAGAATGAACGAGTTTACTTTACTTCCCCTTTCTGACTTTAACTGTGTAGATGTTGTACCTTTGATTTTTATTCTTTGGGAACCAAGACCTGTCATGTAAAGGTACAAGATCCCAATGATGAATGTAACTGTACTGTACACCTAAAATGTACCAGTAAATTCAATGAGAAAAAGAATGATGGACTATTACTGGCCATCAAAACTCAAAAGTTATTCTTAACCTTTTTTTGGTACTGGGGTTCAAACACAGGTCCTTGAGCTTGTGAGGCAGGTGGTGGCACCACTGAGCTAAACCCCCGCCCCTATTCTTAACTTTTTAATATGAATACTTCATATAACAAAGTCTACAGTTAACTAAATTTCCTAGCATCCTCCAAAATAGTATAATGACTGTAGAAAAATTTAACTCCCATCACCATCTTAGGTTTTCCATATTATTATTGTCAAATATTTGTTTGTTTATATTTCCACTCTCATAAGTGTGAATTTTATTGTGTTTTCCTATAATCAATACTCAGATTTACCATTGCTGTGGACCAAATTGTGGTCCCTCCCAAATTCATTTGTTGTTGGTACTTAGAAAGGGGGGCTTGGGTAGTAACTAGATTTAGATGAGGTCAGGAGAGGGGCTCCATGATATCATTAGTAGCTTATTTTAATAAAAGGAAGACATCTCCCCTCCTCACATCAAATACCAAGGAAAGACTGCGTGCAGACAGCTAGAAAATAGCAGTCTACAACCCAAGCAGAGGGCCCTAACAAGAACCCAATCATGCCGGCACCCCACTATCAGACTTCCAGCCTCCAGAACTGCAAGGAGATCCACTTCTGTTGCTTAAGTCGGCCAGTCTCTGGGGTTTTTGTTACGGCAGCCTGAGCTGACTAATACACACATCTTATTACCAAGCACTCTTTGATTCAAGATTTAATATCCTTTTGCCTGAGGAATAACCTTGAGTAGTTATTTCAATAAAGGTCTGTGATGAATATTCTCTCTTCATCTCTGTTTAACTGAAAATGTCTTTAGTTTGCCATCAGGCCTGTGTGATATGGAGTTAAAATGCTCCATTGTCTTCAAGTCTCTGATGTTGCTGGGGAGAAGGCTTCTGAATGACTGCGTGCTGAATGAACACTTGGTGTTCTTTTGTATGCAACTATTTTTCATGTTGCTTCTAATATTTTTTCTTTGTATTTGATATTGCAGTTTCATCATGGTGTGTCTAGTATTGGACTTATTTTATTCATTACATTTGGGACTTGGTGTGGTACTGATCAGCCTGAGTAGCATTCACATCTTGCCCTAAACTAGTCACCGTCACATCTCTTCTATTACTGTCACTTTTGCCTTTCTTTTTCTTATCACCCTTTGGAATTCCTATTAGATACAACTTGCCCTTCTCCTTCTCTTTCTGCATTTCTTATTCTCTATTTCATATTTCCCATCTTTTTGCCCCTCTGTACTGCATTCTGGATTATTTCCTTAGATCAACTTTTTTATAAGAGTCGGAGAAATTTGTTGAGTGAAAGATAGCTTCTAAGAGAGACAGAAGGGGGACTGGAAAATGGGTTGCCCACTCACCCAACTTCTCAAAGGTGTTTTATGGGACAAAGCCATGAGGTGAGGCGGGCTCTCCTCAGATCACCTTTTAATCCTTTCATTCATTTCCCTTTAACTATGTTTAATGCTGTTTAGCCATTATATGCATTTTACAATTACAATGATTTGATTATGTATTTGTATTACTAAAGGTCTGTTTGGTTCTATTTTTAAATTCCTGTTTTGTTTAATCTTTTGTATTATGGTTTTTATTGTTTCTCTAGTCTCTTAAATTAATTTAAACACTTTGATTTAATAGCCTCTTTCCAAATATTCAATTATCTCTTGTTTCTGCTGAATGTCTTTCATAATGTCATGAAATTTACATCTGTGGGCTCGTCTTCCAGGGAACTGTTTATTCCTGTGGAAATTTTGTGTACCCTAGAATGTGGAAGTGAGCCAACAGAGTGATTTTACATTTGCTTTTGCTCAGAACCCTGGGTGGTTCAATTGACAAGGCCAGCTTTTAGTTTCTCAGCTTGAGAAACTTTCTTCCATACCACTGTGTGTTGGAGTTTCTATTTCTCATGCAAATCTATATTCCATCACTTCCCACAGCACCCTGGGAAGAATAAAAAATGTCCTCGCTAATTCCTTTGGCTTGTGGGTAGAGTCTTTATAGATCTCCATTCCTTTGAGGGAGTGTCCTTTCTAGCACCGGTGAATCATGAAAACACAGGCTTCTAGCCTTTGGTTCTATATTGGGGTCTGGTTCATCATCCTACTATTATAAACTCCATGATTCTGGCTAAAAGTCACATCTTCTAGAAAGTGGTCTTTTCTAGAAATTTCATTCCTAGAAAGTGGTGCATTTTCCCTTGACTTTAAACTCAAGTATGCATTTGAAAATTCATCCATCTTTTTTTTTATGTTGGTAAAGTGAATGGGCTCTGTGTAATTTAAGTTACCACAAAAGTGGAAGGTGAAGTTTAATTGGTCTGATGTATTGGAAACTGAACTTGCCATCTCTTTCCACAGTTTTCTACTTCTGAAACCACCAATTTTCCGAAACAGAATCACTGTTCACTCCTCCCTCCCCATTAGTTTTTTTTAATTTACTGAGTTTATTGGTACTTTTTATGTATACAGTACAGTTGTATCCATCATTGGGATCTTGTATCTTTATATGATGTATCTTGGTTCTCATTTTTCCCCTTATCCCCGCCCTTCCTTCACCCCCTCCTCCCTTCCCAATTTACAAAGACTTCATTTCTGTTTTTTCATTTTCTCATATTTTTTCTTTTCCCTTATGTCCTTTCCCCTACCCTTCCCACTTCCCCTAATCCTTTAGCCCTTTTCTTCCTACTCCCCATTGTTTCTTGAGCTCTGTGCATCCTGGCTCTGCTACTGGTGCTGTGTTCCTATTGCTTTCCTCTGTGACTGGGATTATGATATAGTTGGCCTGGTGACAGTTGATTATTTCCAGCCTTGAGAATACGATTCAGTGAGCCATGAGGAGTCCACCCCGATAGGCTGACTCAGTGAATTAAACCAGTGAATTAATTATACTTAATGAAATTGAAAGTCCTTTCATTTATAGGGCTGGTGAGAAATATTTGACCAGCAGAGGGAGCTAAAATACCACTGATAAAACTGGGTTTGTGACTGCCTGGGGGTTAGGGGCCAAAGACAGACTGACTACCTTAGACCTGGGCAAGAGAGCCCCTGTTTTGAGCTGTGTGTTTTAAACCAGAAATAAACTTTCCCTGTCAAAGGCCAGAGTAGATATTTTAGAGTTTTTAGGCCACATGTGACTTCTGCCACATAACCTTTTTTTAGACAACCTTTTAAAAATATAAACCATTTTTCACTCATAAGCAGGAAAAAAAAAAAAAAGGCCAAACCAAACAAAAGAACAGATTACATATGGGATTTGGTCCAAGAATTGCAGCAACCCATACAACGAAGCATGCAAAGCGGGAGAGAGCGGTGGAAGATGTAGAAAAAAATGAAGAAACCAAGACTGTTCTCGAAAGCTGAGACCAGGTGAAACCATAGCTTGTTGGGAGTGAATGGCCGCCTGGAGTCGCACGTATTCTTTATAGTGGAAGGCAAACAGGAAGAGAGGGCAGGGCAACTGGCTACGTGGCCTACATGGCCTAGGCAGGACTTGGTGTGATGGGGGCAGGTGAGGAAGGGAACAGGGCCGGATGTAAAATGTAACTGTCTCCGGGGGCTGTGCCATCCCAGGTCTACAGTCTTAGTCAAACAGTCTGTGTCTGTTTGATTATCTAATCAGTAGGGAGGAGAAAGGCAGTCGGGAGAAGGTGAAAGGCCATCTTCAGGCTCGGCCTGCAGCAAAGAATCATCCTTTGCTGCCTCTTGTTTTGAGGGTTTCTACATGTCACCAGCATAAAAACAAACAGAAGGCATATTAAAGGAAAGATGGAGGTCTCTGTCGCTCACACTCTTCCTCTGAAAGGTGGATGCTCCTGAGAACAGCCATTTCGCTCTCCTCTCTGGCAGTCCCAATCCCTCCCACCCCATTTCCTCTTCTTCATCATACTTATGAGTTCCTGAAATTCCCCTCTTCTGTCTTCTTGTTGGAGTATCTCTCTCTCCTCCCCATGCTGCCCCACCGACCACACACACACACCAGGTTCCTGTAGCTCCTGACAGAGGATCTGTGTCTGTCTTGTATCCATCAGCATCTTAAAGACCAGGGTCTTTCTTGGCAGGGAGTTGGATAATGAATGTCGAACAAAAATGAACAGACAGACTCAGGAGTCCCTGTCTCACCCTTATAATCCTCCCACTTACTCCCCCCGGCCCTGTTACCTCTCGGATCCTCTTCTGCCATTCCTCAGTGAATTCAGGAGAGCTGGTATCCACCTGGCTGGCATTGAGTGTCCATTCTGGGCACTTCCAGGCTGGAAGAGAGAGCATGGCCAGAGAGGGCGCCACAAAAGCAAATGTGCCTCCCTGGAGAATGGGTAGCCTGCAGGAGGAGAAAGATGTGGTTACCCCAAGATCCTTCCACACTGGTCTGTTGCTAGCCCTAAGGAGTCTTTTGAGCCCAAGTCCTAGCTTGGTGTGGAGGCAACAGATGGCCCCTCCTCGTTCCAGTTGCAGGGAGCTCCTACCAAGCTCAAGTCATCCCATGAACCCTGTCAACCTCTGAACAGGAAGGAGAAGCAGTCAGGGGAAAGGCAGCCAAGCCTGTCTTCAGTCCTGGAGCTACAAAGCCAGACGAGAGTTAAGCACTCGGACACATTGTCGAGCCAACACTGAACTCGGTGAATACGTTAGTGGGTGCACTCCTTATTCCATCCCCCAAAACTCCTCCCCAGACTCCAGATCTCAGCACAGCTCACACAGGCACAGCTCCCGTCTATATCTGAACAGCCCAGAATCATGGTTGCCAGATTCCTTTATGTCCCCAAATACCAATAGCAAACCCAGATCTCTGTCTTCAGGATCCTTCTTATCACACAAATGGAACAAGTTTGAGGGCCATTCTCTGGGTGTACCCTGAGCCAAGCTCCTGGTGGGCTTCTCCCTCGGGCTTCTGCGGGAACTTCTAGCAGAAGTGCCTACCTGGCCTATGCGTCCATGGAGGTGACCCAAATGTAAGGTGACCCACAATCCTTGCTTCCCTAGAGGGCCAGAGGCCACCAAGTTTTACTTCGTCTGCTCTGGACATTGTGTGGCATAAGGACGCCAGAATTTTGATTGCATTTGTCACTGTGTCCCACCAACTACATGTAACTTTTTCCCCCAGGGCTGATGATCAAACCCAGACCCTTGTACGTGCTGCCAATGAGCCACACAACCCCCAGACCAAGGTACTTTTTGAGAACTAATCCTGGAAAGTTTTGAATCAGGGCTCTCTGAAGACAACGTAAAAGATTATTCTTGAGAATGACTGAACAGGTCTCATGTAAGGAAGACAGAATGTGTATGCCACTCCAGTGGGCTCCATGCCCTGGCTGAACACTAGAGGAGTGAGTGGCATCTGGGCCTTGCCCTAGGCAAATTCCCAGGCAAGTGCAATATGCATGTGGCCAGTGTCAAGATTCACGAATCAAGACCCACAGGCTCCAAAATAAGATGGAGCACATTGTGCACAGGGTTCATACACAGCTGGAATACGCAGCTGGTGATATATATATATATAATTAT
>NW_022900928.1:101184552-101254054 GCF_012274545.1 Fukomys damarensis | reverse complement strand
ATAAAATTATATATATTATTTTCATTTTCATTTTAAAATGATGAATCTAAGCATCTAAACAGAGAAGAGGAAAGTACTCTGCATAAATCATTGCAAAATCCCTTTTGAGACTTTGAAGTGAACATCTAAGTCTTGATGCCGATTCTAATAGTAGTGGGCATAATACAGGCCTTGTGTTTTCGTTTTTTTGCTGTAATCCCATATGCACACCTGAGTCATCCACCAGATACCGACCGTGGGCCTGCCACGTGGTGGGCATCCAGAGGGAAGGAAGGACACCCATGCGGACAGAGGTCTCCCTTATCTGTTTCCCCTTTCCCTGGATTCAGTTACCTGCGGTCAACCACAATCTGAAATATTTATACAAGAAGTGATCGAAAAATAGAGTCAATATTTATTTTTTCTGATTTATAAAAGACCCATTTCTCTTTCATGAGTCTTTAGTGGCACTGCCACAGCTGCTTCTGTTTTCTGATGGAGTCAAAACATTTCCCTTTCATGATCATTTTGAGTTTGGGGACGAGCCAGAAATCGCATGGTGCCGGGTGCTGTGAGTGAGGTAAATGAGGACATAGCGTCGTGTCTTTGTGAGCCTGCCTTTCCACTGGATGGCGCTCAGCAGCATTCACTATATTTCTTAAACACATCTCATAAAGACACCATGAAAGACAAACATGGGCATCCGAAATGAACAGACACTTCTCAGAGAAAGAAGTAAAAGCAGCAAGTAAATATATGAAAAAATGTTCCACATCACTGGTCATTCGAGAGATGCAGATGAAAACAACACTGAGATTCCACCTCATCCCACAAAGAATGGCTGCTATCAAGAAATCAAACAATAACAAATGTTGGTGGGGTTGTGGAGAGAAAGAAACCCTTCTCCATTGTTGGTGGGAGTGCAGACTGGTGCAACCGCTATGGAAATCAATATGGAGATACCTCAAAGAGCTTGGACTAGAGGTTCCATTTGACCCAGCCATCCCTCTGCTGGGTATCTTTCCAAAAGAATTAAAAGAATCATATCATAGAGATATATGTGCACCTATGTTTATAGTGGCACAGTTTGTAATAGCTAAAACTTGGAAACAGCCCATTTGCCCATCAGTTGGAAGCTGGATAAAGAAGATGTGGTTACCAAATAGTTTCTCTGGTGTGAATAAACTGTAACAGCACGTAAGATCCTAATGATATAACTGACAATGTGAAATAGGAAGAAAGGGGCTAAAGGTGTAGGGAAAGTGGGAAGGGTAGGGGAAAGCTAATAAGAGAAAAAAATATGAGAAAATGAAAAATGGAAATAAAGTATTTGTAAAGGGGGAGGGGAGGAGGGGGTGAAGGGAGGGCAGGGACAAGGGGAAAAAATGAGAACCAAGACCTGTCATGTAAAGGTACAAGATCCCGATAATGAATGCAATTGTAATGTATACCTAAAATGTACCACTAAACTCAATGAGGGGAAAAAAAAAGATACCATGAAAGAGGACTTCCAGAACTGCTTGGCAAGTGTCAGGAATGATGGGTGTTCAAAGCAGGGGGGGGGGCATTTTGAGGGGAATTAATGACAATGTGTCTCTTACAGTAATAAATGTTTAAATGTAAATATTCACCATGTATTTTATCATACCTCATATTTGTGCTGACTCAAGAGAGACCTTGTTCACATTATTTCTATTACAGATAATAATTGTTCTATTTTATCAATAGTTATTGTTAACCTCATACCATGCTTAATTTATAAACTACATATATCTACAATATATATGGCTTGGTATCCTGGGCAGTTTGAGGCATCTACTTGGTTCTTGAAACACAACTCCTGGGATAAGGAGGGACGACACAGTATTCTCACTCCCATTTCTCGGGAGGGACACAGCCCTTGTCCTCACAAGTTAATCCTCAGTGATTCCTGTAGACGTTTTGTGAATGTGCTTACAAACAATCCGCCATGAGTGGCCTCTGCTGTTTTTGCTATTTCTTTATTACTGCGCTCCACGAGGGCAGGAACTCATTAATTTTCATTTTCATCCCCCAGCAGTGAACCTGGAGCCACTAAAAACCTGCCAATGTTATTTTTGTTTTTTTCATTTTGGGGTGTTTTTTTTTTTTCTGGTTTCATAGGTATGAAAGAAAGCCTTAACACATGCTAATTTGCATTTCATTAAGCCATACATTCAGTCATATGATTTTGTCTTTTTCTCTTAGCTATAAACACTCTACCTACAACACAGAATTTTGATACTGTCACAATATATTTACAGCAATTCTTAGATGGTGGGTTTTATTGTTGCTTTTAAAGATATTTTCTATTATTACATGCAACAATTCATCCCCAACCCAGAAATTATTTAAGGTAATATTTTGAAATTTTCAGTAGTTGGCCACACTTGTAACTGTGTTCATGTTATTTTCTTTCAACATTATTCCATATGGTTGAGAAAATGTGATATATGAGGTTACTGCCTTTTTGTAATTGCTAAATATCCTTTGTGTTCAAAAGCAAGATGGATTTGTTTGTATTTATTTGCTTCAATGTAATATCATTCTGATCTTTAGGTTCATAAGATATTAATAAATTCTTCCTTTTGTTGCTATACCCAGACCTTCCAATTTCATTTTTCATTCATTCCTCTCCCCTTCCTCACCCCATTTTCTTAGGAATTCCCCATTTCTTCGCCTTAACTTCTTATTAATACCTTTTTTCTTGACATCTATTTTTTAAAAGTCTGGACATACATTTTAACTCTGATTCTCTCAATAGATACACAGATCCATAGTTTGTGCACCTCTGCCAGTTCTTTTATGAGCCGTCTGCTATTATATATTTGGGATGTGTGGCTTAGTTTCGTTATTAGTTTTTCATTGTTCTATGTACCATCTGCCTTGATAGTGACCTTGACTGTATTTGTGTCCTTTGCTATTTCATAACAAATTTCATCTGCTACCAGAATGGCAACTCCTCTTTTAAAACTCAGCCCCGGAATATAATCCATTGCTTTTCTGTGATGGATTGTGCCTTCTGACTCAATGTCCCCTGTAAACCTTAGGGTGTTGGTTAGAAAAACTCACAGCACTGTGGGCCTAGAAGAGTGCTTGGAAATTCAGCTAGACTGGCCTCGTCGTTTCACAGAGAAGAGATGTGGGGCCCAGGACACAGTGTGACCCACAGCAGAATCAGGATATGCCTCCCCTGCATCTCCTCCCTCATCATCCAGGCTTCCCACTGTCCTTTGATACTGACTGAGAGTGGTAGACCAAAAAAGCAAGTTTAAATCTGGCTGTAGCACTTGTCACTCGTGTGACTTAAGCATGACACTCAACTTGTAGAAGCCTCTGTGTCCTGTTCAATGAAACAAAGGTAACAGTGCTCTCTGCAAGAGCAGCTGTGAGGACTAAGTGTGTGTTATTGCTTATCCCAGTGACTATACAGAAGAGCTCAGTAACCAGCAGGCACGTCTTGTGAAACATGAGTGCTTCCTGAAATGTGATTCATGGCAGGACACTTTCTTGCATATCTCTTCTAAATAACAGATATTACAGCATGGAGTTTTTTTCACTGTTCTTTGACAGTCTCTCCTGTCTCTTGCAGATGGGTTCACTACAATTGTTTCCAATGTCTGCCATTTTCTTCTGTGCTTGTGGAATGGCTGGTCTAAGGCTTCGTTTTTGCGTCAGTACCCCTGGTCTGTGGCATCCACTCAGCTTCTCAGTGTTTCTGAGCTTTAGCTTTGCTCTTTAGTCATTGTTATTTATTTTGTTCTGGATCTTAAAACAGTATCTGTGCTCTAAGGGCTGATGGGACTGTTTAAGGGTAAATGCCTTATGCAGAGATCTCTTCATGTGGTATCACAACCTCTAATTGAATGGCATTGCTTTTATTAGATCTACTAATCATTTTTCAAACTTATCTTTCCAGGACTGTTAAAGGGTCTATTTCAGTTCTCCCTCCCTCTTTCTTCATCTTACTTTTGTTAGATCTGATTTGGCAGAAGTGATCTAACAGATCAGAAGTTGTCCCACAACTCCTATATACTATGTGTTAACTTTAGCTATTTACTTATATGCCATTTTGTTCCAAATAGGACTTAATAGGGATTATGTTATGGTATAGCAAAAGACCTACAACACTACACTGTTCTAGGACCGTCCAACTTCATTTTCCATTCATTCCTTCACTCCCCACCCAATCTCATCCACACCTAACCTCATGTAAACAACACAGAAAGAGCCAATTTAAGCTTAGATGGGCAGAGATCTGGATACACATCTCCACTGTCACCTTTACAACTTCCCACAGAAGCACAGGCAGACTCTCCGGCCAAATGCTCCTCCTTCTACCCTTCACCACCCAATCTTCGTGCTCAAGTTTGAAGAAGAGAAAACATCTTTTTCCCTTTACAACAATAACTTGCTTGTCACCTCTGAAGAGGTAAAGTATCAAAGCCTGCAGTCTCCGAAATATATCTTGGAAGTCTGAGATCATTCATTTTGGAGAATTAGCCAAGCTTCAGAAACGTGTTCCTGGGGATAATTCTAAATTCTTATGGTATTTGAAAGCCGCACAGTGTTTTCATACCATTGCCTCAGAACCCTTCTGGGTGGGTAGAACAATGTGGCTTCTCTGTATAAGGAAACCAGTGCTGGGCAAGCACCTGTTAGGGTTCAGCCAGGAAGTGGCAGAGTCCTGGTCAGAAAGTTTGAGTCATGGGGTCCAACTGCTGTTAGTTATAAGAATAACTGATAACAAGGGGTGGGGATTTAGCTCAGTGGTTCCAGTGCCTGCCTTGCAACTTCTATCCCTGGTACCAAAAATTAAAAAAACAAAATAATTAAACACACACACACACACACACACACACACACACACACACACACACACACAAATGTTTGGGGCCAGGGATTTAGCTCAGCAGTTCCACCGCCTGCCTCTCAAGAGCAAGGACCCAAGTTCGATCGCCAGTACCAAAAAAAACCCCCCAAAAACAACTGATAATAGGATTTACAGTAAGAGCAAAACTGCGAATCTGTGCTAATTATTAGGGAGGACATCTCTGCTGTATTTGTAGTCATTTTGGTCCAAGAACAGGAACACTTCAGCTTCTGGAAATATCAAGAAGTCATCTCTAGCCCTCTCCCTAAGCTCCCTTGTACTCATTTTTCAAGAAAGAAGACATGGCTGATGGATTTGGTGAGCGGGGGCAGCTGAGCAAGAAGTCTTCCCTCTCTCTCTCTCCTGCACGTCACCCTGCCCCACACTGAACAGGGCCACACTGTACACTCAGGCACGGTGAATGGGCAAAAGTAGGCACCACCCCCATCTATAAAGTCAACTCTCCAGTAGGGAGGAAAGTTGAAAACTTGTTAAATACTGTGAAGAAAAGTTGCATGGTGCTTTGTGAGCACGTAACAGAGAGAGGACTGCCCTAGTTCAGGGTGACAGGGATGCAGATAGGATGTTTGTCCTGAGATGTCAAAGGGACTGTGTCTGACTTTGCTTGCCATCGTGCCAGAATTACAGCAGATGTTACATATGAACACATTTTCCCCCTCAGAGGTTCTTCCCCACCCTGCCCTCTACTTGTGGTGGCTTCTACAGTATTTTTCAGGCACTATGTTTTTCTGACTTCCTGAGGAATGCCAACTACTTGTTTCTCTTGCTGCCATTGTCACTTAGAATGTAACAATATTATTACACTACACTGTCTGTAATCATTTATTCCTACATCTGATTCTCCTTTTGAGACTCTCAACTCTTTGAGGACAAGAATCATGGAAGAATTCCAGTGCCCACTCATAGCAGAAATCATGAGGTAGAATAGTAAAGGCTAATAGAAACTCCAGGATCAGGATTCAGCCCAGGATGCTACAGCAACAAGGTGGAAAGCTGTACTAACAAGAGATGATGGAGAGCATGAAAGTCCTCTAATTGTTGAAGGTCTACAAGGAATCTTTCTCTTAGGAGACAGATAGACTAGGTCGCTTCCAGAATGGCATATCTATGAACACTGCCTCCACTCACCAAGACACCAAGACTGCTGAATTCTGTAGAAGTGTAAGTCTCTTCGTGCTGTAGACCAAATGTTGGTACCCTCCACAGTTCACGTATTGAAGCCCTAGCCTCAGTGCAACTGTATTTGGAGGTGAGGACTTTCAGTATATTAGTTTTAAATGAAGTCATGAGGACAGAGCTCCAAGGATGAGATCAGTCTTTATGGGGAGAGGAAGAGACATGCAAGATCTCTTCACTATATGAGGACACCACAAGGAAGCAGCATCTGTAAGCCAGAAAGGGGTCCTGGCCCCCAATCTTGGACATCCAGCCCCTACCAGACAATAATTTCTGTTGTCTTGGTCTATGGTATTTTATGATGGCAGCCCAAGCAGACCAACACACCTAACAAACAAGTTTTACTGGGAAAATAGGTTACTCATTCTAGCACTTTAAATTAGAGTTTCCTTCTCTGTCATACATATCTCAAGAGGTATGTTGTGAATTATATATTTTGCAAACCATACAGTACTATCCATTACTCTTATGGTTCTTATCACATAGGAAGGAGAAATAAGGTATAAGGTCCTGGGTTGAACCCAGGGAGAAGAGTCTGGGCCCCAGTGTTCAGGCTGTGGTCCCATCTTACTTAAAGTGAATCGTGGAGTTACCCTGATGTTTTTCTCTTCACCATTTTGTTACCAACAGTTTCCCTTCACCTGCTCTACTCCGGGGGGAATGGGGGATGAAGAAGTTAAATTGAAACAACTGCCTTGCACCTGAAAGAACACAAAGCAAGGCCTGTAGACTGCCCTCTGGGATCTGAGGAGGTCTGATGAGGTGGGAGAACTAGGGTGATGAGGAGGTGGGGTGTCCTCACACTAACTTGGAGAGCTGATTAAATGCATCAGATATGCATCCTCCAAATTCCATTAGAACACCCAGGGAATGCACAAAAATACAAATACTTTTAGCATCACCCTAAAGCAAAAACCAAAGTTTAGGCATAATTGCATCATTGATGAAGATGATTGAAGAATAAATTATTGATTACCTGAATTATACATGCTTTACTCTGCAAACTAAAACTTGACAGACCACCTCATCAATTGAATATCCTAAGTCCCTATGCATTGCCATGAAAAATAAGATAACATTATCCAATCCTCCCTCCTCCTCACCCTGACTGGCCTCTCTTTATTCTCTAACCTTAATGTGCATACGAATCATCTGCAAATTCTGTTGACCCTGAGACCTTTCAATGGGCCAGGAGGTGGGTCCAAAAAGGTGCACTTTTTTAACAAGCACCTCAGCTGGTGGTGATATTGGTGACCCAGAGTCCTCACTGGTCTACATTTTTTCAGAGAAGACAGTTTTGTCTCATTAGGTAAGAGGGAAAAGGATCCTGCAGAGACTTCCAGAATTCTAAATTTCTTAGCCCCTTAAGAAGTATAAGTGGGCAGAGAAGATAAGAGTGCTAGGAATGGTCCATGATGAAGGAAATGAGGGGTTATCTGCCAAATCACAATCTCCCCAAAAGAACTATAGACTCAGTGACTCTTTGGTATAGATTCAGAAATGAGCAGTCATAACTGGGCGTCAGTCAGCCTCGGGCCCAGCAGCTAGGAGAATGGAAGCTAAGTATCCCAAACTGAGCTAGGACTGTGTCCACAATCCACATGAAAAGTTTAGATGGGAAGAAACGTGGCTGTCAGCCCCCAAGTGCCCAGATGGTGAAAAGGGATGGTGGATGCTCTGTTAGATGCACTGTGACAAGATAGATCCCTCCTGTTAAACCATGAGTAGACAGAAAACCTAGCTAACTTGGGACTATACAGAATCTTGCAATAGGAAGGGAGCTGTTTCTCTGCCCTGAAGACTTGGAGAAAGAGGTCTCTATAAGAAACAAGTGAAAATTTGCATATGCTCACAAAATATAGGATACACTCACATTATGTTTTTTAAAATTCTAATTAAAGATAAATGACTTGCATAAATGAAACAGATACTATGTTCCTTGATAGAAAAATTCAGTATTATAAAGATGCCAATTATCCCACTAATATATGAATTCAATACAATTACTATTAGCTGGGTGTGGGGCACACACTTGTAATCCCAGCACTTGGGTGGCTAAGGCAGGAGGATCGCTGTGAGTTCATGGCCAGCCTGAACTACAAAGCAAGATGCTGTCTCAAAAAAATAAATAAACAAAAAGAATAAAAAAGTTACTATCAAAATCTCTATGAGATTGTTTTATTTAATAAAATGCTTTGAAAATTAATCTGGATTTGATCCCCAGTACAAAGAAGGAAGGAAGGAAGGGAGAGAAAATTAATTTGGAAGAGTGAGTGAACAAGTTAGAATAATTATGAAAGACTTTTTTATAGAACAGGATAATAAGGAGAAACATGCCCAACCTTGTTAATTTTTTAAAAGTTCAGTCTAGTAGAAGACACAACAAAGAGATTAATGGAAAAATTGCCAGCTCAGAAACAGGTAACTCTGACGACACATAAAAAGTTAGAATGAGATGAATAAATCCATGATTCTCAATAATAAATGAAAGGCATATTCCACAAATGATGCTCAGAAAAACGGGCTTCTACAAAAAGTGATAATTTTTACCATAAAATCATAAAAATAATTACAGTGGCAAAAATCTTAATCAAAATCAAAGATACACCAAAATATGGTAATTGATGGACAAACTTAATTAATATGTATTAATATGTATCTAATTTTTTATAAAATAAGAAAAACACTCATTTTTGCATAAAATGCCAGGTTGCACACTTGCTCCCTTTTGAAGCTCCATTAATCTGAAATTAAAATATATGTTAGAAGCATAAACCCCAAGGATAAAGAGAATGGAGCAGGAAATAATGGTAACACAACATTGGCAGGTGAAAAGCAGACAGAGAATGGTAACTGATTCAACAACTCTGGAGAAGCAGGATTCACCCCATGCTAGCAAGAGGTAAAAGGCAATGCTCAGAAAAACCCACGAAGTCTCAGGAAATAGCTTTCAAAGTAGGGAGACATAGAGCTAAATTGCGTTTAAAGACTTTCTAATGCACCAGGCAGATGATAGTCCTTTCCTTGTCCTGGCAAAGGACTAGAGGTTTATTCTCTTGAAAACAGCAAAATGCAGCGTCTTTGGGCTTCAAGAGAACCAGCAGAAGTAGAAGCAGAGATTCCACGCTGAACTCAGGGTCCTTCATTCAATATATGCGCACTAAATACTAAAGTGTCCCCGTCATGCTCTGGTCAGCTTCCTGAATTCTTTCAGGGAAGACTTTTCCCTCCAAGCAAGAGATCGGAAGATCCCCTTCTGGATGGCAGTATGAGGGGGGAAAGATAGAGATGCCAGAAATTGAGCTTCCCCATTTACATCATGTTGTCACTTATTAAGACTACAATGTGACCTGTGACTCCTACACTTGGTTGTGGGGCATGACTGTATATCACACTATATCGTGCTTCAGTGAAGCCAAGGTTAGGATGCACTCGTGGCTCAGAACTTCCGGTCAGCCTTTTAAAACCTCAGGGTTAGGGCCAATGATGTGGCTCAGTGGGGCTGTTGCTGCCTAGCAAGTGCAAGGACCTGAGTTCAATCCCTGGTACTGGAAAAAAATAAAAAATAAATAAAACCTCAGTATTAAATGAGTCAATCTACAAGGATCAGTAGACAGCCAAGGAGATATAAATAACAAGAGACCTAGATGAAGAGATATAAAAGCCACTTCTACAAACAGATAACTTTCAAAATCACCCTCACTTATGTCTTTGAGATACAATAGAAGGTTTTGCATTCATAAATCAAGAACAGGTTTCATAAAAAGGATTACTATATTTTGAGAACTTTATAAAAGCTCTTAAAATATTGCAGAAATAAACTCAATAGAAGACTTAGATGATAAAATTGATGTAATTTCTTCCTCCAAAAAAACAAAAAAATGCAGAGGTGTAAATCTAAAAGAAAAGATAAGAAAATTAGAGGATTAGTCCAAGTCCAACATTCAAATGATAGGGGTTTCAGAAAGAAACTCAAAGGAACTGGAGAACAAGTATTTACATATTGAAAGGGAATACTGAATACAAAGTAACAGTGGTTGAAAATATACTCAGCCCATGAAACATAATCAGAAATTCACAACTCTAGAGCTGGGTGCAATGGTGCAACCCTGTTAGCCCAGTGCTCAGGAGGCTGAGGCAGGAGACTGCTGTGAGTTTGAGGCCAGCTCATGCTATATAGTGAGTTCAAGGCCAGCCTGAACTACATATTGAACGCTGTCTCAAAAAATAAATAAATCAATCAATAATTCACAACAGTCAAGTTATAAAGCAGATCCTTTGATCTTCCAGGGGTGGGAAGAAGAAATGTTAGGTAAGGCTCTGGACTTCTTAAAATCATAAGGGAAGATAAAAGACAGTATAATAATATTTTCAAACTTCTGAAATGAAGTTATTTCCAAAGTAAAATTCTACACTCAGCCACGCTATCAATCGAGTGTGAGAGTAGAATCAAGGTATTCTTACACATGCAAAGTCTTATCCAGCATGTTTGCTCTCAGGGAACTGCTAGATTGTGTGTACCCCCCAAAATAAATAAGTAAATAAATAAATAGAGGAAGACATGGGAATAAGAGCTCCAACAGAGAACTAACACAGTGAATTCCCAGGATGACAGTGAGCGCCAGGAAACAGAGAGCAACCATCCCAGATTCAGCTCGGCAGAGAGCACTTGATGAGAGAGTTGATCCAAGAGATGGACTACCTGATAGGAATGGAGTTTTTAGGAAAAGATTTAGACAACAAGTAGAGTATTTAGAACTGAATTTGAAATAAGTGCACAAAAAATTAAGTAGATTGAAAACAAAAAGATATTAACTTCAAGGAAAGCAAAAACTAGGCAGGAAAAGAACTCTGATTCCACCTCCAAACAGCATCGCCCTCTTTACAACACCGAGGCCCAACCTCTGTGGAGGGCAGGAGGGAGGACAGCATGTTTACGTGTGGCAGAAGTGAAAGTTGTGAAAGAAAACGAAATCATAAGCCGGGTGTGGTGGCGCACACCTGCAATCCCAGCACTTGGGAGGCTGAGGAAGGAGGATCACCTCGAGTTCGAGGCCAGCCTGGGCTACATAGTCAGTTCTAGGAACTAAACTACATAGCAAGACCCTGACTCAAAAAAAAAGAAGGAAATGAAATCATGGTCATTCACCTTGGCACATCGATCAGTAATGTCTGCAGTGGAGGTGTATCATTGAGACACTGTTTGCGTCTGCTAGAAGAAAAGGAGAGGAAGACTTCTTGAAGGGGAGGAAGCCTGTTGGTCTGCCTTCTTTAAACCCATCACCACCCACTAGCGTAAGTGCAACTCTGACACTCCAAGCACAGCAACGAATTCACAGTTGTCCTCCCTTCATTCTGCTCCAAAGACACCAGTGTCTTCCCTTTGTTTTTCATGGGCCTTCACTCTGATCATCACAAAGAAACAAGTGAAAAAAAGCAGGTGAAGTTACAAAGGTTGCACACACTGCTGGCCCTGTCTAAAATGGGAACTGGCACTCCTGGACTTTTGCTCCCAGGCACAGATTCTAAGGGTGCAGCTCACAAAACATGTCCCGACACTTGGCTCAAACACGCTGTGAATGCTTTCTGTGAATGCCAAATTTTTCCAGTTAGAAAAGAATTTGTGGTCTTTGAAGAAAAGTAAATTGCAAATGAAAAAAATTGAGTATTTTAAATCACCATAATCCTATAACTCAAAAAATTAACCTTTTCTTCCTGTCTCCTTATCAGTAACAAGATAAATTTTATCAGCACACAGATGATATTGTTCATATACCGTGTCTACCAACCAGAAGTAAGCTTCAACATCTCTTCTAACCTTTTCTCTACCTTTAAATACATAAATGTCGATTTCACATGTATTCATGAATCACACTGGTCATCATTACAACAGTAATGAAAGCTTGAAATAACTTAAAGTGTGTTAATAGCAAATAGTTAAAGAGAATATAGCTCTTCCAGGGAATGCTAAGTGAACAGTTTTTAAAAAGAGCTATTGCAGGAATATACTTTTTGAAATGGAAAGATATTTACAATGCATTGCTTATGTCAAAAAGGAGAAACTTTTTGGTTACTACAATTAAAGCTTTAACAATTAGTTTAAAACTGGGGAGGGAAGCTGAGTATAGAAGTGCATGACTGTAATCCTAGCACTCAGAAGGCTGAGGCAGGAGGATTGCTGGGAGTTCAAGACCAACCTGGGATACATAGTGAATTCAAAACCAGCCTCAACTATGTAGCAAGACCTTGCCTCAAAGCAAAACTCCAAAATAATTTTATTTATTTATTTTATTTTATTTTATTTTTTGGAGACAGGGTCTCACTATGTAGTTGAGACTGACCCGGAACTCACTATGTAGCCCAGGCTGGTCTTGAACTCACAGCGATCCTTCTGCCTCAGCCTCCTGAGTGCTGGGATTACAGGTGTGCACCACCACGCCCGGCTCCAAAATAATTTTAAATTAAAACTACTCACTATGTCCCAGGCTGGTCTTGAACTCACAGCGATCCTTCTGCCTCAGCCTCCTGAGTGCTGGGATTACAGGTGTGCACCACCACGCCCGGCTCCAAAATAATTTTAAATTAAAACTTCAAACTAATTTTTAAAGGGGAGGATACAAAATTGTAGATACAGTGCTATGCTTTTATTTTCGTGTGAAAAATAAATTTTGGGGCCAAGCACAATATCTAATTTAATGCTCAAGCCCTTGGGAAAAACAGTTTTTCCTCATAGAAACTTAAGGTCTCCAGCAAAAAATAAGGGGGAAAGTTGCCAGCATGGGGAGGACATGGAGCTCTGAGTCTCCAGCAGGTAAGGCAATGTGTCCTGTGTACCCAGTTCCTGGGGAGGTTGAGTCCCTCCTGAAGTCTGCAGTTGGGACCTGTGGAGGGACTTAGGGAAGGTGTCACCACTTGGGGATATATGTGCCTGGAGCCTGGGTATTGTTGGGCTCCAACCTACCTATGTCACCACCTGATCCCCCTTCTCAGGGACAATCCAGTGAGAGGGCAAAAGAAGACACCCAGGGGGCGAAACAACAGAAGGGGAGCAGAGGTTCAAGAACACAGGGTGAGGTGGATTAATTTTTCTGGAATTTCTTTTGTGAGAAATCCAGGCCATACCAAAACCCCCAAGTCCTTCACTGTTGGGCAGAGTACTTTATTGTTGTTGTTGTTGTTTTTTTTTCCTGAACTCCCTACCTCAAGCAGGTGAGGACTTGCTAACTTGTACAGGAATCCTTCATGCATGTTCTCTGCAGGTAACTACCCACCCAGACCCAGCCACCCTCGTTAGGGTATGCAGGTCTCCTCTCCTTCCTCTGACATGACTGCTCAGGTCAGAGCTGCAGTGGTGCCCAGGGTGACCTGGTTGTTGGCTCCTGGTGGCAGGCAAGGCCTTTCTGCAGGACCAGGGGCAGGGACAGAGGCAGAGCTAGGACAAGGCTGAAGATGATGCGAAGGCCCAAGACCAGGGCTGACTCAGACAAAACGGAAGCAAGCCTGAGGTGTCTGTGTCAATCTGTGGGAGGAGTATTTACTCCACATTTCATATGGTGTGAGGGTAATGCAAAGGGGAGATATATTGCCTGGAATCACTCCAAAATAAGAAATTACCAGGCAAAAGTCTTGAATAATTGCAGAGATGGAGTTGTAATCTGGAATTACATGTGGTCAATATTTTATTTGCTCTGGTGATTCCCCTTTGAAATTAGTGCCTCATTTGGAAGCAATGAATTTCAGAAGTGAGCACCAAGTACGGAACACCTTTAGAGGACACATCCAGCACCCCTAAAGTCATACCAGGGAAACAGCTATCTACACTGCCAAAGATACAGTTACCAGGCTTGCACCAGGAGAGGCACTTGTCAGCTCTTACATCAAAGCAGCTGCCATTGCCCCTTGTCATTTTCTGGCAATTATTTGACGTAGTTTTAATTGTTAAAGTCTTCTGAAACCTTATTGTAACACTAGCATTTTTATTTCTTACTTTTAAAAAAGTACATCATTATATACTGGTTAGCAGATAACCAAATCTACTTGGCCTTTGATTTATAAATTAGACTTTACAATCTATAACGTCCCAGGTTGAGACGCATTAGGATCTGAGCAGGAAACCCAGTTCTGTGGGTGGGACCAAGCTAAAGTTCATTTCTCCACCCGCCTTAGACTAATGAGATTATCGTGGTTGCATTCCTTTTAATTTTATTTCCCTCTTTATTTGCCTGGTTAATGGCGGTGCAAGTTCCTTGAACCTGAATTCCTGATAGTTTGTGCTTCCCTAAAGAACTTGTAAGAAGGCAAGGCCCACAGGCTATTTCATGCCCCATTATCCAGTTGAAATATGACAGTTGCTCATTTTCTCTGTCAACATCCTAAGTGTCTACAATATTAGAGATGAAAGGAGCTGATACCTATTATCTTGTTCAATCCTTCATTTTACAGATGAGAAACCGACTCCGTTGAGAAGATAAATAACTTGTCTGAGTTTCCACAGTACAGAACTAGGACTAGAATTCTGGCCTCCAACTTTGAAGCTGAAAACTTTTTCATAATTAAAAACACCATCTTGGGGTTGGGGAATGGTGTCCCTCACCACAGGGTTTTGTGTTCATAACTCTCCATCATGGGGCTGGGCAGGCGGGGATCTCAGGTATCCAGGACTGGGCGCCAGGGCTCCCTGTGGCCTTACATTCCTCAGCTTAATGTTCCTTGGCCTAATGTTCTGAGGCTTTACATTCCAGGACCCATCCTGGGAGCCAGGAGGGGTTGGATTTGAGGGGCCTGTGAGACAGATCACAGGGAACTCTATAGTTCTTTGGGTCCTTGATGGGGGCTTTGGAAGAAATCTTGGCTCACAGAGATCTTGACAAAGAAGGAAGAGGAGATGGAGGCCCCGGTGTCCTCCTTATCTCCAGAGGAGGGAAGAATTCAGGGATCCTTATGTCTCCTGGAAATGACTTGCAATGAAGAACTTTGAGAAGTGCTTTGGTCTGAAAGCAAAAAAGACCATGCTAGGAATGAATAGTCTCCCTGAGGCTGCCTCAACTCCATGAGCTGGGCACAATTGGTCAACTTCTCCATCTGTACTTGTCCAACTTTGATTCTGCTAATTAAGATGAATTGGACACAAATTTATCCTGCAATTCATTTTCTCTTCAGAAGGCACAGGGAGAAAAGCATATTGTAGGGAATGTTTCCTCTTTTCCTTGGCAAGCCCAGGGCTGAGCTCAAGCCTGTAACAAGTGAGGTCAAAAGTAGACTGGTAGTGAGGGCCTCCTTACTTGCATGGTTTCTTCTAAAGTAGTGATAAGAACTGTTGTGATGTGTTCACTAACAATGTGCCTTTGTTTTTTGTTTGCTTGGTTGATGGATTTTGGTTTTGGTTTTTTGGAAGAGGTTTTCCCTATGTTTCAGGATGGTCTTGAACTTACCATGCAGCCCAAAGCTGGCCTCAAGTTCACAGTGACCCTTCTGCCTCAGCCACCCAAGTGCTGGGATTTTAGGCAAGTTCCAGCACATTCAGCAGCAATGTCTTTGTGCAACTTGTAAAAGCAAAAGGTTTCAGCCAGCATTGAATATAGGTTTGTCTCTTTCTCCTGCCAGCACCCTGCCTCTAAACCTTGCATCAGGTGGTATTTAAAAAGGCCATAAACACTTTCAGGATTTGGCAAAGGAGAAGTTAAGAGAGGGTACATTTTGAAAGAATGTATTGGAATTCATTTGTGTGGTTCAAGACCACTGAAAGACTTTGTGTAGTTAATTTATTGCTAACCATCTTTGAGTAATCGTGGTTTCCAGAAATGCTCCTCCTACTGCTATGCCAGCTCATCTGATGCCACAAAACAAAGACACAAGAGCACAGGTGGCATTGTGATGCCATATGTCCTCTAGCACCTGGGATTCAGCATGTAGAAGCAGTGATTGAAAAACAAGATTTGAAGTGTATGGAGCCAGAAGCTATCTGTGGAAAGGTTGATATGCACAGTTGGCAAAGTCTTGGTTCTCATTGATGTCTAAGGCAAAAATGGAAGTGTTCAATCAAGATTATACTTTCACCAAGTGTGGTAGCACAAGCCTATAATCCCACCTACTTGAGAGGCTGAGGCAAGAGGATTGCAAGTTCCAGCCTGGGCAACTGATTGAGACCTTGTCTTAAAATAAAAATAAAAAGGTATGGAGCCAGGGATTTAGCTCAGTGGTGCTGCATATGCCTTGCAAGCACAAGGTCCTGAGTTTAATTCCTGGTAGTGAAAAAATTAAAAGGTTTGGAGATGTGGCTCAGTAGCTTGTCTAACAGTACAAGGTCCTGGGCTCAATCCCCAGTACAATACATACAAAATAATTGTACTTATTATAGTGCACACACACACTTACAAATACACCATGTATTTTTAAAGCTTTTATAAGGATCGTGTACAACACACTTTATCAGAACTCCTGTGTTTGTAGGGAACAGTCTAAATCGGTACTACAGACTCTGTGTGAAGTCATAATACATCCTAGTTAGCAATAATAAACACTTTGGACCAACCCAGGATAGCTGAATTATGTGTCCTTCTCACAACAAAATAAGGATGATTAAAGAGGATAAAACCATAAAATGCAAAGGTGGGAGAGTATTACTGTTAGAGAGCTACATAAGAAAAAATTCATCTTGTTACTTTTTGGAATTTGTGGTCTTTATCTGGTTTTTAAAATTTGTGATTTGCTGTGACTGCCTTTTCTATTTAAATAAATGTTCTTCTTTGTACATGATTTTATACTCGTAATTTTCTGTTCTTTTTCTTAAAGGGACACCAAAATCTTTAAAAGCTTGAGGCTCTACAACCCTGAATCAGGTCCAACAACCTTGGACTACATGCTAAAGAGATATTAAAGGAAGAAGGCCCTGGACAAACAGGTTTGGTACGAGAGAGGTAAACAGGACCCACAGAGGGGAATCTACCAGGAAGGTGGTAACGCAAAGACACCTCATGTGCGGAAGAGTCGTGGTTAGGAATGTGAAGAGAGGATGTGTGGCTCTGAGGGAAAGGGCTCCAAGGACACAGTTTCCAGACTCCACAGTTCTTCCCAGCCCATCTCTTGAATCAAAGGCTGCCATTTTACCCAAGCTGACTTTAGCAGCCCGCATTGCACAAGAAGGACTTGATGGTTTGAAAAATCAAAAAGGTAATTCAACAGATTATAGAATTGTCTCAGTGTCCACTGCCTGCCTCACAAGCACAAGGGCCCAAGTTCAATCCCCAGTACCAAAAAAAAAAAGAATTATCTCAATGATATTGTCAGGTAGAAGGGGCACATACAAGGTATGATTGAAAAATGTAGGGAATGTTTAAAATTTTTAAGTATTATCATAAAAGACATATTACCATTAGGTCCCCTTGAAATACCGCCCCCCCACGCACACACACTCTGATTGCACTTATCCCATTATTCTTGCCCCTTTCTGAAGCTGTCTAGAAGTCCTCTTTTGCGGGAATCTTTAGTTGCATTGTCACGTCTGCCTTGCTGTCCTGAATCAATTCGAATGTTTACCTTTCCTGGTAATTTTGATGGTGCCAGATCAGGTGAATAAATTTCATGAGGACACACTATAATGTTTTTGCAAGCCTACCTTTCCATTGGATGCCATAATGGCATTCACTGTATTTTTTATCGTATCTCGTAAAGACACTCATAAAAGAGAACTTCCAGAACTGCTTCAGAAAATGGCCAGAATAGTGGAAAAAGTGCATTCATTTCTCCAAGAAAGGAGGAATATTTGGGGGGAGGGCTAATGGCAATGTGTTTTTTACTGTAATAATTTTTTTAAAGTTAAACATTCACCCTATAATCACCCTTTGTACACTTGTGGCTTTATGTCACATGTCTCTAACCACATTGCTAGTTCAGTGAATGTTTACACATCTACCCAGAGAAGAATTCCTCTTCGCTTCACTGGGAACATTTCCTGAACATGAGCATCATATTTATTGCTTTGGCAGATCCAGAGCTGAACATGTGACTTAAGCTGGGCCAATCAGCTCTTCACTGGAATTTTAAAATGTGAGACTAGCTAAACAGTACCCTCTTACTTATGAGTGGTGAGTATTTGGACAGCACTCCTGTCTCCCACATTAACTTTGTGCCAATTTGACTGAATTAAGGGATGCCCAGAAAGCTGGTAGACCATTCTTGGGTGTATCTGTAACAGCGTTTCTAGAAGAGATTGGTATTCAAATCAGTAGACTGAGTACAGAAGATCTTCTGCATTGGTGTGGGTCAGTTTCAGCCTATCCATTGAAGATCCAGACAGAACAAAATGTCCATGGAAATACAGATTCTCCCTCTCTTCTTGGGCCTGGAAACCATCTTCTCCTGCCCTCAGATCTTGGTGTTCCTGGGTTTCTAGATTTCAGACTCAGACTGGGACTTACACCACTGACCTCTCACCCTCCAGCTCACCCCTTAATCCAGCCCAAATCACACCACCATCTTCCCTGGTTTTCCAGCATGCAGGTGGCAGACCACAGAGCTCTTGGCTCCCTAACTGCATGGTACATAGCTGTGTGCATCCTACTGATTCAGCTGCCCTGGAAGGGTCTGACTGATGCACATGTCCACATTCATGCATAAAAGACACCTGTGGATCAAATCACAGGTTGGCAGCTAGTCTCCCTCAGCACCCAGATTCCAAAGCAGAGCTCCAAGGAGTCAGAGAAATGTCAATCCAAACTCAGACTTCTAGGTAGGATGATTGGGATATTTTGTATCCATTTTCCAGCTGGGGTTATAAAGTTCTAATATGTACACATGGGATACCTGAGTCTCCATCAGGGCCTTACAAATATTAGGGGCAGGCCTGAGCAGAGACTAGGAGAAGCCCTGTGGCACTGGGGTCCCTGGTGTGCCATGTTCCTGTGGCACAAATGCACCCTGCTTTCTCTTGGTTTGGTCTTTTCAGTTAATAAGAAAATATTTCTGTGCAAGCCAATCTTAATTTGTTTCTTTCGGTCAGCACCTAACAGATCATAGGTGCTGGAGATGGAAGTTGAACCTGGCTTGGGCTCTGCTCCTGCTCCACACCAACTTTATGACCACCTCCCCAGCAAGAGACCAAGACCTTGTACACAAATACCCCAGCAGGTAAGAGCCATGATCCACAAGGAGCAGTTTTACCTACCTGACCCCTAAAAACACCTGCAGGAGAGTGCAGATGCCAGAGACGAAAAAAATGGTGCTGATGAGGTAGCTCTGTGTCAGAGGGTCATGCTGTAGGCACAGGTCCTTGGCCAGGATGAGAGGCACTGCCACGAGTCCCCCCAGGGCTGTGAGGAAGTGCTGTGGGCAGAGTGAGGAGATGGGCATGTGAGTACTGTGGTGCCTGCCATAGCTCACTCCCCCAAGCAGGAGTGCAGTCCACCCCTTCTCAGGGACTTCTCCCTATGGTCAGAGGTAAGAGCTCTGCAGCTGGTCTGGAAGGGACCTGTACAAAATGGTAGGCTAAGCTGCAGACAAACAGTCCAGAGTGGACATCTGGACTAGGAGGCCTGGCAGTAAGAAGCAGGGCCCAGCCAGAGCTGATATATTAGAGGAGAAACCAAGGCAAGCACACAAGCACAGGAGGGAATAACAGGAACCAAGTGGGGCCATAAAAACAGGAACAGGGATCATCATTACACAAGGCACATGGCAGGAGTAACCATTGACGGGGCTGGCCTGAACACTAACTTAGAACCGGGGGCCAAGGGCTTTTTGAGCTTCCCCAGATGGAACAGAGTTCAGGAAAGGGCAGAAAGTCATAGCAAGTGGCATCACCTATAAAGGGAATAAATTAGATCTAGATGACAGAAAGATAGATGATGGATGGATAAGATGGATGGATGGACAGACAGACAGACGGGAGGTAGATAGACGTGAGGGCCAAGCAATCAAGACCAGTCAGGGATGGGCCATTAGCTCATACCCTCTAGCGCAGAGCAGAAAGGTTGACCAGGCCTCGGTGAAACTTCCTAAGAACAGTAACGTGAATCCACCTGCTTCTCTTCTTTGCTCCAGTTTAATCTGTTCTGTGATAACTTAGGTGAGTTCTCAGCCAGAATCTTCACAGGATCTCCTATTCCTGGTGCTAACAGAAGCCCTCTAATGTGCTGTCATCAGGAGGAGCTGATGTCCAATTGTAGGTTTATCCCATAGTGTAGATTCTCCACCTGATCCTATACAATTACACATGAATCAAGCCAGGGTTGGCAAGCTGGGTTTGGCTTGGCTTAGCAGCTGGGCCAGTCAGGAGAGGAAAGAAGGAAGGAAGGGAGGAAGGAGGGGAGGGAGGGAAGAAGGAAGGAAAGAAGAGAGGGAGGGAGAGAGGGAGGAGTTAGCTTGCTGTGAGGGGCAGTGCCCTTCAGAACTGACATTACAGTGTTGTTATGGTAGAATTAGACCACAAGACTCAGAATGACTGATCTTGCCTTGCCCCGGCAAGTCTTTCCTAACATGCTGTGTGACACTTGAACGAAGGAGGCAAAGGAAGGCAAATTATCATGGTCTTATTTTGGGGGGCTATGATCCAAAACCTCAATGTGAGCTAAATTAAACCACAAGAAAAATTGGGCTTTTTTTTTTTTAGAAAAATGAAAACTAAAATGTATCCATATAGTGCACCTACCTGTTTTCCCTGTTCCGTCTTCCCACAGGCAAAGGTGGGTCTCAGAATGTACTAGTCCATCAGGACAGAGACCTGTACCACCCCATGCTAGAGCAGGACAGCAAGAGAGCAGGTTCTGTTTGCATTACTTGGAAGAGGCCTGGGCCCCAAAAGAAGATTGAATCAGCCACCTGGGGAGAGAGGGGCCCCAGTCCCTCCAGCCACATGGATGACAACAGCGGAGGACAGAGATGGCAGTGGAGTGAATGGCCAGGTCTTCTTTAAAGAGCAGTTCCAGCTCTGGTCACCACAACAGCCACATCCCAAAGGGACAGTCCTTTAATAGTCCTTGCTGTTGCTCCTTTGTCCCCTTGGGATACTTGACATGAGAAGTTCAGTCCTTCATGGCCTGTGGCAAATGTGTCTTTGACTCACTGTCAGCTAGATCATGACAGGCACAATATCCTCCAGGCCCAGAACCCACAGTGTTCATTCCCTGTCTCATACCATGTCCAGCAACACTGGCTAACTAAACCAATAACTACACCAACCAGAAGGGGCAACTCCCTCTTGTTATCCAGTAAATATCTTGATCTTAGAGAACCCAGGGCAGTTGGTGGAATCTGAATCAGACAGAATCTACAGCTTGTAGAGGTTGCTTCAAGGAAGATACTTGACCTAATACAACTCTGACCTCCCAAGGGCCTTGCCCAACTGAAGAGGACATTTAACCAACTCATTCAAAAGAACAAGGGACCAGTCAGCTCAGCGTGAGGAAGAATCCTTTTCTAACACCCATTCCCCTCCTCTAGAGAGAAAGGTCAACGACACAGAAGCTATGCCAGCAACTGCGGTTGGTAATGTTGACTGGATTATCAGGCTGTGCATGGCTATAGCTTTTAAGGCAAAGCCTCTTTGGACTGAATGCCTGGTAAGGGGCCTTACCTGGATCCCTAAAAAGATGCAGAGATGCCATGGTGGGACGTCCAAGATGCTATAGGCCAGGTGGCTGCTGCTGCTGCTGGGACTCTTGGGCTGCCCATCCCTCTTCCTGTCGAGGCCATCAGCATGGGGGCTGAGTAATCCCTCATCCATCTGCTGGGAACAAGAGAAAGAACAACACATCTGGGCACTTTAAGAGGAGTTAGGAGGACATCCTGTCTTAAATGGGAAATAGGTCAGCATTTCCAGAGACAAGAGGAAGTGGGACTGGGAAAAACATTAGCCAAGTAGAGTTTAAGGTCCAGACCCAAGACCAGCGACTTTCTGTGGTTTGCATCTGCAGCTGGGCCTCTGTGTAAAGAACAGGTCATGCAAGCGCCTTACCCAAATTCCCTGCAGAGAGGCAGCTTTATGGGAGTGTAAAGTGCTACCTTAAAGGCTTTGAGATGGGCAGGTTTCCCTCACAGCTCCCGGGGTCCTGAGTTTACACCTGCCAAAGCCCTCTGACAGCACCTTTACTACAATGGATAGTTCCCTTCTCCGTTGCTTCTCCTAGTTAGTCCCAGAATGCTTTGATTGTGCTTTACTTCGTCATCTCAGCTTCCAGTGCAGTCCCCGTGCTCAATGCACATTGAATGAATGAATGAATGAACCACCCTACTGGAAACATACACCATACATACAGAATAGTCTAGAGCAGTGGTGGTGAATCTTTTAGAGACAAGTGCCCAAACTGCAACCCAAAACCCACATATTGTAAAGTGCCAACACCACAATTAAACCTTAATACTGAGGTTTAAATTTAGGAAAAACAATTCATACATTAACATCTTTTGTCTTAAAAGAAAAACAGTGTGTATGCCAAGGTTTGCCAACACTAGTCTAGATTCGATAGCCAACTTGCATTCCAACCAGTTTAGTCAAAATTAACTTTGAATCATAGACTTTCCATCCAACTTTTTGGCTGTATAGCTTGCTAACTTTGGACAAATTATTAATGTTTCTAAATCTCAGAGTTTGTGGTTTTGTGGTTTTGTTGTTGTTGCTGTTGTCGTTGTTGTTGTTGGTTGAGACAGGGTCTTGCTACGTAGTCCAGACTGGCCTTGAACACACTGTGTAGCCCAGGCTTGCCTTGAACTCACTATGATCCTCCTCCCCGTGAGGCAGCCACCACCACACCTGGGTTTCAGTTTTCTTATCTACAGACCATGCTTCCGTGAAAATAAGATCTATCTGGAAAACAAATAGGCTTGAAAACTAGAGATGAGAAGGCCAGCCCCATCAGCCCATCCTTGGCTCACCTGCCTTACAGAGCTGCCTCTGAGCAAAGGAATAGTGATGGCAGGTAAGGCAGGGACGGGCTGACAGGGCTGGCATTTTTAGTTTTCACGGCTGATTTTTTCTAGAAAGGTCTTATTTTTAGGAAAAGAGGGTAAAAGAAGTAGTACTACCCCCAATGGATGATTGAAATAAATGAATTATAGCATGAAGGACTTAGTCCAGGGATTGGCAGAGTGTAATTGCCCAATAAATACCAGCTATTATCAGTACTATTACCTCCATAAGTGCCAGGGCTTTGAACATGTGACCAAGGACAACACCTGTATATCTGGTCATAGGTGAGAGGGACCTGAAAACAATGAAAACATTGTCTTTGGTGTAGCCAGAAGGTGGCAAGGACACCAACATGAAAACGAGACCATTCTAGGTGACATCCCCAAGGGTGTCCCGGGCCAGGCAGGACCGGGAAGTCATCCAGTCAACACCCATCTCCAGCCTAAATGCCCTGTGCTACAGCCCGGCCTCAAAGAACAGCTTCTGCACAGGGCCATGCTGAGACACTCCAGGGAAGATGCTGGACTCTGACTCTGTGAGTACTTTCCTCCATAGAAACAATATCTGAAATTCTATGTGGGGACCATGATGGTATAAAGTTCAGTAAGTTCAAACGTCTTCTCTGATGAGCTGGGGATATAGCCTAGTGGCCATGTTTACTAGTGTGCACAAGGCCCTGGGTTCCATCTCCAACACTGCACACACACAAAAATTTTTCCCTTTGACCTTAAAGTAGATTTTTCCCATCTAATTTTAAAATAAATGAGAATATTTTGATGAATCTCTAAGAGTCCTAGAGGCCAGATACTGCCTGCTCTATCTACTGGATCAGAGGAGAGGGAGAAGAGATGGGGTGGGGGTCACCACTTGCTGAGATGTGGAGATAGGCAAGAAAGACACCAGCTCAAGAACTGTGTGGTAAGTTGGGCATGGTGGCACCCTGGGAGGCTGAGTCAGGAAGATTGCAAGTTGAAGCCCAACCTGGACAACTTGGTGACTGAGCGAAACCCTGTCTCAAAAATTAAAACAAAGAAAGGACTGGGATGTAGCTCAGTGAGAAGGTCTTGAGTCCAATCACCAGTATAATAATAATTAATAATAATAAACAGTAACTAACTGGGTGTTTGTAACCACCACCCCCAGGACAGGACTGTTCCTGCAGAACAATACTCAGTAGTCCTCCTTCACCCAACCCAAGGTTTCACTTTTCCAGGTTACACAGTTCCAGGCATCATCCAAGAATCTTGGATTATGGCCCCGAAGATTGGGGGAGTGGAGGCTGGGCGGAGCTATTTCCTTCAACAGGGTTCCTCAGCCTCAGCACTCCTGACACTTAGACTGGACAACTCTTTGCTGTGCTCTGTGTGTGTGGCGGGGCTGGGCAGGGGCTGTGTTCTGCATATGCTATGTGTAGTAGCATTCCTGTCCTCTATTCAGTGGATGCCAGAGTCCCCCTTTTTCCTTTCTGCTTGTGAATATCCAAAGTGTCTCAGACACTGTAAATGGTCTCAGAGAGGGTGGGTCAAATCACCCCTACTGAAGAAAGCATAGCAGTAACAGGATGAACCTGTGCCCCAGAGGGAGCCTTAGCTGTGGGGGGTGGGGCTAGGGAGGAGAGGCAGTTGCCACACCATAACCCCCGTGGAGGTAAAGGAAGCCAGCCCTTCCTCCCCTTGGGCATCAAGCACTGACTCCTAATTCCTTCCTGCCACATGCCTGAGGTTTCCACTGCTGGCATGGAGAAAGGCCAGGACAGCGAATTCCAGAGAGCCAGGGCCGACGGCCAGGTTGCTGGAACAAGTCTACTGATTTAGCCTCAGCTCAGTTTCACAATCATTTTGTTTTCAATTATAAGACAATATCTGTTTGTTTGTTGTTGTTGTTGTTGTTGTTTTTGGTACCGGGGATTGAACTTAGGCTCTTGCGCTTGTGAGGCAGGCGGCGGAACCACTGAGCTAAATCCCGAGCCCCAATATCTGTTTGTTAATCTTCTAATGTTGGGTCCTAAAACAGATGTAGCAGCTGGGCACGGTGGTACATGCCTGTAATCTCGGCAGTCTGGGAGGCTGAGGCAGGAGGATTGCAAGTTGGAGCATAGCATTGGGTAATTTAGAAACTTAACAAGACCCTGTCTCAAATGAAATTTTTTTAAAGTAATTACTAGAAAGGGCTTGAGATGTAGCTCAGTGTGTGAGCCCTAGTTTTAATCCGCAGAATCTAAAAACAAAACAACACAAAACCAACCCTACACAGACGTAAGAGTTTTACTTCACTCTTCTACTTAGCAATCACCTCTCCAGTAAGCGTTCCATGACCTCACCCCCTGAGCCTTAGACTAGAAGAGGCCTGCCCTCTTCAGGGATGTCCTCAGCAGGTTCACTGAAGCGAGGGGCAGACACACAGTCTTTGGGTATGTCCTTGTCCAAAAGGCCCTGAAGTCCTGTACTTTCTCCACCTCCACCTAGTGCTTACTGAATTGTTGAAAAGAATAAAAAAATGCTGAATGAATATCGGGACATCTAATTATTTTTTAAATAAATACCTCACTAATTGATTGGAACTCTTGGGAAACAAGTCTACCCTGTTGAGATTTCTGAGGAGGAGGTGCTGATGCCCCTTGATGCTGGGATTACACAGGAAAAAAGTTAGTTTTCCCTGAAGGGGTCAGGACTGAGTCAAAGACAGACTTGGAGCTTCTGGGGTGAGTGCTGGGCTTTTGACCACTTCCAGTGAGGTTTTCATGGATGTATGAAGGAATCCGTGAAGCACCTCAGAGATAAAGACATAGAAAGCAGAGAGGGGAAAGGAGACCAAGAATGACAGATTGATTGATTGATTGATTGACTGTTCGATTGATTCTGAGCAGGCAAATCTGAGAAGTTCACACAGAGAGAAGGGCAGAAGTGGTTGTCACCTGCAGCTCAATGACCCTAGGCATTTGATGTCACTTCTCCCAGCCTCAGTCTCTCCCTGTAGATCTGTCTAGGATGGTCATAGGGACCTCACAGCTGGAGCATGGGTGGTGCTCTTGCACAAACACACACACACACACACACAGACACACACACGTGTGTGCGTGTGTGTGTGTGAATGATCATAGGGCTGTGGCCACGACAGCTCTGTGCATCCTTCCAGTAAGCCCATCCCTCACCCCTCACCCAGGACCTCTGGGCACCATGACTGGGAAAATGGCTGGTTTTAACCTGTCAGCTTCTTAGCAGAGTGGGGACCAGTGTCCAAGACTATTGATGGCTGAGGAACTTCGGAATATCCCAAGTTCTGTATCAGCATGACCATCTCATCATCAACATTTGCTTCAGAAGAGTTGCCTGAGAAATTGATCCTCCCTGATGCCCCACATGAAAAAAAATTTTTTTAGAGCTTAGAGCTTGAAAAATTTGTCCTCCCTGAACATGGCTGGCTCTTCCCTTGTGATACAAGTGTGTGAGTTCCCTGAAGCCATTGGGTAGAAAGCACAGAGCCCAAGGCGATACTTTTAGCTCAGAGTACAAGCCCTTCTCCAAACACACTTTTTTTCTTCTCACAGTGTGCTTTGCTGTCTATTTCTACTTTGCTTACCTAATTGCTTATAAATACATCTTCTGTTGTAAACTATATCAAGTCATCTATGCCAAGACACGAAGCACAGAAATAAAGCAAGCTGGGACAAAGCACATACAGAGTCCTGTGTGTCAGCCAAGAATCTTTACTACACTGAAGACATCCAGAGAAACAGAGATGCAGAAGCCGAGGGCTTCTAGGTAAGGGTGGAAAAGCCCCATCCCGGGACACATCAGAATAGGGGAGAATCCCAGAAAAACCCCTGGCTGGGAGTCACTGTGCATGTGACTTATTCAGTGGCAGAAGGCTTTCGAGTCCCTTCTGGAGGGGATTTCCTGACCCACACCCTGATTGTGTGTGATGGGATGAGAAGATGGGCCACAACTTCCTCTTCTGGTTGGAGGTCAGTCTCTCAGCTCTCCACAATCTGTAATTTCACCAGAAGACCTAGCTCTGTATGGGCATTGTCATGAAACTTGGCATGCCTACAACTTCACAAAGAACTTCTACTGCACCTCTCGTTTAAGTCTACCAGGGCCCCACCTGGCACAGAGGAAGAGACTCGGGCTCAGCTAAATTGCAGGGCTTGTACATATGAGCACCCTCCTCTTCCCATGTCAAGGTCAGTGGCCTGCAGCTGTGCTCTGTGTAAACAGGGATGGCCCTGCAGCGCCTAGGCACAGGAGGAGGCCTTGGTGTGGCATGGCAGTGATCTCTGAGGTGCAAGTGGATCTCTTGCCCTCCTGACACCATCTCCACCCCACATAGTGGGCATCCCTTCCAGTGCCTGACCCCACCTGACCATTCGCCCATGGCTCGCAGGTACAGTTCCCCAGCTTTCCCCCAATTCGGCCTCGGTGCCCCTGCTCATGCTGTGCTCTATGCACTCTAACCCCTTCCTGAAAAAGGAATGTGTAGGTGCCCAGACCCCTCCCTCCAGCTTGCCACAGGGATGCCCCAAATCTGGAAAACACCACAGTCTTTGGGAAATAGAGTCTACGACTTCTTCCCCCAGGCTCTTTAGCCTCAGATGCAAGCGGCAGGCAGAATTCTGAGGTGAGGGTAAGAGAGGCGATTTTCTCTCAGTGCTCCTCATCTTCCTCAGAGGAGAATGTCAGGCACTCTGCGAGAGACTGAGCCACAGTGGGCAAGGTCTGGCAGCAGCTCTGGCTCCTTGAGAGCCAAGCTCCGTTTCATAGCGGCCCCACCCCCAAATCCCTAGCTTGGCCTCACCGGGCTGCATCCCCGCCCCGTAGGGAGCAACCTTTTTGCCCTGGCTGTGAGCAGTGGCAACCACAGAAGTTCTCCTTCAGTCCTTCCTGCTATTCTTAGGTGGCCAGGTAGGCTGGAGAGAGAGAGAGATGTCGTCCAGGGACTAACTGGACGGGCTGCCAGAGGGGTCTTGTGACGCCTTCTCCAGGGTGTTTCCTCATCTGTGAGACATGAATGAGTGCCTGCTGCATTCGCTTGTAAGGAAGAAATTAAAGCACGCAGTGTCTGAGGCCTCTCAACTGTCTGGTAGAAGTTACTTCTCTCTCTGCTTCCCTTGCTCTTTCTTTTCATTGGATTCAGAAAAGGGCTTCAGAAAAGAGAAAGCCTGGTGCTGAGGAACCTGGAAAATGACACCTTAGGTTCAGCAGAGCCCACCCTGAGTAAAGGTGAGGAATTGGCCGGCACTGCTGACCCTGCCCAGAGAGCCATCTCCACTCTCCTGGCTTTGTGGGTGTCACAGTGAGTGCAAACTCTGTACTAGTTGCAACAGTGACTGAGATGATGACAGCCCTGGAAGATCCAAGGCTGGAGAGAGGAGGGAGCTGCCCACTCCTGCCTGATTATCTGAACCTAATCTAAAGACTGAGCCACTAGTCAGGGCATTGGGGCAGGAGGACACCACCCTGGGCCTCCCCAGCCTCCTTCCTGTGCCCCGTTCCCCCCTCCAGCACTCACCAGGCAGCTGGGGAGTTCACAGTTGGGGATGGCAGAGTTCATGACAATGGGATCCTTGCCCTTCCAGCAGAAGCAGGACAGAGAAGTACCTCTCTGGAAGGAGGTAGGACTGCTTCAAGAGATGGAGTTTAATTTCTCAGTGCCTGACTCAGTTTAGAGGTGGCCAGGCAGGAGAGGCTGCCGTTCCTATCCACCTGCCAGGCCTGTGACGCCTGCCCCCCAGCCTTCTCCTCCAGGGGACCAAGGTGCATTGCGTTGCAGCGAATGTTTCACAATTTGATAAGTTGTGGTCACCATGGCACCCAGAAAACAAGTCAGAGTACAACCCGTCAGGGTGTGGCCTGAGAGCACTTTCAAAAAACCAGGCTCCGGGGGATCGAGGTGAGCATTGAGGTTGAGGCTACAGGATGGGCTTCTGTTTTCTAAGCTGATAACTGGTTGAGTGGGAATGGAAATCGCTGCAAAGACAGCCTGACCACATTGGCCTGAAGAGAGAGACGATGCATGTGGTTCAGGGCATTATTATTACTCCTTGCTCTGGGATTAGCTGTTGTGGCTGCCAGGTGGGGGGCAGGGGCCTCACAAAGCTCAGGTGAAAGCCTGAGGGGAGAAATGCTTCTAATTCTCTGTGGAGTCTCCCCTTAAGATTCAGAACTGGCTCTCCCACCTTTCAGGCAGAGGGGACCAGCCCTGCATAGTTTTGCTATTGTATTCTTCACAGGGTACTTGAAAAGCCCTCATCAAAAACTCTTGGTAAATCCCATCTCAAGAATCCAAATGAGCCATGCAGCAGCTACTGATGATGGTAGAATATTCTAGAATAAGCAGCACTACCGGCTTACAAGGTTCAGGAGACACCATGGCATGACCCACAGAGATGACAATGGACAATGGTCCAAGACAAAGCCTTGAAAACATAACAAAGAAATTGATGGGTCTGACACCTGACTGTCCTTCCCCAACCAGCTAAGTCCCTGAAGTGGCTGTTCCCAGACAATCCCTCAACCTCACACCTCCCTTTGCCTCACTCTTCACCTAAGCCATAGCTCCCCACCCCCATCCATAAAAGACCCAGCTCAATAAATGGCAGTCAGGGTGAAGGGAGGGAGGGGACGAAGGGAAAAAATGAGAACCAAGACCTGCCATGTAAAGGTACAAGATCCCAGTAATGAATGTAACTGTACTGTATACCTAGAATGTACCAATAAATTCAATTTAATTGATAAAAATAAATAAATGGCAGTCAGGGTGAAGGGAGGGAGGGGACGAAGGGAAAAAATGAGAACCAAGACCTGCCATGTAAAGGTACAAGATCCCAGTAATGAATGTAACTGTACTGTATACCTAGAATGTACCAATAAATTCAATTTAATTGATAAAAATAAATAAATGGCAGTCAGGCTGTCCTCTGGTATTCCTCCAGGAGAGCCTGCCTAGAACTCCCAAATTCAGGCTGGCTGCATTCTTTACTGGATTTTCATGCTTTACCTAACAAAACTGTTTGCAGAGGAAGGTGACAGATGTGGCTTAGGCTGTGACAGAGAAGTCAAGACCCAAAGACAGTCATAGCTTGCTTAACTATGCCTAGTGAACCACACCTCGGTGGCTATTACTTTTGTGCACCAATCTTACACAGTAAGATGACCTCCTCTGCAGCCCCTCCTATGAGTCATACCATAAATATACCCTCATTATTACAGCATCTAGACTAAAGGATATTGTGTCTCCCCTTTAAGGCCCAAATCTCTTCTCCATCCGTCACCTATCTGGGCATCATTCTCCACAAATATACCCAAGCCCTTCCTCAAGATCATGTCCACTAATTTCCCAGATTCCAGTTCCTACTACCAAACAACAGCATATCTATCTCAGCATAATAGGATATTTCCATTTCTGGGTTTCCACTTTTGCTCTCCTCAACAAACCCCTCTACAAACTTACAAAAGGACACCCTCCTGAGCCCTTAGATCACAAAGATTTCCCTCACTCATCCTTTAACACCCTAACAGAGGCCCTAAAAATAGACCCCACTTTGACCCTCCCAGGTCTCATGCAACCTTTCAGTCTTTATACAGTAGAATGCAAGGGGTATGAATTAAGTGTTCTGACATAAGGCCCCAGCCCATGGCTGATCATGTTTCTGTCCAAGCAGCTTGATTCCACTATGAAAAATTGGCCACCATGCCTATGAGTCACTGCTGCTGCAGCCCTGCTACTTTAGAGACACTCAAAATCACTAGACATGCTCCACTTACCTTTTATGCTTCCCACAACCTTCAGGGACTCATGTCTTTGTCCCACCTCTCACGCTTTCTCGTTGCTCCTGGCCTTACTCAACTCCATGTGCTTTTCATGGAGACTCTCACAGTTGCAATCACCCTGGTCCCCAACTTTAATCCAGCTGCTTATTTTATCGACCCACCACTCCTTTCCAAAAAGCCTCAATAACATGACTGTGTGTCTCTGATACACCTAGCAATCTCTCCCTTTTCTCACAATTCCACCTTTCCCCTTTCTAATCTTAACCATACCTGGCTTATTAATGGAAGTTCATACAAGCCCTCCCCCAACTCCCCTGCCAGGGTAGGATATGCTATTGTTTCCCAAGACTCTGTTGTAGAGGCCACAGCTCTTCCCCTGTTCACTACCACTCAACAGGCTGAACTAACTACTCCAACTTGTGCTCTTTCTAGCTCAGGAATTAAAAGTTAACGTCTATACAGACTCAAAGTGTTCACTTCATATATTACATAATCATGCTTCCATTTTGGCAGAAAGAAGATTCCTTACCTTCTGGAGGTCTTCAATCATTAATGCCCCTCTCATTAAAGCTCCTCTTCAGGCTGCTGTCCTACCAACATGGGCTGCTGTGCTTCACTGAAGAGGACACAGAAACTTTCAGATCCTATAACTGCCGGAAATGCCTTTACAGATAAAATTGCAAAGGAAGCTGTTTATCTCTCCCTCCAGGCCTCCTTTCTAGCTTTCACTTCAGCCTATTCTCCTAAGCACCAACAATATCAGGACCTTCCCACCAAAGATGGATGGCTCCTAAATCAGGGAAAATTCCTCCTCCGTGCCTCATAGGACCACACCATTCCTTCATTGCTTCATGGCAATTTTCATGCAGGCTACAAACCCCTAACCCATCTGCTTGAGCCTTTTTCCCTTATGGAAGACCCTCCTCAAAACTGTCACAGCTCAATGTTCTGTTTCCCAGGTAACCATGCCCCAGGACTCCCTGGGGCCCCCTCCTTTTCCTACACGTCAGGTGCAAAGTTTTTCTGTAACTCAGGACTGGCACATTAACTTCACTCACATGCCACAAGTGTGAAAGTTAAGATATCTCCTGGTATGAATTGACACCTTCACAGGGTGGATAGAGGTTTTCCCCACAGGCTCAGAAAAAGCTGTGGCAGTTGTTAGTTACCTCCTAACTGATATCATTCCCCCAGCTTAGCCTTCCTACCTCCATTCAAGCAGACAATAGCCCAGCTTTCATTAGCCAAATTAGCCAAGAGATGTCTGAAATCACTTGGTATTCAATGAAAATGTCACTCCTCACTTCCCAGTCTTCCAGGAAGGGCTAATGACCTCTTTAAGGCCCACCTTAATAAGCTCAAGATTCAACTCCATAAAGATTGGGTTTTCCTGCCTCCTGTCGCTCTCCTTCACATCACAGCCATATCCATTTGAGCTTTTATATGGTACAGACCTTTTGAGCTTTTATATGGCTGTACCTTTTCACTTGGGCCACATCTCAGCTGGGAACCTAACCCCATTGGAGACTACCTCTCACTCCTACTACAAGTCCAAAAAGATATAAGACATGCCACTAATCTTCTCTTGCCCTTTCCCAACACCCAGCCTCATGAAGACGACCTGGCTAATAAATGGATTTTAATAAAAAACTTAAATCTCCAGTCCCTACAGCCTAAATGGAAATGGTGGTGCATCCCCAGGATCTTCCTCAGTGGGTTCATCTGTCTCAAGTGAAGATGTGCCCAGTTGACAACCTGCCTGACCCCTCCTTGTGGAAATCAAAAGTAATCTCTTCAACTTCCATTGCGCTGACTTGAATTCTGGAGGATATAAAAAATGCCTTGCTTTTGTATGTCTTGTCATTTTATTTACTTTCTCCATGAAGTCTGCTTTGACCTTACTTGGTTTCACCCCTAAACTTCCACTCTAGAGACATCTTATGTGGATAGAAGATTTTTGCTTTCAGGGCACTCTGTGTGGCTTTTACTCAGAAAAAGTTGAGTATTTTTCCTTCCTTCTCACCCTCTTCCTGTTTGACAATTAATAGCAAGGACATTAAACATCATCCGTTTAAAGCTCTGAGTTAATTATCTTTTGCCTCAGATAAAGAATTATTTCTTACACTCATGCTTGTTATCATTGCCCTACGTAAACCTCTCCCTTCCTCCTCCCTATGCCCTTTGACTCAGTTAGCCTTCCTCTTTTTTCTTTTCCCAAGCCCCACTCCAGCCATGCCCCCCCCCATTATCTTTACAAAATCCCTCTGGCACCAAAAAGTCTAGTGATTGTCCATACACCGGAACAGATTGCTCTTTGGCACCCAAGACATAAATACTGCTTAAGATTATAGCCCCCCAAATCTATATAAGCATAGTTTTCCTTCCCTGCTAGCTGCTAGAATCTCTCTCTGATTTTAGTCCCTGATTTTAGTCTCTGTTCACTGGAATAAACTTTTCTTTTTCACAACAAAAGGGCCTGTTTAAATGAGTGGATTCCTGTGCACCATCTATAACAGTAAGTATGTATCTAAACGTATCTTAACATGTTAAAAATACAATAAAAATACTAGACAATAGGAAATTTTCAGCTCTATTACAATCTTACCGGACTGCAATCATAAGTGATCACTGGCCAGATCATTGTTATGCTGTATGTGACTGCACATTTGCCAGTTCTTTATTTTTATTACACTAATTTTATTTGGGTCTTCAGTCATTTGCAACTAAAATTCCAATCTTCAAATTTAAAGTATTCATATCCAATCCTAGGCCTCTTCTTTTCTAGAATTACATAGCACTTGGTAATTTTTCATGGTTTATTAACAATATTTGTTGAATTCCAAGAGCATCAAAAGTGAACTATTGCTAACAACCTCAAAATACTTTTCCACAGCAGAAGTGGTTGTCTAAAATGTGACAAAAACAATCGGAATATTAGGAAACAATTTAAAGGTTGTTTGCCCATAAAATATTTCATTCAAATGTGTAAGATATTTCTTCTTTAATGACTGAGTTCTGTTTCTGCTAGCAGGTTGTTTAATGAATTGGTCACTAAATAAGGAATTGTATATAGTACATATTTTACAATATTTAGAACAAATAAATGGTCAAAGGAAACTCCAACTTAATGACCTTGGTTTTATCTGCATAACTCTTACATGCAGTACTGTGATGCATAACAGAGCATAAAACTACAGTACAGTACTGTACAGCACAGTCAGCAAAAATCATAGTACTATTCTTTAGAAGCCACCATAAGGCCACATCACTGATCATATTCCTGCACCTGAAGTCCAAATGTGAGTCATAAATCTGAACAGTCATTAAACAGGTAGATTGTTAAATGAGGAACATCTGTACATAATTTCACACACTTGATATGAAAAAAGGAAAAACTATTAGTCACAGCAGCTCAGGTCTTCAAACACCCTTCCAAAGCTCTGGCTTGTTCCCCCAGAATGGGATTTATGGAATTCTAGATTTGGATTTGCAAAATTATTGCCTTCAGATTTTGACAGGTGCAGCTTGGGAAAGTTGCTTTCAGTGGCTCACAGAATGCTTGACTTATCAATTCATAATCCACCTAATTTCCAGCTTTTGCTTAATTGAATCTCAGTTTAGAGTACAGAGGTTGGAAAACTATAGCTAATGGAGCAGATCTGATCTATTGATTACTTTTGTTTGTAAAGTTCTGTCAAACATGCCCAGTCCTACTATTTATTCATTACACCTTTGTACCATAGACACAGTGTTGAGCAGTAGTAACAAGAGCCTAAAATAATTTGCTGTATGGTCCTTTTCAAAAAAAAAAAAAGTTTTCTGATCCTGTTCTTAGAATACCAATTCAAAAACTTAAGTTTTTTAATTAAACTTTTTTTAGAGTTTAGTTTCACAGCAAACTTGAGCAGAAAGTACAGAGGGTTCCCAGACACACACACATTACACACAGACACAGAGTCTAGGCCCCCATCAGTATGTCTCATCTATTTCAGTGGATGAGCCCACAGGGCCTCACTATTACCCACAAATTGAATTTTAAAAATTCAATCTATAGTCACTAACTTATTTTTTCTTTACTTGTTATTAAATAATGGACAGTGTAGGCATGACAAATAAACAGAAAGAACTAGGATAACTTGTACTTTTTTAAAATTGTATTTTCTCCTCTTCAACTGATACCAGCTTCCCTATGCTCTTCTGGGACCACACGTATTTCAGGCCTCTCTTTGAGCTCCATCTTGCAGAATGCAGACATTACTCCAGGGCGGCTTAACAGACACAGGTAGAGTAGGAGGCAATTTGTCATTTGCAATCCTTTGTCTTAGAGCTTGTGTAACTAACTGCTTCTGCTAATCCTTCAGTTGGTCTGTCTACATTCTGGGAAGTAGAAATCAAAATTATGAAAGTTGGAAGAAACCACAGAAAAAAGTAAGGACCAGAGAAGGAGGAACTGACCTTGTGCAGTCTTACCATTTCAGAGAATGACTCCAATGTCCACCCAATGACCCAGGCCACAGCCCGGCCGTCGTCCTTGGTTACTTGTCAGCCATATGCAGTTCTTACCATGTTCTGCCAACTTCACCTCCTAAATATTACTCATGTATGTATATTTCTAATAGCAACTATAGTAACCTCATCTAAGCCACCTTCTTCCTTCCTCTTTTAATTCCCATCAGCTTCTTTTTTTCCATCAGCTTCTCTTTTTGTCACATGACAGCCTATTTTCCTCTTCCAGTTGACTTGAAGCACCGTAGTCCAGATAAACTCTTAAAACATAAATCTGGTCATGTCCTTCTCTCTTAAAACTATTCTCTTTCCCTTGAAAGATAAAGTGAAACTAATCCTTAGCATGTCCCATGACGTCCTTTAGAGCTGTCCCCTCTAAACCACAGTGCCCACCATTTGCCCTACTACATCTTTGTCCAGAGCACAATAGGTACACGTCCAGACTGAATCCAGTTGAATTAAATTATGTGAGGTTATCCATCTCATCTCAGTCACTAAATTGTGTCCCTGATCTCTTGAGCCAGGTCTTTGTTAGAAAGAGGTGGGTCTTAACACCCTTCTTCCACTATCTAAGGTTTTGGTTACAAAACAACAGAGGTTTTCTGAAAGCACAGGCCAGGTTCTGGTCTCCGGAGCCTGAGCTCAGGACTGACAATGTAGGAGTAGTACTCACATGCTGGGAAGACCCTGAGGCAGGCACTGCTGCTGTGGCCATAGGGACAGGCACAGGACTGGCTTTTCTCTAAAACTTTGGGAATCCCCTTATCTATTTTAGATGATAGAGCACTCCTCAGAGAGATACATGGGTTAGCCAAGGTCTTACACCTCCTTACTTTGAAAAACTATATCTGGGATGTTCAGTTTATTGGTTTTACAGTCAAGACATGTTCCCCTGATCTGCTTCCGGTCATAGAGAACAAAGTTGAATCACTATTCGAAGCTGGCCAGCAGAGGGTAGGACAGATCTGTATTCCAAGAGTGTCAGTGGGAACGTAGCATGGCATCCTTGAGATTGGGGTGTTGCCTGATAGAATTGCTCCCTGGGGCTTTTGCCCAGAAATACATGTTCTGTAGCACTGGAGGCCACTCTATTCTGGTGTTAGCTCACCTCATTCTAGCCAGTTGCTCTGAGCTGCTCTAAAAACCCCCTGGGCCCAGGCCTCTGCCCTCTCCTTTTGGCTCCTATAGTCTTAAGGGAGATTTGTGGTTACTCTACAGTTCCAGGGTTCCCTGTGGGGGCTGAGAGGGATGTCAGCTAACAGTACTGACTTGTCCCTGCAAGGGGCAGTGCTATGGCCCTGGAGTCCTGGAAGGTGAGCCCACCTACACCGACACATTGTGAGGCCACTCCACGCACAGGAGCCATGATAGAGCCATTGTCTCTGAACTTTTCCATGATGTCTCTGTCCCACTAACTCCTGAGCCCTCCAAGGATGGCTTCCTCTCTCACTAATGTCCCGCCTGGCTCCATCTTTTTTGCCACGTACTTCCTTCAGGGGAAGGTGCCAAGGACCAGCTCTGCAGCTGCTTGTTCTGTGTGTGCCCCTGATCTGTGAAGCCAGAAGCTCCAGAAGCTGGGCCCACTGAGTACTCATATGGCAGTGCCCATCCTTTGGCTGGAGGGGTCGGGAAGTGGTCAGGGGAATTAAGTTCTGGGCAATTCTCCTCCCAGTCCTCCTTGAGAGAGTGCCTTCACACTGCCCAGCTCAGATGTCTGCAGAGGATGAGTGGGTATGGTTAGAAAACTCTAGGTCCTGGGTGCAGGAAACAACTGCAAGTTGTCTTTCCAACAGAAAGTTTCCCTCCACCCTAACTTTACCACTGAAGTAAAGTGGGGTCACGGTCTGTTAAGTAGCATGCAAAGACTGCAACCCATAGCTGGGCCCCCAGCCAGCATTCTCTAGTCTAGACTGGTCCAGGTAATTCCTTCCTGGTTCCCCAGTTGGTACAGCTAGAGCCCTGGGCAGCAGTGACACCCAGTGGAGAAACAGAAACCAGCTCCCTTGCACCTAGAGGCCGGAGTAGGCCTGCCCCTTTAGTTACACCAGGATTCTCAACAAGTACCACCTTCCGGTTGGAGACTGGATCCTGTCCATGGTGCTGACACTCTGGAGCACGTAGTGGGCCATGGCAAAAGGGCTTGTCTTCAGACATCTGCTGCCTTGGGCTTCAAGGCCACAGCTCACACAGCTGCCAACCATGTCCCTGAGCCAAGGCCAAGTCCTGGCCTTTATCAAAGGATCTCTTCGTCTTGTGCCTTCCAAGGAAAGAGAAGATGCTGTTCTCAATCTACATCACCATCTCAACGTGAAACCGAAATGAAAAAGGGACCATTAGCTTTGGGTTTTGTTCAAACACACCTACTAAATGAATATCCCTCTTCCCTTCACCCTCCTTTCTTTCAGCCATCTACCCATCTATCCAGGTGACACGTTCTAGAGCACTTGCTACCACTTGGTGAAAAGATATTTAGGAGGAAAATGCAACAGAACTTGGTGATGAATTGGACACGAGGTTGGAGTAAGGGAGAACAAAACATGAGAGATGAAATGGGGTTTCTGGATGTTCGATGTGATAGAAGGTGGGAATTTTTATTGAGTTAGGGAAAACTTGAAAAGGACCAGGTTTGGAGTAGAAGAACATCGGCGCAGCCATTGAAACATCCAAGTGGAGACATCAAGGAGGCAGACACATATGCGCGTACACATAGAGGACCTCCCAAGAGAGATGGAAATGCCAGTTTTAAGATTCAGCTCTGCTTAAACAGTAAGTGACATTATAGGCATGGACAACAAAGCCCAGGGAAAAATGAGAGTGAGGAGTGGATATGAAGCTGCTTACATAACAATAACTTCTCAGGAATAGCCTGAAGGAGCATCGTTCAGTCTGGGAACAGCACCCGGAAGAAACTGTAGGTCACGTCTCTTACCATCCAGGCCAGGGTTCCAGCCACAGTGGCCCCACCTGAATTGAGAACCATTGGATGAGATCCTGGAAAGATAATGGAGATCAGAGAGAGGGCTGCAGGAAGTGACTCTCTGAGGCCAGTCTCCTCCCCTCCTTCCATCCCTGTATCTGTGGTGGGGTGGCCTTGACTGGGCTTCCTCCACACAGGGCCCTTAGAGCTTCATGAGCCAGAACAGCCAGGACAAACCTGACAAGCAGAATTCAAAGGGGCCCTGAGATGGCTCTGGAAGAGTCCACACAGGAGGGGTGCTGGGCAACGTGTGCATCCCGTGCCCCAGCACCCAAGCTGGCAACGGAAGAGAAGGGCCCTCCATGGGCTGGAACCCACCACTGTGGGGCAGGACAGTGGAGGCTTGCAGGGCCTAGAAGTCCTGTTGTGCTGACAAGAATCCCAGGAGGCCACATCTGGCTCTCCCTGGGCCTCCCAGATCCTTCCCAGGGAGGGTGCCCCATGCCGGAGGAAAAGCCCACCTCTCTAGTCTGGCACTGGGGAATACAGGGGCTCCTGGGCAAGGACAGCTAAGGGTCATGGAACCACTTCAGCAACCCATTCTGTATCCTACATCTCTTCACACTCTCAGGTTCACAGCTGGGGTCCCGGATGTAACAGGTGCCCCCGATTTTGCGACCCGCCCCCACAACAGGCATGAGCAGGACCACTGGGGGGCAGCGTAGGCTATGCAGAGGCAGAGTGACCAAGGCTTCAGGCCTTTCTTTAGATAAGAATGATAAATTCAAGACAAGTTTCCTCCACCTGCATTTTTGCCAGTGCCCACCATTTCTTCATAGAGGGCCCCACCCCACCCCCAGGCCAGGCACTCACAGTATCAGGGCCCTAACCCACAGCCAGCCGTCATAAAGATGGGTGCATTCCATGTAGCAACCTTCAGGCCTCAGGTGAGGCCGGCAGGTATAGCAGCAAAACGTCCATATTCTGGGCTCCTGCCATATTGCTGTGAGTTCAGACTTGGCATCCTAGGGCCTACTAGTCTCAGCAGGAGGCAGCAAGCACACAGTAGGGAGGGAGAGGAGCTGCTGCCCACTCAGTCACTTTGATGTCTCCTCCCCTCTACACCAGGCCCAACCCCACGGCTTCCTAAGCACAGGACACACAAATGGGATCCCACTGCAAACTCCACCTCTGACCAGCCTGCATTGTATCATAGGAAAGGTCACAATCCCTGGTCTCTTCAGGGATCCACACTTACAAAGAGAATCTCAAAGGGGCTGGGTTCGTGGCAAGGACTGATGAGGACACTGGGCAACTCTCCTTCTCTGTACATCTGGAATTAGGACAAGCTGCCTGCTACTGGGACCATGCTACTCTGAAGACCACCCACCCATAATACTTGCAGGGTCCAAAGCAAAAGCACGAATGGAGGTCTATATACCATGTGTCTACTTATTAAAAAGTTATAAATCAACGTGGCAAAGAAGGAAATAAATATATTCTAAACATTTTCTATCATCCAGCCTTGACAAATACGCCTTCATAACAACCCACTAGTCAATTTTCACCTAGAATTCAGACCCTTTGAATTTTGTGCTCCAATGGAGTGGTAAAGGGAGTGACCTTAGCTCACTTCCCACACCCCGATTTCCTCATGCTAGGTTCTGTTCCACACTGTGAGAGGCCTGGGGTGCATGCAGGAGGATGTCCCAGCTCAATCACCCAAGATCTGTCCACATTCCACTCCTAGCAGCATCTGTGCTTGGCTGCTTCTTGGTTGGGCCCAGGGTTCCTGTATTGGCCAGGTCTTTGTCAATGGGACCAAATACTTGACATATACAACCAAAGGAGGAAGAATTTACTTTTGCTCCCAGTTTCAGAAGTTCCAATCCATGGTCAGCTGGCTCTAAGGCAGAAACATCATGGTGAAAGGGCTTGGCCAAGGATAGCTGTTCACCTTATGGTGACCAGAAGCAGAGCAAGAGAACAGCACCAGAGAAGAAGGGGCCATAAACCAGATATACTAGTACCCAAGATCATGCCTTCAAGAGCCACCCACACAAACCCACCAGTGTGCATTGCTAATCTCCTAGGTGGCTTTCAAACCAGTCAAACTGATTACTGAGCTTACCTGTCACAGGTCCTATTATGGTTTGTATCTAGGTGTCCCTCCACAGCCTCGTGCACTCATAGGGCGGGGTTTGGGGAGATGAGTGGATCGTGGGTTTGAGATACGGGACCATGGGTGACACTTCATTAGTCCACTGGTTCATAGCTGGATGTGATGTTGGGAGATAAAGCATGGTGGGAAACTGCGGGTCACTGTGGGCGTATAGATACACCTTGATAGTTCACTGCTTCCTTCCTACCCTGCCACGGACAGTTTCTCCTCTGTGGTGCCTCTCTGTCATGCCTCCTTGACTTGGAGGCAGCTGACTCTGAACTGAAACCTGACTATGGACTTTAAACTTTGAGCCAAAATAAACCTCTCCCCCTTTAACTTGTGGGTGTTGGGTATTTTGTCTCAGCAATGAGAAAGTGATGAGACAGGTCTGTACCTAGGAAAGAGGGCTGGCTGGCTCTGTACATGGCCATCTGGGCAAGAATAGAAGGATCTTGGATGGAGAGTGTGGTCTACAAGCTTGGCATGTGCCCCTGCCTCCAGATTCTTTGCCATGGGGAAAGAGCACTCTCCGAGCCGTGACAGACTGGGCCCCTCTTGCAAGGTCCAAAATGATTCAGACAGGGAAGCACAGCCACTCATTCTCCCTTCTATGAAGAAATGGACCTGTATGCCTTGGAAATGGTGCCTACATATCGCCTGCCCAAGTTCTCCCATCACCTTTGTTTTCCAATGCTTCACTAGACTCCCAACAGGAAGCAGGTGACAAAATTAAATGAGATCGTTTACAAAGATGGAGACAGGATGTGGGGGAACTATGATGAATACCTAGTCACCCAGGCCTAGCAACTATGGAGGAATGGTTACCATCCTCGGGCCCAAGGACAAGAGGAGGGAAGGGCATTGGCACCCGGGAGGAGGGAGCTGTGCTGAGGAGGATGACAAGAGGATGGTGAGACTCTTGGTTGACAGACACCAAGACATCTCACAGATAGGGATCCAAGACAGTAAAGGTCACTCTCCTTGTTCCCTCTAATTTCCTACTGGTATTTGGCCAAATGCAAGCAAAACCAGGGATCTGTTGGTGTTGCCTAGGTAGTTCAGCCTCTGGGGCAGAGCCTAGAATGAAGGGTAGAAGGTGGGTCTGCAGGGGTAACCAGAAAATATCCAGTATAGTTACAAAATAATGACTCAAGTAAAATTATCCATAACCCAAGATGGAAAGTGGGCATTTACAGAGTTTGGTATCATGATCAGTTACAACTGAAGTCTAGATAACAATGTGTACGTCTAAAGCATGGCACAGAGTGATGGGGCATAACTTGCAGGAAGTTCCCTGCACCAGTGTTTCTAGAAGAGTCCAGATTCTTCCCAGTGGTGCCCAGCTCAGTGGAAGAAACTGAGCCCAGGCCCACCCCTGGCTGGCGGCTTTGTCTACATCTACCCTTCCCCAGTACTGACAGATACAGGGGAGAGAGGGAGCACAGGCAGGGGTAGATTCATGAAGGATGTAAAGGGACAAAGGACATCTGAATGGAGTAGCCAGCCAGCAGCTGGACATGGAGGACTACAGCAAAGGAAAGAGAAAACCAAAGCCAAAGCTAACCAAAGCCCAGGAGCTGACTTGGGTACCAGGGGCTCATAGAAAGCACCTATAGCATGGGCTAGGAAGGAGCAGGCTATTATTTTCTCCCTTCTTTTCCTTCCTATTTTTTCCTTCTCATGTCCACTTGCTTCATTGTCTGACTGCTGGGCTGCATACCTCCGCTTTCCTTCACCACCAGCACACCAAAAAGGTGCCACACTTTCCAAAGTTTACCCACAATCTAGTGATAGGCAGTGCCCTCCTAATGAGGACCAGACTCAAAACAACGGGAAATATAAATGGACTAGATTAAAAGAACAATGAAAAGAATGACAGGAACTGGCTGTGATACTGGGTACTTAAATGGAAATCCTACACAGCTTTCCACTGAAATGTCATCTGATCAGAGAGCATATGCACCAGGGAGACGTGGATGTTTCTGGAGCTGTGACATGAAGAAGCCTTCTCCAGGGAGCTGTTCTCAGTCTGTGACTTAGCTCAGCCCCACAAACAAACACCCGCTCAGCTCATCCTGAACAGTGTGGATCTGAACGGGAAATGTGCCAGCTGTCTCATCGTTCCTGGCAGATTTCTTAATTAACTTGCTGATTCTGTCACTGCTTTGGAGTGGAGCCCTGCCTCCGCTATTTTTAGGGGCTCGTACTAGGAACCCACCTGCCATTCAGCTAGCCTGTCTTCCTGTGTGACATGAATGTGGGCTGCACTGATCACACAGAAAGGAGGGCTATCCACATGAGGCATCCAGGACTCCTGGCTGCCAGGCTTCTTCGGAGCTCTTGGCCATTTCCGCCAGCCCAGTTTTGAGATCAGCTCCTGGCCTTAACTAATGCATCAGCCAACACTATGGCTCTGAGAAGCCAACCTAGGAGAATGGCTTAGTAGAGCAGGCTAAGTCATGAGGTCTTGGAGCCCCATGGGGAAGAGGACTAAGCAGGATCCTGTGACAGTGAACTGCAGACTCAGTCCTGGTGAGTTTCCCCTATCCTCAGTTTTCAAAACCACTTACTCCAAAAGCCCTTATTTTATAAGTGCAGAAACTGTGGTCTGGAAACACGAAATGACATTTAACTCATTCAGTAGTCAATGTAGGTGATTAGTTACAGGTGAGAGGCCTAATGGAAGCAAGATCATCTGGTTTTTTTAATTTTAATTTTCTATTAGTACGCGTTTGCAGTATGTAACGATTACATTCCTCACAGAGAGCTACCACATAGCACGACACATCTCACTTCTGTTTTTCTCTTTCCTTCCATTGTTTTGGTCCCCTTTCCATTTGCCAAAGATCCATCTCCCTATTTTCTATTGTCTATCCTTTATTCTGCTCTTCATTTATATTTTAGGTTTCTCACACAAGAGAAACCATCTAATACTTAAGCTTATGTGTCTGATTGATTTCACTTAACATTATGGTCTCGGGGTAATCCAGTACCACAAACAAAAGAAAAAGTTCCGATGCCTGCCAAATACATAAAAAGGTTCTGGGTGATTTTATAAACTTAAAAATATATATGTACTAATATAATAACATTGCACCAATGGTAATTTTCTGGTTTTGATCATTGGGTAAATAAAATGTTAACATTTGGAGAAGTTAGATGGAGAGTATGTGGGAATTCTCTAAACTAAGTTTGAAATTTTCTAAAACAGTATTAGTTCAACATAAAAGAGTTATAGTAACAACTATATAGTAGTTATGTTTTAACATTAGAATATGGGAACATACTCTAATAAAAGTGAATTAGCACTTTAGCTGTTTTCCCCATCTATTCACCATATAGCACAGTTCTGATACTAAATAAATATTTGTTCACATTGCCACGAAAAGGTCCTAGGTAGTCACTTTGCCACCAACTTATTAAGATTTCTCTCCTCACTAAAAGAAACCCACTAAAAGGAAAGAATGACATCCTCTTTGTAAAGATTCGGTCAAAGGTGATGAGGTAAATTCACTAAGCATTACTATAATCTTTCTTTGCTCTTTGCAAAGCTATTTTTGAATAGTTCCCGAAGCAGATGTAAGGTTGTTGTCATGGTTAAATCTTGTGCACATGTGTGAGTGTGTGTAAGTTAACCTACTTAGAGAAAAATATATACATCAGATTTATTCACACATATGTATGGCCAAATAAAAAATTAAAATGTGTTTAAATAAAAACAATTACAGTGTAGCCAGGCGTGGTGGCGCACGCCTGTAATCCCAGCACTCGGGAGGCTGAGGCAGGAGGATCGCTGTGAGTTTGAGGCCAGCCTGGGCTACATAGTGAGTTCCAAGTCGGACTCAACTACATAGTGAGACCCTGTCTCAAAAAACAAAACAAAACCATAATTACAGTGTAAGGCGTATGGCCATTAAAAATATTCTCAGCATCAAACAGTTATCCCATCACTCTTGCCACTTTCCAAAGAAGTTCTGGAAGTCTTCTTTCATAAGTGTCTGCATGAAATGTGATTTTAAAAATACAGTGCTGCTGCCCAGTGTCATCCATTGGAAAATCAGGCTCATCAAAACATGATGGTGCGTCCTCTTCCCCTGTATTCACTGGGTCTGGTATTGTGTGACTTCTGGCTCTTTCTCAAAGTCAAAATGACCATGAGAAGTAAACGTTGTGCATCAATTCCGGACATCAAGGTGGCCACAACAGTGCAACTAAGGACACTCACGAAAGTGTCCAGAATTGCTTCAGAAAGCGGTGAAAACATGGGATAAGTGTGTTTAAAGTGAGGGGAGAACAAGCTTAAATATCTCATGGTTTCTCTTATATGAGAAACCCTATATATAAATAAACTGCAAATTTTTAATAAAACAGACAATAAGAAAAAAAGAGAAAGGAAAAAGTTATTGTAATCCAGCATAGACAATGCATCTGGAAGTGTACCTTGATTTACTATAATTGTTTTGTATTTTTATATGTATTTTGGCCTGTTCATCTAGCTGTTAATCTGTATTTATGCTAATTAACTGGATAAAGGCATGAAATAAATGAATCTGATGCCAACAAAACCTGTATTATAAAGGGGGATGGAGAGGAAGGGGAACAAAAGAATTGAGATGTGTTACATACATGTACTAATTCCCCATGATGAATGCAATCGTCACGTACTGCACACATGGACAAAAAAATTTTTCAAGTGAGTGTGGGATATTCTGAAGTGGATTAATGGCAATGTGTCTTTTATTGTGATAAAATTTTTTGTAATTTAACATTCACTGTATTTTTTGGCTGCATCTCAGATAATAGATGATTTTAAAGTAAGCACTCTTGCTATCTATGGCTGAGAAGTAAACACATGCAGTGCTTCAGAAGCTCCACCGCATGGTTCCCTCCCCAGTGACGATCTTTGTTCCCCAGAGTCAACATGCTCTCTTCTTGATTCTGACTCTCTTCTTTTTAATGCTGTGCATACAGTTTCTTTTACCTGTTTTAAAGATTATTTAGAGGTATGAAACCCAACACTTATTTCTTTCATATCTTACTTCTCTCTCAACACTGTTTGTAAGACTAGTCCCTATTGTTGCAGCTAAAGTTCATTACTGTGCTTTATCTCTTCAACTTTTTAAAAATCCAATTTCATTTTATTTGTAATCAGGAAGTAATAATTGTACATATATGTGTGCGATATGATGTTATGATATATGTATACACTGCAGAATGATTAAATCAAGCTAATTAACAGCATGCAACACTCCACATGTTTACCATTTATTTTGGGAGAGAATGTTTAAAATCTTTTTCAGCAATTTTAAAATACACCTTATTGTTAGCAATAGTCACTGTACTGTGCAATAGAGCACAAGAACCCCATCTAACTGGTTTTTTCCCCTTTGATGGATTTCTGCTCTGCCCTCATCCACCCCACTCTGCCACATATGAATCAACCATGACCTATTCTCACCTTGTATGAGCTTAACCTTTTGTTTTGCTCTTGGTGCTGGGGATACTGAGCCTAAGGCCTTGTGCATGTGAAGCATGCACTCTCCCACCTGCTACCCACCCAGTCCAACTCTTCTAGATTTGACGTATGTAAATAAAATCATCCATTCACATTTTAACCCACTGTAACCACAGTCCCTTTCTGTTTTTGTACCTGCTGTGTCCCTGGCTTGGAGTGGCATATGCCCTCTGTCATCTCTGTGCCCCACTCTAAATCTCTGGTATTCACTTGGCAAACTCTGCTCTTCCTTTATAGCCTGGCTTCTCTGTTTCCTCCTCCTATGAAGGTGACTCATCCTCCAGGGCTGAACTCATCCCTCCCTCCACCACTACAGCACTTTGCATATCTTGGCTCTACGAAGTTTTCATTGTTTTACATTTTGCAATTAAAAAGCTTTGATATGTATGTCAGCCTCCTTTTCTTAAGGGTCAGACTATCTTTTCATCCTGTACAACAAATAAATGTTCAGCAAATAAATACACATAATTTCTATCCACTTATGCTGGGTTAAAATTCAGCCATCTCTGGATATATAAAGATATGTACAGGTTTTTATTCCCTAAAAACCATCTTTAGCATAGGATTCCATAATACACCCTGGATATTCTACCACATACTGCAAAAAGGCTGGAAAGATGAAAAGCTTCTGTGTGTGTGTGTGTGTGTGTGTGTGAGAGAGAGAGAGAGAGAGAGAGAGAGAGAGAGAGAGAGAGAGCGCATATGTGATAACGGTTTTTATCACATCTGGTTAAGATTCGTACTGCTTCAATGTCATATATAATCAGGATAATTATTCAAAATTGTCAATTTGATCATCTGAAGCAATCAGAGCATCTAAAGAAATCAGTAATTAGACATTTGCCCTCCCTCTGGAGGGCTGTTGAGAAGAATTCAAGCCTGGGAGCCACCAGAAATGAGGGGGAACTGGTGGGTGCTTTTTTCAGGAGTAAGGGTTAAACTGCATTGTGGCTGGGGTGCTGCTCTGTGCTTTTCAGTAACTCTGAAGAAATCTACGCAGCCAACAGATCACATACCCAAGGCCCCAGACACTAGCACACAGCAGTATTTCATGAGAAAAGAACATTGTGCAGCACATGACAAAAGCACTCTCTCTTTGCATTTGTAGTGTACTTTGGTTCTTGAAGCACTTTCCTTCACAACCCAGTACCTCATCCACACCTTGCAGTCACACGTGCATGGTGTCCTCAAAGCACAGGTGGGGAAACAGAGGCCAAGAGTATGTCTGTGGTCTTCCCCTGGTCAGGAGGTGAGAACACTTTGCCATTTCATTCAGAGGTCTCTCAGTTTAGAGCCTGGCAATTGGGAGATTATTTCGAGATCTTCAGTGCGAATATATCTCTACAAAGCTTAACATTACCTTACATTCAATTCCAAGATTATTTGGTGTTATGCTAATAAGTGAATTCTAGATTATTCTAGATTAGGAACAAACTTTGGAGGCCATTAGTCCACCCACAAATGCAGGGAAACCCCGTACTGATTGCTATGGTATGGCTGAGTATCCTCCAACAGTCCATGTACTAAAGGATGGTGCCAGTTGGACAGGCGGCACCTTTAAGTGGAGTCTATAGGAAGTGCAAAAGGGATCCCAGAAGTCTCTTCTTGGCTCACAACATAAAGAGTTTGGTCCACCACACGCTCCCACCCTAATGTACCAACCTCATGGGAGGCCCAGAGAATGCCAGCTGCCCAGTCTTGGACCAGAACTCTATGAGCTAAAGTAACCTTTTTCCCTTATAAGCTAATGATCTCAGATATTTCAATAGTAGAAATGCAAAGCTAACTGTTTCACCAACTGTTGGACATGGTAGCTTTTTCTTACATTGGATCTCTCTTCAATTTCTTCCTCAAAGTCTTAACTTGTCCTCAATGGGACCTGTGAAAAATGTCTACCTCATCTTCAAATATTTGTATGTGGACTGCTCTTTCTTGAACTAGTACTACTAGAACATTTAATAATTCCTGACATTTTTGAGCAGATAGGATGCTAAGTCCCATAAACAGAAGTCAATGATAACAGCACACATTCCCCATATGGCTTTGTTGTCTAGTGGTAAGTTGTGTAATGTCTGCACCCAGCTTGCGGTCAGGAATCTCTTCCTATGAGATGGGCAGCAGGACTTCTAAGTGCCCTCTGCTGTTGGTCTTTTATGGACCTGGACCTCATGGTGGGCACCTGGATATTTTCATCCCCTTCCAAAGCTCAATCCCACGATTTTCTGCCATTTCTATTTGCCAGAAGTTCTGATAATTTTCACTACCTTGCCTCCTGCTTTTTCTCTAAGATTGATGGGCATTTCTGACATCAAATTACCTGGGTGGGGCCCACTTCATACATTAGTAATTTTATTGAGCCTATCTTACTTATCACTTTTTTATTCTTCTTTTACCTGTTACACTCTACCAAATAGTGCACATTTTGTGTGTTCTCATGCTCCTTATCCCATCTCCTGTGCCCTCATCATCTTGAACTGATGGACCTTTACCTCAAAACTTTCTTTTGGTACTATCTTGGAAGTAAAACTATTTCTCTTTCTAAGACAGAGACTATACACATGTTCCTAATTCCATTAATTAAGCTTTCTTGTATACATTTATGTTTCTGAATAACTATTTTTTTCTGGCTTGTAACTGGCTTATGATTTTCTTCAGGGAGAAAGGATTCCATTACTGAAAACCATGTGGTCACTATCCATTTATCAAGTTTCTTTGAGCACACTATTCCTATTTCTTTAGTTCCTGGTCATTCTTTATTCTTAAGCTCATTGTACTTGGCTTTCGTTACCTCCACCAGATGAAAATCAGTCCCTTAAAGATCATTTCTGATCCTCACCGATACAATTTAATAACATACACCACCAGAGCTTCCTTCCTCCCCTCAGTCAGTAAAAATGAATGCAGGGACCATGCCAAGCCCTGGGGGATTCAGCTGTCCCTTGGTATTCCTAGGACATTCATTCCAGGACCTTGCGTAAATATCAGAATAGAAGGATGCTTAAAGCCTTTATATAAAATGGCATAATACTTTCATATAACTTATGCACATCCTCCTGTAAACTTTAAATACTTATACTACCTAATGCACTGCAAATACTGTGTAAATAGTTGTTATACTGTGTTTCTGATCTATGGTTGAATTAGACACAGAAGGCCAACTGCATGGTCAAAGAGAAACAAGACATATTTGACATACAAAAGGAGGTAGGGGGCCAGGGATTTAGCTCAGTGGTTTCACTGACTGCTTCCCAAGTGCAAGGACCCAAGTTCAATCCTTGGTACCAAAAAATAAAAAGAAATAAAAGGTGGTAGGACCATCTATATCTACCTAGAGGCCTAAGAAAACACTTCATGGAGTAGACTGCCAGGGTGAGGACAAGAATGGTATATACCAGTTGGGGTGAACCTAAGGGCAGGTGTGCCACAGCCAGCTACTTTTTATCATTAAAAGCTTAGAAGGTTCAGTGTCACTGGTACACACATTCAGGCTCAAAGAGCAGATATGCAAAGCACCAAGGCAGAGTCACATGGAATAGAGAACATTGTTCCTTCATAAAGAGGAACCAGTGCCCCCTGTATCTGGGGCTCTGCATCAGCAGAGTCAACCTTTCATTATGAAAGTATGGGGGAGCAAGTGGTCCTTGAAGAGTTGTTTGGTTTTTTTTTTTCTTTCTTTTCCTAGTACCAGGAATCAAACTCAGGACCTTGTTTTTGCTAGCTAGGCAGGTGTGGTGCCGCTGAACTACATTTCCAGCCCCTTCGCAGAGTTTTGACAGGAAGGTGACATTACCTATTTTAGTCAATCTAAATCACAGGTGCTAGCTTGTCTGTTGACAATTTAATCATCAGCCCCACTCCCTGCTCTCCTCTCCTTGGCATCAGTTCTCAGATTGCTTCTCTTCCTAATAGAAGGCACCCGGGTGAAATGGGAAAGGTGGATAGGAAGATGTTATATTCTCCAGGTGGTAAATGAAGCAGGTAGGTGGCCATGGCAAACTGCTGGGCTTTTGTAGCTGCTTCCTAGAGGCCTCTTGCTCATCAATTCGTGGCTGCTGGCAGCAGAAGGCTTTCCATGAATCTTGCACTTCAGATCTGAAAACCAGCAGACGTCTCCTTGACTTTTCTTCTTCTGGTCTTTACAGCAGTTGTGATATCCCCAAATTCCTGATGAAATCTGACAGAATAGTTTTCAGTAATTCTCACCTAGAAATTCTCCTACACTGACACCATAAACTCAGATCTTCTGCACTGTGAACCCAAGGTTCCTATTTCACTTCTCCCTCTTACAATGATGACTGCTACCTCTTGCCTTTCTTCTCTGTAACACACTGAATTGCCAACTATTCCCTCTAGCTGGGTGATCTTCAGAAACTGAAACTAACTAATCCAAAAATAAGAATTTTTTTGAAGTCCAGTAGTTCGTTTTCCATGAGTCATTTTTTAAAAACACAGTATCATTAATTATTCCAATTTTCTAGTCCAAACCCACATCCATAATATATTTTACTCCTTCAGGTAAAATATTTGAGAACTTACTTTGTGCCCTCTGGGTTCTGAGAATGTAATTTTTAGCAAGCTAGATGTCATCTCTGCTTTCAAGGAGCTTACAGTCTAGTGGAAGGTCTAGGAAAAAAATCTTAGGTGGTTATGAAATAGTTTCTTTCACCCTTTAACTGTGGCCAGTAACTTGCAAAACTTCTTTAGCATTTTTGAAATCCCCTTTAAATTCTTTCCCCTTTTTACCATCCCCAACCTCCTTACCAGCCAAAATCTTTCACCTAGACTATTCCTCTAGCTTACTACATACTGTACTCTTAAGAACTATAACATGTATACTTTGAAATAACTTGCTAAGACATACAGCTGCACGTGCCATATTTTGCAGCCAGTTTCAGGGGTCACTGATCATCCCTTAGTAGCCAAAGCCTAGACCCCTTGGGGTTCTTTCATTGACCCAAAGAACTCTGCGTGATGCTCTTATTCACTGTTTGCACTGTGAGTACAATCATACAGCACAGTCCTACCACATCTCTTCCTCTGGTCAGTGGCTCATTTCCAGCACAAGTAGTACCCAGTCCATCCATCACCCTGCTCACCATCAGCCAAGTCTCCATTTATCCAAAATTCTCATTTCTTTGAGCTACTTTGACACTTTGCTCTTCTGAACTCACAATTGGCCTTGCTTTAAAGCTCATCATCCACTTTCAGCGTAAGAGCAGATATCATCTTATTTTTGTACCCACCCCCACAGCACCTGACATTGTACCTAGTCCAAAGTAGTTGTTTTATAAAACTTTGGATATTAAAACCAAATCTTAGTGCCATTGATAACCTTCATCTGTTCTTCATAATTGTACTTCAAATATTTGAAGACAACTCCCTGTCCTTGTTCTTTATCTCTATACAATCCAGATGATACTGGCTCACTTGGTTGCCCACCTGAATGTAAACACAGCTCAAAATTAGCACAAAATAATCAAGAAGTTTCTAAAAGACTTACCACCCAGCCTATAATGTGGGATACAGTATCTTTCCACCCCCTTTCACCCACCACCACTTAGATAAAATAAGAGAGAAGCAGTTACTACTACCCGCTTTTAAAGCCATTTAAAAAATATAAACCAGAAAGCTGGCCAAACACTTGGAGCTTTTGGAATGAATTCATGAACAAATATTGTTGAGTATGAGTAACAATTAGTTCTAGTTTTGCTTAAAGGAAAAACAAAAACAAAAACAAAACTGTGATTCAGGACAAAAATTTAATGTCTTTGAATATTTTTGCACTCTGGCACATGAGAGTCTGACAAAAAAAAAAAGTAGGAATTCTTGCTACTGAAAATAAGAGTGTGTCTCAGGACTGGATACCAGGCATTTTAACAGTATTTTGACTTTTGCAAATACCAAAACCGAAAGTAAAGGCACAGATCATTTCTCTTTAAATGCTCTCAAATGTAATGTTTTTAAATTATCCAGACCACACACACACAAATCTCTTTGTCTATTAGTTTCTATTGTCTTGTACACCTACTTCCTCAGTTTGAGATGAGGCCAGGAAGAAGGTGCAATGACCTACTAACACCCGTCTGATACAGCTGCTTCCATCAGACATGGGTCAAGTGCAAATCGTATCTTTTTAAACGGTCAATTCTTCCCAGATGTTCTTTGAATGTTTGGGCCAATGTTTATGTTCTTTGCCAAAGCATCTGAGTCACCATTCACGGGAACAATTATTTTGTCCTTAAAGTGAGTTTTAAAAATAATTTACTCATTTCCTTAATTAGTTCAGAAACAATTTTAGAAATATGCTTTCAAAGACAGCTCAACTACCCATGAGTGTCTGAAGGCTAAGCCTGGACTAAATTAACAATATGTTAATGAGCACAATGACAGAATTTATTTCTGTGAGAAAATAAAAGTTTTTTTCAAACAGTTCATGTTCATTAACATCTCCCATCTTCCATTTGGATAATTTTGACAGGAGTGGCTAAATCTGACAAAGGACATATTATACAATTACATTTAATTATGTAAGTTTTCCAGCTACTTCAGTTTATATATCCTAAAAATAAGGATCTTAAATGATGGTAACAATTTGAGACAGCTCATGTGCAGGATAGCCCACGACTTCTGGCAACTTTGTTAGTGAGCTCTACTTGAGCTTAGCTCACTGTGTTATAGCAGAATGCCTACAGAAATATGTCACTGGCATGGTTATGTTCTCATAATACAAGTCATATACAGTTATAAGGCTATGTTTTTTTTCTTCACCTGCAATTTCTAAAATTCTTCTAATTCAACGAAGTCCAGAAAATGACCCATCTCTACCTGACTTACAGCAGCACCCCCTCCAAACTGTGGTAAAATTAGTTTTTAACATTCATCCTAAAAACCATTAAAATAAACCCCGTATGATTACTTTTTGAGAAAAAACCTTTTGGCTGTAAACCAACAAAGCATCACTGGAAAGAGATGGGAAAAAAAAACTGAGAGATGAAAAGAGCATCACTCAAAAAGAGAAACCACTGTGGTGGTGTTGGTGGGATGGCAGGCACCATTCAAACCAAGAAATACACAAGATCACCATCTTGCTCACTGGCCAACTGACAAAAACAGTCTTCTACCTTTCTGCAAACTATAACTGTTAGTTTATACAAGATGGCAAGTAGAGGCTGACATAGCAGATCAAACCTTCGTATCTGATTTCTTCCCAAAAGTTCAGCAAAATTAAGAGTAAAGAAAAAAGAACAAATGAGAACAGCATTGATATGTGGGGACCTCATCTCTTAGATAAGCACGTATTTTGGGAATTAGTAACTAGAGAGGAAAGGAACCGAGAAACAGAAGGATTTATACAGATTTAATGAAAGCCAAGATCCCCCAAAAAGCTTTTTTCTTTTGGTCCTGGGGATAGAACTTGTGCTTGTGAGGCAGGCGGCGGAACCACTGAGCTAAATCCCCAGCCCATACAGCTCTGAAATGCTAGCAGTCAGGCCCTTATCCTCTCAGCTGGCCATTCTGACTTCTCTACAGTATCTGACAAGTAGAGACAAAGGCTAGGTGGTTCCCTAACAGAGACACCACTCGGGCCCTCCCACAGCGGGGCTCAGGGTTGGCAAGTTTTACTCATTTTCAAAACGTGCAATCAAATTTTCAGTCTTACTCATGGGCAGAGAATCAAGGATTACCAAACACTGGAGAAGTCCCTTATAAGGAAGACAGACCAAAGCAAACAGATAAAATCTACTTGGAGAAACAGAAACAGGCAAGAACACTATAAACAAAAGCTGAGAGAAAATTTCCTAGAAAGAAGAGCAAAAAATATAGCCAAATAAAGGAAGTAGAAGCAAAGTCCAAAAAAGTCAAATATTTGAATAATGAGATCTTCAGAAAGGGTGAATAGAGAAAATAAATGCAAGAAATTCACTAATGAAATAAGAGAAAAGATATTCCCAGAGCTGGACATGAGTCTCCAGCATAATGAATTAAAACAGATCCCCTTCTAGGAACAACATTTTTGAAATTTCAGAACACAGAAGATAAACTTCCAACATGCTTCCACAGAAGAAAAGAGATTATATGTAGTCTGAGAATGGTTTTAGATTTTTTATTAGCAGTATGTCAATTTTCTGAAGGAAAAAAATCTACAACTGAGAATCCTGTATCCAACCAAACTATCTACTGAGCAGACTATTATTTTCAGACATGTAAATTACTAAAGGATTTCTCTCTCAAGAAACTTTTCTCAAGAAATTATGGAATGCCACTTCAGCAAAATGAGAGGTTAAAAAAAGACAATTAGGGTATACTACACAGGGATAAAGAAAAAGTGGATTCAAGGAGACAAGAAGGAAATCCTAGGAATGACTACTGTATACCAGATCTGAGCACTGTGAACCAAGGGACATGCTGAAGAGCCATCAGCGCGGATTCCCACTGCCTGCCAAGTTCTGTTCAGTACAGATTCTTGCCCATACTTAACCTGGATTTTGACCAAGTCTAAGCTCTCTATTCTCCTGCCATTCCCTGGAGAATTATCAGCTATTGCCTTACACCCCAGGCTCACCCCTAAGTGTTGTGCTTTAATTCCCTCCAGAAGATGGGAAGGAAGAGATAGTGATCTTACATATGGAAAACAGATCATCCCCTCCTTCAGACTGCATTTCTGCCATGTCAGCAGACCTGTCAAGATTCTCCAAATGACTAAGTCCAGGTCTTGGTGGTGACCTTTAAAACTTACTAGAAAAGCCAGAGCTACTTTATGACCTAGAGACTTTATCATTAAAAGCCTTCATCTGAGTTGACAATATCACCCTCTCCTTACACAGCTTGGCTGCGTTTGTTACTAAGCTTTTACAAACATAGTATGAACAAATAAAAACACAGCTAGCAAAACTCTTTAAAAAATGAGATTGACACAGAGATAAAAATAATGGCCGTTGTGAGAGCAAGGAACGGCATGGAAGTGGAACTGGACAGAGGAACCCGGAGGGATAAGATATTGGTCTTCTATATGTATGATTCATTAAACATATACAAATACAGCACACCCTTGCAAGGTAGAACTTCCCTCCTTGTTACAGAAAACAGTGTTTTCATTGATATATCATCCTCAAGATCACCTTACAACCAAAAAGGCCACAACTCACTGCTTCTTGAATATTACTGGGGTGTTGGCCCTCACTCTGCAGTGCATGTGAAGGTCCAGGAGACATAAGCAAAATTCAAAGGACAGACAGCCTAGTTTCGGGTCTTCTCTCATCACAGTAACATTTTGATTAATTTTACAAAACACTTTACTGTCTCATTGGTCACCATCTATTTGTGGTGACATTTGAGAATATCTTAACATCTCAAAATATGTTTTAAATCAAATTAAAGCAAGTTTGAGAAAATCAATCTGAAAGCATGGTACATACAATGTAGATCTACTTGACTCAACCTGCAAAGATTCCCTTATTGGATATGGCTCAGAAGCTGCCAACTTCTGAATGCATCCAGTATAAAGACATACGAACCATATAGATCAGGGCTGTGGAAGGCAACATTAACGTTTATGACCTATTTTCTTCCAGCCAGTGGTATGATATCTTGCCATCGTTAGGCTATCTCTGAAATGGGGTCATCATTAAAGACACAATCATAAAGAATGAGAAACTAGAGTCATTTATAGGAAAATGGATACATATTGAGGCCATACTCTTAAGTGAAATAAATAGGACACATGTGTAAATACCGAATAGTTTCTCTCGTGTGAAATAAGATTCAAATTGTATATCTGACAATGTGAAATAGGAAAAGGGCTAAAGGTGTAGGGAAAGTGGGACAGGTAGGAGAAAGGAAATAAGGGAAAAGAAAAAATATGAGAAAAGGAAAAAGTGGAAACAAAGTCTTTGTAAATAGGGGATGGTGGAGGGGATGGGAAGAAAACAAGAACCAAGATCTGTCACAAAGGTACAAGATCTCAAGGAACGTATGTAACTGCACTGTATACCTAAAAAGCACCAATAAACTCAATGAAAAAAGACAGGATTGTCTTCCTCTGTGTCTCCTCATCTGCCCTATCCTGGCACTCACAAAGTAGTGTGACCGGTGTTGCACCCTGGCTGCTCCTCCTGCCAGGTCTCCCGAGCAGAACTAGCATCTTAGCATGTAAATAGCCCATCCAGCTCTGCCCCTGCCATCTCTCAGCAGGAAGGCTCGGCCCTCATTGACAACAGCAGATAAAGAGGGCTTATCTACTGAGAGCCACGGGAGAGGTACTTGAGTGTGGACAGGATGGCAGTGTCTGACAATAAAGGATCCTGTTTTGTTTTCCTAATTTCATCTTCTAAACCATCTTCCCTGTGGCTGAAGATGTGAAGCCAAATGGAAAAATGAGATGTACTTGTCACAAAATGTTTCAAATTGGCACTCAACAGAATGGAAAAATAAAAGCAAGAAAAACCCAGAGGGTCATCATCAAGTTTTCTGTTTTATTTAAGATTTTAGTTTTAATTCTGAAGAGGTACATTTCCTTGTTTTTAGTTTTAGCATCAGGTTATACCAGGTTTCTGTTTTCTTTTCTCCTGTCTTCAATACTGCACAAATGTCCAGAAACTACAGGGTTAAGTAAAAGCTGCAGGCAAGGAGGTCAGAAATTTGCTCTATTGATGATCAGACGGCCCCAGAGCAGTGCTATCTCAGAGAGCCCTCATCAGGTGGGTTTAAGGTCAAAGAAAAAAGATTCTGACAGAGGAGAAAGACTGAAGAAATCACTTATATTTCAGCTCTTACATTACGTATAAGTATTAAATCTGTGAGTACTTTTTTCTTTAAAAAATTTGAATTTACTTTAAATTTAAAGCCAAAAATTTTCTCCTTTAAAAAAAAAAATCACTTCTCTCCTCCTTATAAACTCTTCAGCATAGGCCAGTTACTACTTGTCAATTTATCTTTTCATCAACTTCCAATCAATTCTTGTGCTGACACACTCTAGTCCTTCCCATCAACTTGACAAAAGAATTTTAAAAATTAAATTAAAAGCATCTTTCCTGCAATAATAAGCTGAATACAAGATGAATGCCAGGACCACTGCCTTCCCCCACGCATTTAACAATCTCATTTAAATTAACCTGGTTTTCAAACTTCTGCAGCTGAGAATGCATTTACTTGACCTTTCCTAGATTAATCGTCATTTTCTGCTAAGCAGATTATGTCATTATTATGCGCAACAGACAAACAGTAATTTTCTAAGTATCGAGACTGCCCTTTGATTTCTTTTTTCCCTCTCCTTTTTTAAAAAGGCATTTTTAAGAAACATTCAACATGGTCACTCAAATGCTGGATCAAAATAAACTTTTACAATTTAAAAAAAAGATGGTAATGACCCTGTGATCACATTGCATCTGGGGGCAGGGAGAAAAAAAAAATTGATCAGGAACTGGATTCTTCAGAACGTAAGAGATGAGAAGGGAGCTGTGGGTGGGCCGAGAGGGAGAAAACAGGGTGGGACAAATCCTGCATTTTCTAATGGTTTCTCCTCTTGCCTAGTGGCGGTCCAGTGTGGAGCTCTGTAGAAGATCTGTGGGAGTTTTGCTGGGGGGTCTGAAGGCTGTCTGGAAGCCTGGGGGTGGGGAGTGGAAACTGGAAGGATTTGAAGGAGGAGGGTAGGGATTCCAGCTGGCTCTGTGCAGAGGGATCTGTGTGCTGAAGGGGGCGCTGTGGTGGGGCTGTGACGGGGCAGCGCTGGGGCCATCCATCTCTGTGAGGGCCTGGAGGGACTTTAGCCAGTGCGGAGGATTGTCATCTTGGAGAGAGTCTAAACTGTTTCCTGAAGAGGCTGGAATACCTGCATGGAGAACAGAGAACGAGAGGGAAAATGGTGAGTCTTTATAGAAAGAATGAGACATTTGTCAAACAAATTTAAAAGACAGAAATGACTAATTTATCTAAGAAACACAGACATTATAATTTTAAATTTCCTCTAAATACCTCTTAAACCTTATGTTCCTTTTATCTACCCCCACCCCAGCAAGGACTAAGATCTACTGTCACACAAGCCCACGCCTCCTCTTCACTAACTGAGACCAATTCCCACTGTCAGAGAGGCAGAAGGCAAGAAGGTAACTCCCCAGAACTGAGACGGCATCTTCCCACTGTGCTCGCCTCTGACTAACAGGGACACCTAACCAGACAGCCTTATAATAGAGAGCTTTATAAAAAAAAAGTGGAGTATGTTCCTAAGATGGCTCAGTCAGATGCTTTTATACTTTGAGGCCTAAAAAATACAAGCATGCTGCCAGACATCAGCACCTACGTAGACCAAAAGAAGCAAGCAAGGTACCAGATGCCTCAGTACACAAAGAGGCTGACAGATTAACCGAGAACCAAAGGAGAAGGAAGCTGGTCAGCCCTAACTTGTGGCTTGGTGCAAAGGAACTGATGTTGAAGAGATCTCTGTTTTGATTGATTCTGTGCTAAAAAACCAAACTGATGACCATGATTGGAGCTGAAGGCAGTGAGAAAGTTACCTGTGATGATGGCTGGGTCTGTCCAGCTGCCAGGGCTGTCCCAACTCATGCTGTCGGTGGTGGCAGTGTTGGACGTTGGTGCACTGTGGTTGGCGTTGGAGGGGGAGGAAGAATTGGGCAGTCCACCAAAGTTGATGTTAATGTTGGGTAGAAGTGCCCTTAGCCCGTCCTGCCATTCCTTCATATTTAAACTCTCTACAGAACTGCTGTTGTCTGGGAGATTTACCAACAAAAAAATGAAAGATAAAAAAAAAAAAATAAAAAGCTGACGTTAGAAACATATGTTGTTCTTTAGTGGTTACGTGGGAGAAGAATTACTCTTTCTTTATTGAGCACTTAAAATAGGTTGTCCTAGTGAGATACACTGGGGTAGAATTTTTGCTTGAGAGCTCAAAGCCCTTGGAGAAAGAAAGGGGAAACTTGCTTCAGGATCAGGAGAGAGAACCTGTCTCTCTAGCCCCTTCACCACTATGTGTGCACAAATCAATAATCCAGTTTATGAGACTCAAAGTTCCAGAGCAGCATCTAGTTCTAGTTACATTAAGAAGTTTGAGTTAGTGAGGCATTTAGCCAGCAAAGCTGATGTACATTATAAAAATACAAGTCTGTGAAGTTTAACATAGGAACTTATTTCTGAGCCAAATATAAGGAAGGAAAGTTACTTCATGAAAAATAAACATAAAATAGAAGAAGGGAAAGTAAGTCTCCTGATTATAAAATTGGTAATGCTTTTCAGAAGAGAAAGGCAGTAATGAAGTAGCCTTTGAATTTGAAGAGTATTTTCCCATTAGTCATAAGGACCAAGGAAGGAGGAGCTAGGACACCTTTTGGATGGAATAATTTCCAGCAGCCTACTCTAACAGTCCTACCAACTATTCAAAATCTAAGCCCTGGAGTCCTACAGTGTTCATGGTCTATTTATGAATAGCATCAAATATAAGACACTATCAAAGCAAAAAGTCTTTTTATAAGTTGTGACTCAGCTAACTTGATTCACTACTATTCAGAATTCACACGGTATACCTAGCTAGCTAGCTTGGAGGCTGGGTAAAGTCTAACAGCTATTAAGAGTAATTGTTTTATTGCAAATAGGATCATGAATCAAATTACCAACTAGAGTTTTTTAGGGGAAAAAAGCACAGAAAAATATTTCTGGTTCTAGAGACTGATTAACACTGAAGATAATTATGGTAATGATGGTGAGGATGATGTTCTATCAGGCGTAGTCTACGCCATTTGGGAATTCAAATTTTCTTTTTGTAATTTTGCTTTGTACTGTTTACTGATCTTTACCAGATAATATCAGATTCCATCAAGTGAAAGATTTAATTCTATGCATCTTATTTATAAAAAGACAAAAAAAATACAATTAAATGACTGTCACCTCTGATGAAGAAAAGTATGCCATATAAACAAGAAAACAGAAGGGAAAATAAATCCCTCAAATCCACTTTCTTCTCATAATTGATGCTATTTACTAAAAATCTTATCTTCCTTATATCTGCAGATTATTTTACATTTGTACTGTGTATTATAATTTATAAGGCACTCTTATGGTTAATTATTTCAGTTGACCCTCACAACAACCCTGTGAGTTAAGCAGAAGAGGAGTAAACATCTATGTTTAATAGATAAAGGAGCTGGGTGTGGTGGCACATACCTATATTCCTAGAATCTGGGAGACTGAGGTAGGAGGATTGTCATGAGTTTGAGGCCAGCCTGGGCTACACAGTGAGTTAAACGCCAGCCTGAATTAACAGAGGGAGACACTGTCTCCAAAAAGTGGGGGGAATAGATTAAAAAATAATCTGCCCTAGTTCACAGAATTCATCATTGAGAATTTGAACCCAGACAATGAGAGTTGTATTTTTTAAAAATAATACAAAGAACTCTCTCTTAAACTACTTGATTTTTTAAATGGATCAAATACTTAGGGAAGCGCCGGGGATTTAGCTCAGTGGTTCTGCCGCCTGCCTCGTAAGCACAAGGACCCAAGTTTGATCCCAGTACAAAAAAAAAAAAACAAAAACCAAAAAAACCAAAAACTGAAACAAAACAAAAACTTAGGGAAAACCCATGGGCCTCTGAGACTCACAAATAAAAATAGACAAGAAACAAGAAGCTTTACAGATATGACCATCACTATGACTGCAGAATAGCGACATACTATGCCTAAAAAGGACTGCACTTTGCAGGGAAAAAAAGGCTTATCAAGAATATACACACTAACTCCTCATCAAGAATGTAATCATTATGTACTACGAATATGTAGTAATAAAAAAATTTTTTTAAAGAAAGGGTTAAAAAAAAAAAAGGAAATCAGCTAAATCCTCATCAAAACAGATTTCAGCTGCACCTGAAACCACTTCCTCTACCTGCCCACCCCTACTGCCTCTGACCCAAATTCCTTTTGGCTGTGGGCTTCTAATAATCTCTTCCTTGAAGTATATGCAGCAGTGTTTATTTTATTTTACTTTATTTATTTTTTGCAGTGCTGGAAATGGAACCCAAGGCTTTGCACAGGTTAGTGCTCTATGACTAAGCTACTCTCCTAGCCCTGTAGCAGTCTGGCTATGTCCATCACTACTGACACACTGCAATGCTTCACTCTTTAGGGAGCTATCTTATACACTGTGGGATGGCTGGCGGCATTGTTGGCCTCCACCCACTATATACCAGGAATACTAAGCCCCCAACTATGACAACCAAAACTGGGTTTAGACAATGGGTGAGGGAGGCTGATCCCCACTGAGAAACATTGATACAAGAAAGTTGATTCTTTTATTTCTAGGGTTCTAACCAATGACTCAAAACTGATGTAACTGCTTCTCTTTATGTATATAAGACTTCACACTAGCAATTCAATATGTGCAAGTTACTAAGTTCAACAGAGAAAGCGTTGGGTAGAAACCTGCAGATGGGTTTAATGCTGAACAACAAACTTATTGGTAAACTTTCTCATAAACCAAGAGGGGTGATTTCTGACTTGCCAGGATCCGCCCCTGAAGAAAACAATCTTCACAGAAAGTTAGGGCTAACATCTACCATTTTATCAGAGGTACTGTGTGGTCAGTCTAATGCGTTCTCATCACCAAAACACTGGAAAGACAAAATATGGAAAAGTAAACTTCCACAAAGACTTGTTAAAACCAAACAAAGTACAATGCAAAGGGCTGGGGATTTATCTCAGTGGCACTGTGCCTGCCTCGCAAGTGCAAGGTTCTGAGTTCCATCCCCGGTACTAGGGCGTGGGGTGGGAGGGAAATAATGAAAAACCAAGCTACTGAACACATTTTATATTGTTTATTTTTAAAGTATATAATCAGTATAATATGTTGGGGAAGGACTGTTTATTGATTTTATGTTTAAATGTTTTATGATATTACCAGAGCCTATTTAACCTTATATAAGTATGTTCAAAAAAACATTTTGAGAGTGAGAGAGGGTCAAGTTGTTTGCAGTAGTTTTATTTTTGGTGTAGAACTCAAAGACATATCATGTAAAGTATGTTCAAGATACCATATTCCAGGGGCCAGGGATTTAGCTCAGTGGTTCTGCTGCCTGCCTGGCAAGCGCAAAATTCCGAGTTTGATCCCCAGAACAAAACAACAACAACAACAACAAGATGCTATATTCCATACTCTCATATTCTCTTGCATAAAAAGTATTAGTAAGCATCTAGTTAACTGGCTTAGGAAGTCTTTTCATTAAAGAGCTCATTATAGTTAAACTGTGCCAGCTTGCTGGTCACCTAACACTCAACTGGTAGTAAGTAGATTATCACATACTAGGCAAGCTTGTAAACTCTAGTTTTTAGCAATAACACAAAGTCAATATAAAATGTATGTGTTACAGTTACCTAGCTAAAAGGTGAAGCAAGTCCTTACTTGCCACAAGAATGCAAGGAGCAGAAAGCCACCTAAACTATCACTTATGTTCAGTGAAGAGATGCCCTTTGGGCACATGTGCAGTAACCATGCAGGTGGATGGATAACAGTGACATTCATGGAGTCCATGTTTTAGTTACTACTTATGCCCTTGTGAATCTGAAAATCTTGCAATAGGCTGAGACTATCTTTGGTATTTCTACATAACACCATACTAGTCCAACTACTACCAGAAAGTAGAGAGAATGACAGTATAAGCAAGTTAAAATATTACAAATTAAAATTGTAATGTCAAGTTAAAATTGACATCAGACCTTGCAGAAAACATCATAAAACCGGAAATGGCAGTGGCTTAGGCAAGTGCACACAAGATAGTGACCAGACTGTTTCTTTCTGACCCTCAGATTGACTGCAATATGTTCATTATTACGAAATGAGTAACTATAGACAACAAAATGTAGTCAAACCTGCTTGTTAAAATAAACTGTCCCTGGTCACCAGCCAATGAGTTTTTCCTGTTTGGACAAAATCTTCACAGGAAAGAATGGAGGAAGTTGAGAAGGCAGGGCAGCAGGACAACATACCCCTCCTATCCTATTTTAAGTATTAGGGTAACACGTAAGATTTCATTTGAAAAATGAGATCTGCTTCTAAAAGGGTGAAGATGCAGATATCTATTTAACAACAACGTGGTGAGATAAAACACGCTTCAGACAAGTCCTGAAACAAAACACTATTCCATGTGTTTGTTTCCACAAACACATTGGGACCACCAGATCAGGATACTATGCCTTCATGGATTCTCACCTGTTTTCTTTTCAGTAGCCTCCTCAAGGTCTCTTCTTCATTACACATTAAATACATGAGCCTTATTAACTAATCTAGCTTAATGCATCTAAATTCACAAATCCAGTTTATAGTTTTTACTTTTGAGTAAAGGCAGCAGGCTCACACAGTGGGCCCTTATCTGTAGGTTTCCACTGCAGACTGCACCACCTGGGGCCAAAGACCTCATATTTTGAGTTACATTGCTCCTTGGCTGCGAGTCAAAACTCAATTACAAAATATTCCTAAAAGGCCATGCTGGGCTGCAGTTGTTACACCACAGCCAATGGCTACTCCAGAAAGCCTGAATCTATAAAATGACCTTGTTTTTCCCCAAAGCTTCTTTCTTCCTGTCCTCACTTTTGCCCCCCTCGTAGTTTAAGACCAAAGACTACTACTTCTCACCTTTTTAGCAGGGATCGGGCTGTCCTAGCTTCAGTACTTCAGGCCTCCCCAGCTACCCCACCCTGTTGTCTATTATTCTCACCACTTCAGAGTTGGAGCCCACCTCCATCAATATTCATTTCGAGAAGGCCTAAACTCCCTCAAATTTCAACAGCCAATCTCTGAGTGACTCCAATATGAATTATGCTACTCTAACCTTGAAAGAGCAGACCAATCTGTCATATTAGAACTTCAAAGAAAGTCTGTGTCTGCTATACTTTAGAACAGCCACAAAAATCATTCCAATTTTATTAACTACAGTGCGCAGGAAAAATGACTGTGAATGAATTCTTTCAGACAGACATTCACAAAACCAGTTTACAAGAAAATGTTACTCTGAATTTTATTGTTACTCTAGTGTAAATGATAGAATTTACACTAGAATTTCTAGGATGATGTTTATTATAAAGCAAGTCCTACCAGTACCTCAGAGCAGATAGATTTGCTCAAACATTTTGAGAGGTCCATAGATCCGAAAATAAAATTTAGAATAAGTGAAAAAAATGTAAGAATTCAAATGAATTCTGAGCAGAATTGAAGAACTTTAACAAAGTAATAGAAAAAAAACAGTCAAAATTTATTCACACTAGAAGGAAGTAGAAATGACATAAATAGAAAAATCTGGATCAGCTAAATATGATTTGTGCTTTCTGGGCTCTATTTCCTGTCATTCTCCTTAACTAAAAAGCTTTCCTGGTCTCTTCAATTAAATTTTTCTCAATTTTCCAAAAGTCTGTCTTTTTTCTTTTACCCAGATCATCTAGATGATAGTGCTTATGGCTCAAACAACATTTATTTGGCTATAGCTCAGTGTCTTAGAAATTCTATGTTCTTTATGATATAGCTGGAGACTTGAAGGTCTGACTTTATAAATTCTGGACAGTGCTTTTCCCCAAGAAAGCCTGTTTATAAAGCTATGAACAAATGGCTCTCTTTTAAATGATGTAAACCCTGAAATGAGGAAGAAGTTTTGAGGTCCAGAAAGTTTCTCTGCCTGTAAACTGAGGGAAATAAGATGCTAAGATGATGTTTTTAATAGCGTTTCACATAGCAGAATACAAGCGAATATATTTTTTAAAAATCCAGTGCATCAATATTTAAATATGGAATGTTTTTTAAAAAGCACATTTAAATACTATGTGTACAAGATAGTAGCCGAGGTCTATACTATATAGTTAACCCTTTTCCTACTCTAAACACTATTCATTCACTCAACACTTTATATGCACTTGATTTTAGTACTACCAATCTAGTAAGTTAAGTAGCAGCTTCATTTCACAAATGAGGCAGCTAAGGAGGCTAGGCTCTGGTAGTTTAAAATATCTCTCCTAGGTTACAGAGTTTAAAAGTGTCAAGGTCAGTACTCAAAACCAGTCTAACTCCAAAGCACTGATTTTTGCAAAGTACACTACAAACCAGTAGTTGTCCTGGCAGGACTCACTGCTCGCAGGAGGGCAGAGCAGATGCACTAAAGTAACTACAATGTGTGCCAGTAAATGTTAAGCTAGAATGAACGAAGTCCTCTGAGCATAAGGGAGGAGATTGTTCATTCTGACATTCTGCATGGAGGCTCACCAGTGACCAGGGACACATCAGAGGAAGAAACGCTGAGAAAGAAGGGGGGAAAGGGCATTCCACGAAAAAGAGGGTAGTACCAACAGCAATCATCAAAAGAAGTAGGCACATTTCAAAATACAAGCAGATGTATTTGCATAATGTGCTTTTGCTTGTGTGTGCTAAAAAGTTCCTACAAGAATCTACCAGTCTGTTTTTCAGGAGAATCACATCATGTGATAACAGGAAGATGTCTAGATGACTGCTTTATGAAGAATTTATGGAAGCAGAATTTAAGGGGAAAAACAGGAAAAAATATGCCTGAAAGATATCTATGTATAAAGCTAGATATAAAATGAGAAAAAAGTAAACTTAAAATTTAACAAAATGATATATACTTATAAGCATCCCAAACCCAAACAGATAAGATCACAGGGAACCTGTACCAGAAAATGTAACAACGGAGCAAAATGAAGGCAGCACACACACACACACACACACACACACACACACACACACATTTGAGAGAGCTGTAAAGCCTGAAATGAGCTGCTGAGGAAAGCACAAGAGGTGAGCACAAAACTGAGCCCTAGCTATGAGCACCTCCTTGTGGGGAGATCCAAGGATGGTCCTAGGAGCCTTGAATCAAGGAGGGATGTATGGGTCACCAGAACACTCACAGAACATACAACAGCAGACATGGAGGGCATCAATAACACTAACACCTCTAAGGTCTAAATCTGCTATAACATAAACCCGATAAAATCCCTTACCAACCATCTGTCTTCGGGCCAACAAAGAGTTGGTTGGCTGTTGTCAAAATACAAATGCAAGGAGAATGCCACATAATTTTAGGACTAGCAGGAGCAAAGAATAACTAGACTTGACTTTTTAGACGGCAGGCATCCTGGCTATTTTTTCATTTGCCACAGTGTATTGTAATTATTTGTTTATGTGTTCTTCTTTCCTATTAAACTCAGAGTTCAGCTTTGATTTGGTAAATAGTACCAGAACATGAACATCACTAAGTGCTTAATGTTTCCAAAATGAACAGCGAACATTTGCTTCTAGGTTTTCGAGGTACAAAAGAATGTACTTTTCAAAAACAGTCAGAGAAAGGATGGGGTGGTTGCCCATAGCTATACAGAGCTGTGATTCACGGGCCACAGAAGATGCTAAAATGTTTTATTTTTACTATGCAATGATACTACTAATCAGAAAAAGAAAACGAGAAGAAATGGAAAGAAGGCAGTTCTACAGAAAAATGTGATGGTAGTATATCTGAAAGAAAGCTTAGAAAAAAAGATAGATATAGGCACACACCTAACTGTATATGAGAGTATCATAATTCTTAGATTAAAATCAAAATATATAATAATCCAAGTCACACAAAAAACAGTGAAGGCAAGAAAAAAGCTATTTGTAGAACAGGGAGAAAATTTTTAAAAGCCACTGCTTGGCTTGATGCTATAAGCCTTAATAAAAGGCAATGTAGTTCCATATTCCTTTTACTTCCATTTTTATATTTAAAAAATCACTATCTTCTTAACAAAGAGTAGGGTGAAACAAAAAGTGAAGAATGGGGAGAGATGCAAAGGCCATTACAGAGCATCGGTATTGTATCCCAGGGTAGTAACCCTCACAGATGAGATCACAACACTACTGTTGAGAAGTGTCAGAAGCACAGGAAGTGGCAAACTTTAGAAGCTACACGCTCAGAATTTGTTCTTGTGAAGACTCTGAAACAGATTAGAGGCTTAATGATTTCTTTAGAAATGAGTTTGATTGTGCTCTCTTTGGCAGCACATATACTAGAAATAAGTATGATAGGTTTATTTATTTTATTTTTGTTTTGTTTGTGGAACAGGCAATTAAATGCAGGCCTTGTTTCCAATAAGCAAGCTCCATACTACTGGGCTACACACTCACAGCCCTTTCTATAAACATTTTGAGACAAGGTCTTGCTAAATTGCTCAGCCTGGCCTCAAACTTGAAATCCTCCTGCCTCAGCCCCCAGAGTAACTAGGATTGCAGGTATATGCCCTGTGCTTAGCCTAGCAACCACTGTTCTACCCACTTTTGTTTGGGGGCATTTCTCTGAGAAAAATATTTGGTATTTTGGCTAGGTCTTCAGCTCCTTTCCAACTGAGATATACAAACAAAACAAAACAACCCCTAATCTTTAATTGAAATTGAACAGGTAGCCACAGGCAGTTTCTACTGACAATTGTTGTCGGTTAAAATATCCTCCTCCTAAAACCTGGGATTCCTCTCATTGTCTGCCCAAGCCACAGACTTCAAAGCTGGCTCTTCTCCCATCTCACTGACACATCAATCAGAAGAAAGAATGGAATAGAGTGATCAATGAGGGCAAAAACGAATTCCCATAAGGATCCAAGGATATGAAAGTAGTATTCTTTGGATGTGAGAAGAACTGAGCAGTTTTTGCTAAGTTCTCTGATGATTCCCCTTTGCTATAAGATGGCTAAGTATCACATGGACAACAGTGTTCAGGTAAATTTACACAAAACTAAGGACACTGATCCAGCCTTTAAAGTCTATGTGATGCTGCTTCATTTATGCTGGACTCCATGTATTTTTTACTAAATTTAACAAAATCCACAAAATTCATTTAAATATTCGAAGAAAAAGCCAATTCTATAGATGACAGAATCAATAATGGAAACTACATCTACTTTTAGTTTGTTTTTTTGTTTGTTTGGTTTTTTTTTTGTTTGTTTGTTTTTGAGACAGGGTCTCACTATGTAGTAGAGACTGACCTGGAACTCACTGTGTAGCCCAGGCTGGTCTCGAACTCACAGCAATCCTCCTGCCTCAGCCTCCCAGTGCTGGGATTACAGGTGTGTACCACCACACCCAGCTTACATCTATTTTTAAACTAAAATTCTTACACTGTTCATACAAACGTTATTCATATTATCATTAATAACATTTACCTACCACATAAAATTAAATCACATAAAATAGGCATAAACTCAGATTTTTAAAAGTGCATTAAGAAATTACAGGATGGAAGAGCTCTGACTAACCAGTAATATATGTGGAGAAAGGTCTAGTGGTTTTATTTAATGGGATATATCTGATATGGTAAAAGAATTTGTAAAAAGGTGATCCTAAAAATATGTACACAGATATGCAGCATACAAATTAGCAATGGTATGACTTTATGCAAATCACAAACAACTATTTTGAGCCTGTTTCATTTATTAGATTAATACTCATTTTACAAGATGCTATTATAAAAGGACTATAAACAAAATAAGTATTAATATGAAGAATGATTTTTGTTAAAAAGTAGATTATCTGATATGTGACTATATTTAAGTGTGAGCTTCACATTGTAAGAAAGGTACTGTCAAATCAAAACACACGTATAAATGAGAACTAGACTACAGTGATGACTGCAAATCATACTATACAAGGAATGGCTAAAATAACTGAAGATGTTTGAGGTATATGCAGAATTTACTAGTACTAGACAAGCAGTAACTGCTTTCATGTATTTGACAAACTACACACAAGAGGCACAAATGGGAAGCAATTAGACGATTTTGGTTTAAATTTTAACAATCAGAAGTTGTGCTTAAGAACTTCCCACCTACCCAAACATCAAGCTCCTAAGTCAGCTCAGCAGTATACAGAGTTCTGGAAAAGCAGGTATTTTACAGAGGCTTTCTGAATTGTATGTTTCAGAAGAGATTTACTAAAATATATATATATATATTTGCAAATATCACAAAAATAGGACAGCAAGAAAAATATTAGGTAAAATTTTAAAGAAGTTGGGTATTGGAAAGGTAACAAAAATCCAAGAGCTGATGCTTCAGAGGTTAAAAAAAAAAAAGGAGAGAAGGAATAATCAAGTAGCTAGGGATTCTGTGAGAAAAACCTTAACACTGAACACAACAGAACTAAAAGCTAAGTTTTAACTCATAGTGCAAATGAGCCTCAGATACTTTTCAGAAGTCTGTTAACACAAAACATTCTTTGTAATCCTCCAGAAACAGCATCACCCTCTTGATCATCATTTTTTATTCAATGAACATTCATTGAATATCTACTCTCCACCATTTTCTATGGAGCTCCAGAAGCCTAGGGACAGCAGCCACCTTGTTCTGCTTGGCTTTTTATTTCTTTACTGGGTCACTAGAGGTTGGCCATTCCAAAAAAAAGTCAAGATAGCTTTTGACATATTAGTGTCAATAAAGTATTTTTTACTGAGGCAGATGTTTCTCTTAAATCTTGCTTTCAGAACAAAGTGTTTTGCTGTTTTTACAGCAATTCCTTGATGGTTATGTGTCTCCTGAAATTCCTTAGATGGATATTCAACTATTCCAATTAAAAGATTTCAAAACTATCTGGAAGTTATTTAAAACATCAACCCCCCCCTTTTTTTTTTTTTTACTGTATTCTGATTATATAAC
>NW_022900928.1:101088361-101184471 GCF_012274545.1 Fukomys damarensis | reverse complement strand
GTGTAAAGCAGATGGTGGTACCACTGAACTAAATCCCTGGCCCTAACCTACTTTTATTTCAATAATGAAGACATCTTTTCTAAAAGATGGTTTCTATCAGTATAGAATTATCTTAAGTATTGAAATCAAAGTCACAAAATCCCAAATAAGACTAAAATTATTTTTCCAGAATGTGATTTTAACTGACAAGTTCTTCACAACCCAACTATGAGCTTTATGTTTAGAAAATATTGTTTACACACTAAAATGTTGAATTACTTTATTTTGGAAAACCATAATTTAAGAAAATGATGTAACTTCTCCATTATTTTAAATTAAAACTAAATGAAACAGGTATGAGTACAATCATGGAGATAAACATTTCCAATACAACAGAACAATCATATATCTTTAACAAGTTCTCCCTCATTTTATGTCACCTAAACCAAAAGATACTTATTACAGCTTATTTTGAAGTTATTTTTTATATGAAAGTGTGATGGGGGCAGGAGGGTTAAAATGCGTATTACTAGGTAAAAGAAGGCAATCTGAAAAGGCTAGAGACTGATTCCAAATATAAGACATTCCAGAAAAGGCAAAATGATGGAGACAGTATAAATATCAGTAGCTGCCAGGGGCCAGACGGGAAGGAAGGAGGGACGAACAGGCAGGGCACAGAGGATTTTCAGAAGCCCACTGTCACCTATGGATTCAGCCTTATAACTTGTCAGCATAGGTACATCAACTGTTAAGTGTTCCAAGGGGATACCGACAAGGGACAAGACCATGTATGTGCCCAGGCACAAATACATGGGAAATCACTGTCTCCCTTTCAACTTTGTTGTGAACCTAAAACAGCTCTATAAAACAAAGTACTTTTAAAAAGGACTATTTTGCCTTTTCTGTCCTTAATATTTATTCATTTACTGGGGTAAATAAAAACTTTTTTGCTTCCAATTTTCAAATGATGTCTCAAAAAAGGAGTTAAGAATTCAACTCTGGAAACTCTTCGGAGTCACAATGTCCTGGTATTGTCTACTACAATGTTTATGCTACGTAGTTTGCAAACATTTAATTATTTTGTGCATACACACACACACACACACACACACACACACACACACACACAACTTGCACACAGTCCTAATGACACATTCTTTCAAGACCTACAAAAGATGATACTCCTTCGAGGATAGCATTTTAAAAGACTCTGATGAATTCAAAGACTTATATGCTCACCAGCTGTCCACTAAGGGGCCTTCGTTTAAAATCATTTAAAATATATATTTAAATGTTCATCCTTAGCTATGATTTATTATAGTTGAATTTGGAACAGATTGCCAGAGATGGTCTTGACAGAACCAATTCTCAGTCAATGTTGAATCTTACTGCAAAAGAAGGAAAGCAGGAAGGAAAGAGGGAAGATTAGATGAATACATTTTAAAATATAAATAAATCAGAAACTATAACTCTTTATCAGATATCCTGGAGCTTTATGCAGAATTAGAATTAACATTTTACTAAAGAAAATTCTATTAAAATCATGTTTATCAGTAAAATTGTGAATTTTAGTCATATTGTTTATAAAGTTTAAATGATTTTAAAGAGTTGAAGAGTCACCTTAAAAATGAAGTGAATTAAAAATGCCGGTAAAATTGTGAATTTTGGTCACATTGTTTATAAAGTTTAAATGATTCTAAGGAGTTGAAGAGGCACCTTAAAAATGAGGTGAATTAAAAATGCCAAATATTACAATGCTACAAATCTTTCTTGATTCAATTTTTTTTTTTTTTTTTTTAGATAAGGTCTCGCAGTGTAGTTCAGGCTGGCTCTGAACTCACTGTGTAGCCCAGGCTGCCTCAAACTCATGGTGATCCTCCTGCTTCAGCTTCCAAAGTTCTGGGATTACAGGTCTGAGTCACCATGCTGGCTTACTGATTCAACTTTAACAGTGCAGTGGTTGTTCATCAATCTGCTTTATTTTCTTCTAATTTTATTTTAATTTGCTTTAAAACCAAGACAACCTGTTTAAATGTGTTCGTTTGATGTAATACGTTTACAAGTGAGCAGAAAAAGAGGAATAAAGAATATGATCACTTAAAACCAAAGCCAATTTGGAAATATGCTAAAAGGCTATTAAAATGGTTCCCAAGGAAATACAGGGTTTGGTGGCCACAGTAATTGTGGAGTGGACACATAGCATCATGGTGGAGAGCTCTCTCTCCTTTGACAAGAAACAATTCAGGCCTGACTGGGATCCAGTAGAAAACATTAAAATACAGCTGTGACCTCCCTGCTAATTGTTGTAAATTACAGGGAAAAAGAAATAATTTCTTCTTTGTTCAAAGAAGGAAAAAGAAACTATATAGACAAGCACAAGCTACCAGAATGAGACTTTTGGTGATCAAGAATTAAAACCTAAAAGCTTGCTTTGAAATAAAGGTTGCAGGGCTTTTGTACCAGGGATCAAACTCGAGTCCTTGTGCCTGCAAGGCAGGAGGTAGAACCACTGAGCTAATCCCTGGCCCAGAGATTAAATCTGTTCTTATTCCAGTAATATATCTCATTCCAATTAAATAATACCTACAATGTAATATACAGTTAAGGTCTCAAGAGTTTACAACTTGTAGGACAGACTAGACCAAAATACAAGATGGGTTACACCAACCTATTTGGAACTAGAAGTCTACAGTGAAGTTTATTAATGAACAATTTAGAAGCAAAACAGAAACATAACCTGCAAGCAAATCCTACACTAAAGAGATAATAGGGTAGTAGGTCATAGAGTTCAGCAACCCATAACAAAAAAGATACATCAAGGATGTGTGTGTGTGTTTTGCTGGGAATGGAACCTCTTGCCCTAAGCAAGTGCCATAATCATGAACCTGAATATAAACTAATATTTTTAATAGAAGAAACAAACATGAAATAATGGTGTGTAACATAACACTTGGCTTAAGGCCAACGAGAAAGCTGCTTATTGGCTGATGAAGTCATAACCCTGAGCTTCCTTTACCTTTGGCTGGCTACTGAACTGATCGTTGTAATAAAGGAATAAAAAGCTTCAGGGTGTCAGACTTGTTAAGGAGGACTGAAACATTCCAGTAAAGATCCATGTTCTACTCCAAGGTTGGTAACAGTGCAAATGCTAGTATATAGTCTTTGGGACAAGATCTAGCCACATCAGAAAACAGGACTAGGTTATAAATTTGACTGTAGTCAGCTTTCTTCACTTTCATCTTGGAGATGGTGATGTTATTATCATCTTTAAATCCTTGTGGAGTTTTCCCTGTTCCAGTATGCTGAAAATAACAACTTCCTTGAATGGAAAAAACATACAAACAAGCAAAAAAACCAAAAAACAGCAGATATGGTATCATTCTTCATGGCTCTTATTCAAAGACAGAGTGTGAAGGGAGGGCAGGGACAAGGGTAAAAAATGAGAATCAAGACCTATTATGTAAAGGTACAGAATCCCAATGATGAATGTAATTGTATTGTATACCTAGATTGTACCAATAAACTCAATAAAAAAAAAAAAAAAAAAAAAAAGAGCAGACCAGTGGTCTAAGAAACTGTGCTTTGAGAGAGCCAAATTCTAGAATGTTTTCCATCAGTACACTGTTGATAATAAAGTTTATTTGATCTTTGCTTGTTAAAAAAAAAAAAGAGTGTGAGTAAAAGAGATCTTGGTGTTATTACTGAAAGATTTTTTTTCATTTTAAAATATTTTGTTTAACATTAGGGATGCCAGTAGTCTAGTGGTTACTGCATGTTGGTTAAGTGCTTTTAGTTACCAAAGATAAATCCTAGGTGAGTTAAAATTCCACTTCTGTTTTACATTCTTAATGCCGAGATTGGCAGTAATGCAACTGAGTCTACGTGAGGAGTACTTACAACGTTACAGGGTTTTTTTTCCCTTCCTAAATTTACTCCAAGACACTAAGCCACAAGATTGATCTGACAACTCACAGCTGATAACAGCTGCCAGACCATGAACACTGAAAGCCTTCAATTCATGACATGCACTCATAGCTGAAAGCCCTTGACTTGGGAAACCCACTATAATAAACTAAGATACAACAATGTTTACAGAAGGGGTACATCCTCAATCTTAAATTTTTTGCTCTACTAAGTTACACATATATGGGCAAATTCACATAGTGACAACTAATAGAACTTTAAATTGTGGTTAGATTATGACTAGGGGCAAGTCAATCCTTCTGAACTTTATTATTATTATTATCATTATCATTATAATTATTTGATTGTTTTAAAAATGTTATACTGTCAGCTCTCAAATGCTGTCATTCTAATCAATACGATCATTTTTTCTTAATTATCTCTTCCATAGGTTTTTCCCAAAAGAGTGACACAGGATGAGTATGCCTAGGAGAGTAGAATTTGATGAGAAAATGTTAGGAACTACAGTATCTATTAAGAAAAAAACATGAACAGGGTGAGGTGGACATCAGTATTGTGATCTTACTGTACTTAATTTCCTTAAAGAAAAAAAATTAAAGGAAATAAAAATACAGGATTAATCTTGAACATAAATTGATCAATGTACAGCAGGAATAAATTGTAAGAAGCCACACAGAAATAGCCTGAGGCATTTTCCTCTGCTATATTCACTAAGGGGATGATTTAACTGAAAATTACTTTACAAAACCAACCACACACAAGCTCATGCATACACATTCATCCTCACATGCAAACAGAGATCTAGCCTTATAGTTTACCTTTGCTAAGTAAAAACTTTCTTATATAATGCACATTAAGTAGCACCAAGACACACTATCCCACCTCAAAACTATTCAGACAGTTGCTTCAAACATTTTTATCTACTCAGGAAAGCCAATCAATCCCCTATGGGTCTCTTGCTTAGAGCTTCTTGCTGTTTTTTTAGGGGACGGAGGGTATCAAAGTTGCTGGACCTACCAGCTTAAGTTCATTATTTTAAGGTTTATCATTTGTCTTTCAGCCTACTGAGTACAAACACTGAGTCTATATGCAGTTATTACCACACAGCACAAGCAGGGAAAGGACCAAAATACTCACAGGTTTTTTTAAAGATCAGTACTGGTCCAATGAATTGGACACTTTCAAATAATTCTACTTTATGTGAATTTTAATTCTATAAAAAAAAGTACTGGTGTTTTATTATTTGTTTGGCTGTTTTTTTGTTTTTGTTTTTTTGAGATAGAGTCCCACTATATAGTTCAAGCAGGCCTTGAACTCACTATGTAGTGCAGTCTAGCCTCCAACTCAGAGATCCTTCTGCCTCAGTTTCCAAACTGCTGGGATTATGGGTGTATGTCACCATGCCCAGAGATACTGGGGGTTTTAAAGGCTTTATAAACTATATGGGGAGGGGTTGCTGCTTTAAGAGTATCAATACTATTGTAAACCCAGAATGTTCCAGGAACCTGCAGAATAAAGGACTAAGGCAGGGAAATCAACAGTGGCCTTAAAGAGGAACCTGGAAAAAATGGATTGGTTCTCAAGGTCAGCAATTTCAAGCTGTTTTTTTCACTTCTGAGTACTTCAGTACAATTCTCAAGTGGCTAAAACTACAGGTGTAAACTAGGTTTTTATGTAACTCAAGCCCAAAGCAGACTCTCTAAAAGAACATAAAACATAATGGCCTCTTAGTGATCTCCTTTGTGGATCTTGAACTGCCAAGAGTAATTCTTTATGAAGAGCTCCTTATTATCTGTAAAATGGTATAACCAACAATGTGTAATGGCCAGACTAATACTCATGGAAGCAAATCACCAACAAGTACGGAGGCCAAGGCACAAGGGCTTCTTAACCCATCAATAGCTTCACAAATGTAATATTTTTAGGCAACGATTATTTGAGATGTCATCATTTTCAAATGTCATAGTTGATATTTCAGCTGACACACATGGAAACAAGTCGAATGAGTTTTAAAATATTTAGTGTCAGGAAACTAAAGTTACTTCCAAACTAGGAATATCCGCTATTAATTAGATAAAGAGAAAAATAAAACAGTATTTTCATCCCTGACCTACTATATCTCCAGCAATTTTTCTTGAAGTTTACATCCTAAGTATAACAAAAAATAAGGATGAAGAGTACATTAGCCCAATAACTTATAATTGGGATAAAATGAATGAAATATTTTTATTACCTACTATATTAAAATTGATATTTTTTACCTACTATGGTAAAATTCTTAATTTTTCTTTGCCTTTCACCAATATACTTTCAATCCTAATTGAGTTATATAAATAAAACCAAATGGCCTAATACAACTATGTACACAGAGATCCTTTCCCTTTGGTAAGTGGAAATCCTACAGGATTGGTAGTGGAATTTTTTTACTTTGCTTGTGAGAGAGTAGGACAAGGTAGCTGACCTATAACATGGGTTCCTCCACCACCAAATTCATCATACCCCACACTTACTCTGTCTTATCTTTCACAGCTTAAGTATCATTTCCATCAGTCCCTTGCACTCACTGGGTTTATTATCATTTACACAAGACTCATCTCATCTTTGACTTTCCAACTCCTCCCCAGCACTCTGCCTCCATGTCCACCTACCATACTTGGGAAGGAAGTTGGCCCTCATATAATCTCCATTTAAAGAAGCTGGGGCGTGGGCTGCTTCTTGCCCATCATTTAGCACCAAAAGGTCAACACATTGACGGCAGTCTCTTTACTACCATTCTTTTAACACTACCCTCTTGTCTTCAACAAATCTAAAATCACTGAATTCCCTTCCAAATCATTCACACTACTGTTTCACAATAAAAAGCCTTATTATACTCTTCATGAGCTATTTTAAAACTGTCTTCCTTAATACCTTTATGTCCTGTCCTCTTCAGCTTCTAACCAAACCTTCAATGTTTGCTTTTCCCACACTTGCTGCTTTGTGTTAAATAAGAGGAACATTCAAAACTACACATATCTATCTGGATGTTAAAAATTTCTGAATGGACTCATATCTTTATGCAGCAATTACTTTGTTTCAAATACACTGGAAGGCTTATTCTCAAAGATTTACTGTTGTTTTTGTGGTATTGGGGACCAAAACCCAGGGCACTCTACCAGTGGGCATTTTGATTAAGTTTCCCAGGCTGTATTCAAATTTGTCATCCTTCTGGCTTAGCCTCCCAGAGTGCTGAGGTTACAAGTGTGTACCACCACACATAGATTTTCAAATCCTTCTCTTTTTTTGAGAGTGTGTCCCCCAACTCTGTTCTTTTCCCCCTCTCTCCAGCAATAATATATTCTAATAATTACTGTTCTAGATCCACTTGTTCTCATTTTCTCTAATCTTACTTTCCACAATCTTTTCATTGCTCTGTTCTGGAGAAAAACACCACCTAGCTCTCCAACACTACACTGTAACTTTCCAGAGTTTCCTTCCTTCTACCACCTAAAGAAGTACCTTGTTGAATTAAATCTCTCTTCTCTTCAGTGCTGTCACTTCCCCCTCTCCACTAGCTTTATGTATTCTGCCTTTAAATGGTTAACCGGTCTTTCTCTTGTATCAAAGCCAATGTCGTTTATGATTTACTGTCCTTCTAGTTAGCAAGCTGTTTTTCTTTTCACCTTTCTTGTCAAATATCCTTAAAATGTATATTATATATTCATCATTTTTATCCTGGGAATCTGGTCCCACTCTGCATCTTTTTAAAAGTGTAAATTTGTAGTTACCTAGTCAAACCTAAAGATCTTTTCTTAGGTTCCATGCTTTCTAAATTCTAACATAATTCTTTTTTATTCCAACAACTACTACTCTTGTCTGGGTGGATTCACTTGCACTAGCCAGCAACGGCATAACTAAAATTGTTTTATAACTTGTCCTTACTTCAATTCAAAAATTATCCAAATAACACCAAACTACATCTCTTTAAAATGCTACAATCAAGTTACATCTTTCTCAAAACATTATGTTCTCTGTCACTACCACATCAAGACTAAACTCTTCTTCCTAATTTTCCAGTGATGCCACACTTCATTTAATGGTAGGTCCCATACACAGCACCTCACCTGAGTGTGTCTCCTTATGGTCCTGCCCTCCAACCCCTTTAGACCACACTAATATGTGCCTGTAGTGGGTAGTTTAATCCTTTCTCTTTAGTGTACAAATTTTCTGCTGCTCTCATCTACATTTAAGTAATCTTAGTTCCATACTTTCCATGAAGTTTCTTTCTGTATCAGTTCATAATAACTTCTTTAACTCTTACTTTTACTTTTGTATTGGTATGCTATCTGATTTGTTCACTGAACATTACATATATGAAGACCTGAAGATACTACTGCCGCTTATCTAGTTCTAGGAGGGACAAAGTAGACACTAACTCAGAGAGCCACACACTACTAAAAGCAGAGTGATAGCCTGACATCAGATAATTTGACTATACCAATTTTGTAAAATAAAGATATATATATATATAGATATATATATATCTATATATCTATATATTATATAACTGAAAAATGTACTGTATTTACAAATGTTATAATATCCATCTACTAAAACTAAGTAAGCAGATTTGGGAAAACTTCATAAAGAAAAAAAAAATCCAAATTCTTACATATCTACATAGGAAAAAAATGTCCCCAAGCTTGTATGTCTATGTAGGTAACATGGTGGTCTTCATTTTGTAAGATTTCAATGACTGTGTGTGAACCTCCCTGTGAACTTGTGTCACAGCAGAAGAGAAGTGTCTGGAATATATACAAATAGAAGCCATCTCAGTAAAAATGTGCACAGAAAAAAATGCATTAAAGTTGTTGTCTTTAAAAGAAACATATATAAAAGCCTTTACTTAATTCCCAGAATGTTAAGAGTAAAAGACATGAGCATATATAACAAATATATTCTCCTACTAAGGTTTTTTATTTCCCTTCAAATTATCACGTATTTTAAAATTTGAAGCATAAGTATTCAATACCTTTGTTGCCAATGCCACAGCAGTTACTGAGATATGAATAATAAAATAAGTCTGGACTATTTCTTGTGATTAATACATATCAAGAGCTGATCTGATTTTTTAAAAGTGAAAACTATCATTAGATATTAACCCTGATAGGTCTGTATTTTATTCACTCTTGAAGCCCTCAATATCTAGCTCAAGTCATCACACAAATAAGTACTGTACTCAAATATTTAATGAATGCTTTGTTGAAATAAGGGGAAATATACAAAAGTACCACCTGGAAACCAAATAACAGAACAAGGAGGAAGCATCTTTAATCAAAGGTACTTTCTAATGGAATCTTTAAAAAAATAGATTTAAGAGGCACTTGACATCATATAACTAAAATTATTCAGCCAGTAATGTTTCCTACAATGGCACTATAAACATTTCAAGGCAGCAGCTCTTACTCCTTTTGTATTTTTCCTGAAGCGGGGAGAATGTCACCAAACCCTTTACAAATCTAGTAACTATGGATCTTCTCCCCCAGAAAAATAAAATGCATATATATACATGCACACAAATCCACAATTTTGTATGTACCTTCAAAGAGTTCTGGACTCCAGGTTAAAAATTCCTGTGTTAAGGAAAAGACTAATCACTTTCAAAAGGTTAAGGATATAGAAGTCTGTAAAATTTCCCCGTGAAAGGTGAATCATGCAGGAATTTATGAAAAACAAACCAGAAGCTTCTTACAATTTCTCATTCTTCTTTAACATTTGGTTACAACTTGCTTGCTACATGAAATGGGACTTTGGTGTAAAATCATGACCGCCTGGGAAGACTTCTACAAAGCTATATTAAATGAAATATTATGTGAGTAAAAAGATGAAGTCTTACAAGGTCTGGACATTACACAGTGCATTAAAAGATCCTTTTTAGCCACACTGTATAAACATAGAGAAACTGGAGTCTTCATTTCCCAAGAAATGATTCATGGGGTGCCTGGAAGTGAGAGAAGCAAGACAGGGAGACTGACTGCTTTGGGAAATCTACTCAGGACTGTGGCTAAGCCTGGGCACTTACAGTTTTTCTACACAAATTATGAATGAGAAAGATCAGCAAAGAAGCCTTACTCAACAGGTGTATCTCTCAACACCAAGAAGTGAGTAAACAAAGCTAGCCAGGGGCTATGGCTCTGTAAGAAGATTGAGGGAATGGGAGGCTTACATTGAAAGCAGGAGAACATCATCACAATGAGCCAAAATTTTAAAACAGCCTGCCAGGAGCTAGCAGCTAAGCCTTAGCTTTTTATTGCAAAGATGAAAATCCTAAGTAAATTAACCTATGATTAAAGGCTGATGCTTAAGAATTTATAATATTCTCCTGGTATTTTCCAAATAGGTGATTTTTCTAGTAATGTCTTAAAATCACTTTTAAATGGATTAGAGATACTAATGCTGAATTTTAAAAAATATAATTTAAATGACACAGCTGCTTCTACAGCCTCAGTTAACTAAATGTAAGGAAATAAGAAACTTTATTTTACTTCACTATTCCTTGGGATAAAGCCATTTAACTTGTTGCATGATATCTAACAAAGTAATCAGATTTTATATAAAGAAGTCACCTTGCAACTCATTTCCAAATAACATTAACATCATCTAATATGGTATTTTTATTATTATTTTAACTCTCTAGGGTTCTTTTTGGTAGTCAAATTTTTTTTAACAAATTAAGGCATACCTTTTTATCACAATTGTTTTTTAAATATCTCAAGAAGAGGTCCGATTTTCCCTTTCTTTCCAGGTACTGCTTCACCTAGGCAGAATATGGTCATGTTTGCTAAATCAGTTTTTGTCCTTTACTCAGAACTGAGTTCACGTTTTTCTTTTATTATCAGTTTTGAAACTGTCTGAAGAAATTTAGTACTACCAAAAACATCATCTCACATTATATTCTAATAAGGTACTCCACTATTATCTGAGTAAAGTTATCTACTTCAACTCGGCCTAATTTTAGAGCACACTCAATCTCTTTTCTTCCACTTAAAGTCTCATTATGATCACATACTCCAGTCTTGTCAGCACATTTTAGTTATTAAACAATGAAATTTCCAAACATATTCCATTGAACTACTGTTTATTCAATAAAAATGTTCTATCACTATGGCTGCTATTCACATACAATGTCTACCCCATATTCAAGTTTCTGATAAATTTACTAGAAATTGAAATTCTGTGTTTTGAGGCATTTCCTGGTATACTAGGCAGTGCATTAGGAAAGAGATTATATTGCATTTAGGCCATAATAATTACCTTTTAACCAGCTATGTTATAATTAACAACCATTCAAAAAGAAAGTGCAAATGTGCAAATGAGAGAAAACAAACAGTTTCTATACATGTAATGCATAATATAGGATATAAGTCTAGGCAACTAAAAATAAGTGCTAATAACATCCTTCTGAGCATTAAATGACACCACCAATTTTGTTTTATATGTATTTTTTCTCAAATATTCAAAGAATGCAATAGACATTATCTTAATTTTTAAAAATTTTAGGAGATATTACCATTTTTTCACAAATCAGAAAACAAGAACTACTATTACCTTTGTGTATTTTCAGTAAAAGAGCCAAAACAAGAACAATTCTAGCTAATCTCATCTGGGATCTTAATTAGTACTATAAGTTTATTTGTATGAGTTAAAAATATTACTCATAAGAAACAATGCCAAATTATTATGCTAATAAATTATGTTAAAGGCCTAATGAAGAAATACTTTAGCAACTATGAGGTAACACACTAGTTGTAGGCATGAGGAACGTTTATATTGGCTCTTTTGGGTGTATACATTAAATGCAAAATCAGAAAGGAATCATGCAAAATCCGGTTGCCCATGCAAGCACCCCAGAGTCTAATCCTCTCCTCTCAGTTCTGTTGTCAGGCCACAGTAGTGTGGAGACTTGTAGGCTGCTGTCCTTGTTGTAATGAATGGGAAGAGGCTGACAGTGGCATGGTCGAAACCTTCACCTCTTCTTCCCCTGTGGAAAAGTCAGTCATGGTCTAGTTATGGGTGACTAGATTTGTTAACAGTCCCTTTAAAAATGATTTCAATACTTGGAATATTGATACATATATAAAGCACATGCTTAATGGTTGGAATCTGGGTGTGAAATAAGACACGAATTTTAAAATATAAACTTATCAAGTACTAGAAAGTAGTTACACTCTAAGCACACCCTTAATTTTAAAGCTATGTCAGAGATAAGATCAAATATAAGATTTAGATTACAAATACACTACCAAAAAAAAAAAAAGACCAGGAAAGCCATTCTTTTCCAAGCCAATTGGACCTCTTATAAATATAGATACTGCTAATGGTAAATAATATTTTGTAAAAAAAAATTAAAGTTTACTCATAAGAGTGAAAAACTGATTTTTAAAAGAGGAAAATAATAAATCCATGTTTTAAAAGCATGGGTTATATACTAGGAAAAATAATTTATATGAATATTAACTTAGCATATTAACATATAACATCTGAAAGTATGTTTATTTGTGAAGAAACTGGAAAATAATACAATGTTAACGACAATGATCCAATTGACTGAAAGCAAGATGACTACTTCTAGGTCAGAGAACTACATATAAACGAACTCAGTTCTCCTAATGTAATTGAGTATTATTTTACCACAAGTGAACTTTTTCACATGTGACTCAAAATTCAATAAAGTTACTTGGAAAATAATATAAAACAAAGAAATTTTAATAAAAATGTCTTTTCATAACTAATGTGAATTAACAAAAACATGAAAAAATTTAAGGCCTGAATAATTTCAAATATTTTTGAAGTATATGTTGAAACAACAATGCTTAGACTTAGATTTATTATTATTTGTTTTACAATGTTTAGCATTATGGAATAAAAACATCTTGGAAGAGAGTTCTTTTAAAAAGTAAATCTGCAAAATTATATTTGGAAAGATAGCTTAACTGACAAAGCACAGAAAAGGAGTCTTTCAATCAACAAACAGGTTATTTCATAGTTTTTCAGAAAATCAGCAAAGTTCCTATGAACCCTCAAGTACATAGCAAGGAGGTTGTGTAAAGCAAATTTTAAACAACAGTTCTTGGTGACACCATGTACCGATGAGGGCTAAGCAAAGATTGATTTTTCATCCCATTAATAAACACTCTACTTTGTGGAAAAACAGAAAATGTGTTTACTATAGGCCATACCCCTGAACGTGGCCAGTGTACCTTATGAATAGAGTCTACTGATAAAAAGGGACTTGCAAGTATGTGAGAGCAGAAATCAATTACTACGGGAAGAAAGCCAAGTTAAGACAAGTGCCAGTGATCTTCAATGGTGAAGGAGAATATCAGTGTTGTAGTGTAAACACATTTCTATTACTGATTTTGACGTCTAAGTTCTTAGGCTAATTGTCCTGCTAATTGAATGTGTGCTCTTTAACAAATGATTTCAATTTTCTGGAATAAAACTTTGCCATTTTTAAAATGAAGAAACTGGACAAGGTAAGTAACTTTTTAAAACAAAAGCAAATATTCCAGTAAGAAAAAGATATACAGGGATTTGTAACTGGCCACTAATCAAAGTTTTGCCCCAAGATTATTTATTTTAAAATCTTTCTAAAAGCAAACCAGATGTGCAGCCTACAAAATGCTGCTAAAAAGATTTCACCTTAAGAAAATAATTACTTTTAAACACAGACATGTTTTCAATTACACAAAGGAAACAGAAGCCCAATTTCTGTCAAACCTCTGGCAACTGTTCTTCCCATGATAGGTTTCAGATATCTGTTTTTAATAATTAACTAAACAGAAAGTAAAAATGTAAATATAAATAGCTAATAAAAATATATGACATCTGTAGATATGTAGGTGGCTGCCACCTTTGATTTGTTCCTCTACATTTGATTTGTTTCCTCTACATTTCTATAGAATAAATATACACACTATTCCCAATATAGAATTAGTTTAGAATAGTTAGGTATATATGTTAAAGAAGCAGGTCCCATTAGTATCTCCATTTCCGTAGTCTCCCTTACTAAAACATTCAATCAGTAGCTACTCTGTATCAGGTACCATGATAATCAGTGGAGAACATGAAGTTGATTCCCTTTCAATAGTTCAACTGAAGTACTACTGAGTTACAACTAGAGATAGAAAAGGAAGGTATTCCCCAGTTATTAAACTCCTTCAAATTAAATAGTCAAGTCGTACATAGTTTTCCAGATTTTTCAATGTCATTTCAAATAGCTACTGAAAATTCTAAATCACTTGGCTACAACTATAAAACTATTCTGTTTTGCGGATTAGCGACATAATTTCCTGAGGTATCTTTCAAATGTTTATAAGTCATGATAGATTCTGGTGTGATTCTTGATAACAATTTTAAATATTTTGGCTTATTAAAGCTGGAATTTCTCTACCCATTAGAGTCTTAAAAATAATCTAATAGTAACCTTAACCACAAGTCACCATTTAAGTACCACGCAAGTATGCATAGCCCAAATTTGAAAATCTGAAATAACAAACTCCCCCAAACCCCACAGATACAACAATGATTCAGAACCTTAAGTTGGTGACTTAATTTTTAACACATCTGAAAAGTTTTTAATGCTCTATGGTTGGGTATACTGTAAAAGTGAAAGACCAAATATACTCACAAAGACAGAACTATAATGCCACATTTAAAAAGTAAAGAATTTTACACAAAGATTTCAAATAACTAAACATAACAACTACACTCACTAATCAGTGACTTCTCACTACCAGTGTGGCATTTCTAAAATACCTATTTTGCAACACCTAGGTTTAAATTGCTCTTCAGTGCTAATGGACTGTGACTAAGAATTTGGAAGAATGCATAATTTATCAAAGATGGTCAGGTAACAAGTCAAATAAAAGAGCAAAGTGAAGACAGCTAAGAACTAGAGTCCCCGTGTCAAGGCCGCACCATACTGCTTCACTGCCAGATACCTCATCCTCTCATTCAACATCTCTCTACAATTTAAGCAGCATCTCAAGCAGTATGATTGATTCTTAAGGTAATGACATACTATACCTGCCTCACGAAGTTTCTACCACTATAAAAGGCCTGGCTCCTCCCCTGCTGCTGAGACAAACCCTAGACACCATCAGAGTTCCTACTCCTTCAACGAAGCCTCTCCAACAATTACAGGCTGCACTGATGTTTCTCAGATTCCACTACCAGTTACCACCTTCAAACATGATTTGAATCCTATCTCTTCAAGTATGCCTACTTGGAAATAGTAGCCAAGTTTTATATTTCTTTGTCTGTCTGTCTTTCTTCCTTTCCTTTTCTTTCTTTTTTTCGAGACAGGGTCTCACTATGTAATTGAGACTGACCTAGAACTCACTATGTAACCCAGGCTGGTCTCAAACTCACAGCGATCCTCCTGCCTCAAGCCTCCCAAGTGCTGGGATTACAGGCATGCACCACCACGCCCAGCTTCTTCTTTTGTATTTCTATATGTTTACTGTTGGGTAAACAAGAGTTGATATAATACTGTAAATGGTCTCACACTTTATTTTTAAATGTTTAGAATATTTAGGGGAACTTAAATCTTTTATTGTAAACTGGGTAAGAGATTCACTAGTAGTTAAAAGGCTGCTTTTAAAAATGGTTAAAGCAAAGCAAAACAAAATTTTACTCTAATATGCTAGCTTGAAATGGAAGAAAAGGTGCGCAGATGTTGAATACTTAAGTGTTTCACAAGTGAATGTCATGTGGAAGGAAAGGACTAAAAATTGCTGCTCTGGATTACCTACTACATATCATAATTAAGTGAACAAATATCATGAACCCCATCAATGTGCAAATCACTACATTAGGTGCTCTCAAATTTAGGTAAAAATAACCTCACAGTGTCAACTGTTAACTATATCCATAGCCACAAACTAAGACCTAGCTACTTGTCAAGAGCACAGAATGTTTCTGGTTTCAAGTGAACAAAATCAAAAATATCTATAAACTCATCTGCCAACCTTGCAAATTCTAGAGAATGAATCTTACTGGTAAAAGTACATGACTGACACCACTGTGCCACGTCATACCTTAAAGGCCATGACAACAGATAAAAACAGACTGTGTAACTTAGGTGACAGAGTAGGGGGCTACTCTATTCTACTTGAATCAGGAGAGGAACAAACTCTTTTTCACATCATTTCTAAAGCCCCAAGTTGAACAATACCACATTAAGAAGAGTGACTCCCTAGAAGGCAGTTTATATTAAAAAAAAATGTTAAATAGGATCTTAAAACCCAAAAGTTCTGAAACCTTCAAGGGCAGCAGCACAAAACCAGAAGTATTCTAGCATCAAACTTGTATTATCTTATATATACGTAATATTTTCCCCCAGAAATAAAAACGTGACAGGTTAAAAGGGTAAATCTCTCTCCTTGAACAATTCTTTTTCACAGAAAGTATGTCTGTGATATATGATATACTTATACAACATTAATGATCAGTTCTCAAATATTAAGTACTCTTTATAGCAATTTTGATGTGTGTATGTGTTTATCAGTCAAAATAAGTTATTGCCATAAGCAGTTAAAGAGTGGCTTTATCCCTCATGCTCTCATTATCATTTGAAAATTTTTAACCTCTTTACTTTAGAACGTAAAAATCAGATTTTTACTATGGTGTTGGAATTTTATAGCACCATAATTTCAGAGGTCATTTTCTTCTTTTTATTCTTGATTATACACCATATGAAAATTTGATAACTACCCTAATTAAGTAAAAGGCTTTCAAACAATTAACTAAGTATAATACTCCACCATCCTTATAAAGCTCAATATTACAAGGCATTCATCTGCTTAAAAATAGATTATGATAGACTTTAACGTTTTCTCATAGAAATTTCCAAGCCTAATAAGTATTTTGTTATCCAACACACCCCTCCCCCAACAACCTGAAGGCATGAGTTACTCAAGAATTCTCAAAAGGCTCTAAATGAACCTACCTGCTATAGGGATCCCTCCCAGACCTGTGTTGTGCTGCGGCGGGAGATTCAAGTCCAAGAAATTACTATTTGAGGTGGGGTTTGCTGTGTGGTTCAAGTGCATGATGCTATTGCGTGGAAAAGCCATCCAAGGATAGCGGGCTGCCTGGCCTGAAAAACTGAACGAATTATAAACTGCTCGGTGCTGCTGAAATTGAGGGAACCTCTGTGGCAAGACTGAAAAGGTACTATTGAGAGAGTTGGCATTTGCAGGTGCAGCAGGATGCAGGAATCCAGAGCCTGGGCCTTTGGCAGTTGTAGTGTGTGAAGAGGAGTTCTGAAGAGATGCGGGCGAAAGGGAAGGTTGGTCTTGGACAGACAGTTCCTTCTCAATCAGGTCTGCTAAGGCTTTTCTAGTAACATCAAAGGGATCAAAACCCAAGTCATCCTCTGGTTGTTTAGAAGAACCAAAGCCAAATGCTGCTTGCCAGTCTGTAGAGGATGACACTGGGATAGTTTCTGTAGGGAAGAGAGATAGTGATGAATATAAAATACAGAGTTCACTTTCACACTTAATTAGGATCCACACTAGTGTAAGTTTACCACACCACATAACAAGATAAAAGCAAGTAGATGCAAAATCTTTATGCCTTCTTAGCACAGAAAATTCACTAATTATACAGGGTACCATATACTCCTAGTAGTTAGTTCACTCAAATCAGTTTTTCAAAAATTGATCAATACAGGTGGTTTTGCTAATCTAAAGAAAAAATTCTTGATTCAAATTATACTCACAATCAAAACCAGCAAAAATCATTTAAATTAAATAATTACAATCTAAATGATTTTAATTAGTAAAGCTTATGTTTAAATGCATTTATCAAAGATAAAGTACAAATAAATTTGGCAGTGCCTTATATACTAAGAAAAAATTATTTAATGAAAAAAATTTGGTAGTAATTTTAACTATCTGCTTCAGAGGTACTGCAGTGAATGTTAATTAAACTTTCTTCTACATCAATAACAGAATTTAAAGAGAGTAAAAATGAAAATGGCTACAAAATACAAAAGATGTAACATTTACTACCATATTTGGTAGTAAACTTCTTACTTCTTTATCAGTTGTAGAGAAAAAATTTATCTATACAAATACAAATCTGATTAAAAAAAAACTAAGTCCTCAATAATTTCCAGAGGAATAAGGTTTTCAATACTGGGAAAATGAGATAACCAGTTTAGTTTCTGGAGCAATATCTTTTAATACAATAATTCTTAGGTTCTTCATTCACAACTTAATTTCAGGTAGTTTAACTGTTTACATTTTTACAAAAAGGGAGTGCAAGAGAAAAAGGATAAACATGCATTCACCTATGGGTATCACATTAGTCTATCAACAGTAGGTCAACAGTGTAATTATTACCCCAGGATTGCTACATACCTGATGTGAAGAGGCTCTGTGGTTCTGGTGCTGTTGGCCAGTCACTGGATGTCTGTGGGGAGCTGGGAAAAGGAGGAAGCCCACTTGGGATGGGGTTGGGATGGCGAAAATTGTCTGAGAATAATGACTGTGACTCTGTTACTGCCCCTTCAAAAGGGGACCGTGCACTGTGATTGGATGAACTGATGGGGATGACTGGATTAGATTTTGATAAACCAGGTGGTGGTGAAGGTGTATCACTGTTAGATATCTAAATAAAAAAGAAAAAGAAAAAAATCAATACACAAAAAAAAATCAATATATTTTAATAATCAATAATGAAAAAGTTTTGCAACTAAATACATCAGAACAGTGGTCTTCAAATTCTGAAACTTGGAAACTTTTTAATGAAAGCAGGAGCTTCATAAAATCCATTAAATTTTTAACGTACATTGGTACTCATTTTTTTAAAAAAACTAACCAGCCTGAAAAGACAACCAATTTCCTCCCTTTTTGTAATCTTACTCTTCTTACTTTATAAACAAAATAGTATTTCTTATTCTCTGGCATTTCATTATAGGATCTTTGCTTGAGTGCAAATTTTCCAAGGACCAAAGACATTAGATTTCAACTGGTAAGAACGGAATGACAGACCTAATGACTAATCTTTCTACAAAACTAGATAATTCGCAGTATTTTAGTTAACAATACTGACAGGAAATTTATACAAGCTGTTCCCAGATATATGATCAAAAAATCATTATCATAATAAATCTTTATGTAATTCTTAGGTATCTAATTCATGAGGAATTCAAAGATTTGAAGGACAGCGGTACAATACTTTTCTTCTTTCCATCTACTTATTTATAGAAACATGATATCTTAGCACTTACCTCTTAGGAAAACAAAAAATATGAAAAAGACTGCTTCCAAAACTTGCCTCATTTTACCAATAGGTGATATTCGATTATCTAAGGACAGGTGAAAACTAATTTTCAAGTGACCCAATTCATCTCTTAACTACAGTATTTATGGTTAACGATTACTTTTTTTTCATCAAAGTCTACTTGTATATTGTATATTGCTCAATACTAAATACAGAAAAACTGAAATAAATCAAGAACATTATTATTTAAAATGGGTACTCTTGGGCTGGAGATTTAGCTCAGTGGCACTGCACCTGCCTCTCAAGCACAAAATCCTGAGTTCAATCTCTGGTACCAAATAAATGTATAAATAAACAAACAAACAAACAAATTAATTTTAAAAATGGCTACTCTTACTTGAGAGTATGCTTTCCCAACAAAAACTATCCCACATCAAGATAAAATTCTGTAATGGCTCCAGAAATATGAGTATAAGAACAAGAAAGATGTAAAATTTCTGACTGTTAAAGAAGAGCCTATGTGTTTTTTTGAAGTGGATGATGTGGTATCAAAATGTGGTATGAGCAAAACAGTATGACAAAGTGTCAAAACATTAAATTTGTTATACTTATTAAGGAGCAATGTAGCACTTTTACTTGAAAATATCAATATTGATAATACGCTGAAAATTTTATCCTTTACAACTATTTTTATGTTATGAAAAAAATTTTAAACATCAGTCCAAAATATATACAGGAACATACAGGAATTTGTGAATAAAAAACTTCAAAAACACTGTAATTTAGATTTTTCACCTATACTGTGGGAAACTTGCTATTCTTTATGGAAAAAACAAACTTCTTTACCAATGTAAGAAGATGAACAGAAACTCAACTAGTGAAAAATAAAAGAAAAAAAGGTTGCTTAAGCAATAAGATGACACAATGCATGCCTGCCAGTCCCTCACTCGGCTTCACAGGGGATCTAAGTTCAAACAGTTCATTTGCTTTATCATTTAAAATCCACGGGCCATTGGGAGGAGGAGCACTACTAGGAGTAAGTATTCTGTGTGCAAACTAAAGTTGACAGTAAAAGATGGGGAGAATATATCAAGGAAAAACAACTCTTAAAAGCAAGAAGGCACACAGACTTGGAACCATTTGGGTAGCCATTAAGGCCAGTAACCACAGCAGACTATAAGATATTGATGTGTTCCCATACAGTATGGTACTACATAGTTGAATGGTAATTCTGAGTCATCAAGAAAGGGTCACACTACAGACTACATATTTGGGCAGGAATTAAGAAGGCTAATAATAGTGCATTTAACAAAACTGTCCACCAGAGATATTTTAAATTGTGTCAGTATTTAAAGTACTTTTCACTATTTAGAAAATTCAATTGCATAGAATACCTTGTTTTCAGGGTATAGCTGATAAACAAATGTGATATTTTATTCAAATCTTACCTGCTGGGAATTATCACCATTCCCTATACTGAGAGAATCTGAAGGTTTGTCAATGGGGCTGTAAAAAGAAAACAAATCAAATTTTAAGTCACTCCACCACAAAAACAAACAAACAAAAACTTCCTCAAAGCCAAGCCAAGCATGGTGGTACACTTTAATCCCAGCACTCGGGAGGCTGAGACAGGAGGATTGCTGTGAGTTTGAGAGTAGCCTGGGCTACACAGTGAGTTCTAGGTCAGTCTCAACTACATAGTTAGACCCTGTCTGGAAAAAAAAAAAAAAAAAGCCAGATAAGTAGGCCTTTAACTAACTACATTTACTACTGAGGCACTATGATGTAAGACATTAAATTAGATGTAGAAGACACAAAAATATGTTAAGATCCCTATCCTTGATCACTGCCCCTTAAGAACTTATATTTTAACTAAACTGTGCAAAATAATGGCTGAAGTGGTAGTTTATGAAAAAAATTACTGCTTAAAATAGACAATAGGATTAACATCTAATCCATCATTTAGTTTTGTGCATGTGACAACATGTCTCATTTTTCTAGATGTTTGACAGGTGTAAAAATTATTAAAATGTTACCTGTAGGTTCTTTTTTTCTTTTCAGCACTGGAGATTGAACCTAAATTAGCATATTACCACTGAGTTACAACCAGTTTGTTTTTTGAGACAGGGTCTCACGAAGTTATACAGGCTGCACTCAAACCTGAGATCCTCCTGGCTTAGCCTCCTGAGTAGCTGGGATTACTGGTGTGTACCACCACTCCCAGCTTCTACAGCAGTGGAGGCAAACCTATGGCACACGGTGCCACAGCAGGGTGTTTGTATCACTGAAAGCTCTAAAAGATTTGCTATTATTGTTCTGTAACTTCTTAAGAGCCATAAATTTCATATAATACTTCCAAATACTAATCCAAACCCTAGAAGGTATATGTGCGTGAAGTGTGAATAAATTTTTAAAGATTAATAGTAAAAAACATGTTGCCATTAACCCCACCTAAATACTCCCCCCTAATTTCAAACACACCCCTGTTCTTGCCACTTTCTCAAGCAGTTCTAGAAGTTTTCTTTCATAAGTGTCTTTTTCTTTTAAAACAGGGTCTTACTATGTAGTTGAGACTGGCCTTGAACTCCTGGCTATCCTCCTGCCTCAGCTTCCTGAGTGCTGGAACTACAGACATGCAACAACATGCCCAGCTCCTAAGTGTCTTCAGTTGTACTGTCGTAGCTGCCTTGAGGTCCTGAATCCTCTCAAAAACTTACCTTTCCCAGTCATTTTGGCTTTGGGGAAAAGCCAGAAACTGCACAGTACCAGATCTGGTGAATAAGGACACACCATAACAATTTAGTGAGCCAGCCTTCCCACTCACCAGTGACACACAAAGACTCTCACAAAAAAGAACTTTCAGAACAGCTTCAAAAGTGGCAAGAACTGTAATCCCAGCACTTGGGAGGCTGAGGCAGGAGGACTGCCACAAGTTCAAGGCCAGCTTGGGTTACATGGTAAATTCAAAGTCAATCTGAACTACATAGCAAGAGCCAGGGGAGAGGGAGGGGCAGGGGAGTGGAGTGGAGTGGGGAAGGAGAGAAGGTATCAAGAATAATGGCGTAAAATGTGTTTGAAGCAAGGAGTATGCAGAGGGGGATTTGTGGCAATGTCTTTTTACTACAATAAATTTTAAATATCTGAACATTTGCCATACATTTTAATCATACTTCATGCATGTACACACATAAATAAAACATTTTTGTGCAAATTACTACTCAGAAACATTAACATTTTATTTCTAGAAAATGCAGTATCATGGTAAAGACAAAATGCTAACTTCAAGTCCATTTTAACTTGTCTGACTGAGACAAAAGAAAAATCTCTGTAAACATTACAACACTGACCTAGTGACATAATTTCCATAATTAACTCACCACATGAACAAAGGATAAGTATTACTGAAATAGATGTACAGTAAAATAAAGAGTCTGCATTTTTTAAAATTATTCACTGAAAATACACAGAAAGTCACCTTATAAAGAGATAACTGACTGGTAAGTAAACAAGAGCTAGAAACCAATATGCATCTGAGGTATCTCTTCTGCTGAGAAAACAAGATGCTTTTTTAGGCGGCAGGGGGGGTGGTGGCTATTAGTTCAGGCTTGCCTTGCACTCACTATGTATTGTAAACTGGCCTCAACTCAGGCAATCTTCCTGACTCAGCCTCCAGAGTGCTGGGATTACAGGCTTGCATCACCATGCTCAGTTTAAAATGCTCTTGATTCTAGCATAAAGATTAACGTGCAAGGAGGGCCAGCAATCAAAATAAATTGCTTAAAGTGCTTTAAGTCTTCAGAAAAAAAAGCAAAGATACATAAATGTGGCAATTGGGGAAATTTTCCTAGGAGAGTTCAAATTTAAGTAGGTCTTAAAGATTTACACATTAGAAAGAATGAAAAAAGAAAGGACAGCAACAGAGGTAACAGCAGCACAAGTGTCAAGGGTCAAAAGGTCACCAACAAAGTTGTGGGTTAAGTGATCAGTTAGCTAACAAATGGGATTGTTTGAATAACAATGGGAAGTAAGATGAGAAACACATGGCTAGACTCCAAAGCCAATGGAAATATCTGAACACAGAAATGACCTAAATAAGCAGTGTTTTAGAAAAATCAATTTGGTGGGGTAGCAAGAACAGACTGGAATGTAACTAGAGATAATGTGAAATAAACTTGCACTATTCTTATGGGAATAATGGCTTCAAGTTGGGAGGAACAGGTATACATAGAAACTAAAACCAAGCACTATCACAAATGAACGATTTTGGGGTCTGGATCTTGATTCACCTTTCCAGCCACGACCATTAAAGAACACTAAATAGTAATTTTCAGTGTAACTGAAGTCAGTCTTCAGTTTGGGGCAATATAAGAAATATGACTGCATAGAGTTGTCTTAAGAATGTTTCTGGGGGTCAGAGATTTAGCTCAGTGGTTCTGCTGCCTGCCTTGCAAGAGCAAGGACCTGAGTTCGATCCCTAGAACCAAAAAAGAATGTTTCTGAATTATAGCTAATTAGAATAATTTACATTATTCACTCAAATACCAGGTCACTCAAATTCTGACAGTAGTCCTAACCGTGACAGAAAGAGAAATCACTTAAGGCCACAAAGACTTCAGAGGTGGTTAAGAAGCACCAGATTCATGTGAGACCAAGAAGTATTAACTTGGATTTAGATCTCATAACACCATCAAGCCATTATTTTTACAGGATATGTATAAATCTCGGCAGAAAAACATAAATATTTCCACACAGTCTCACTCTTTAAGTTCTATTCCTAAATAGTTCTGAAACCTGCGGTGAAACTGCAGACTTCTTAGGAGTAAATATTTTTAAAGTATCTCAGTGTTATGAAATTCTAGGCTTTTATTCTTGCAATTTCTCTTGTAAAACGACTATCTGCATGGGAAGGGGATCAAGAGATAGAAGGAGGGGAAATGGAGGGAAGGGAAAGTAAAAGAATTAAATGTGTTATATACATGTACCAACTTCCCATGATGAATGTAATCATTACGTACTAAAAATATATACTAATAAAAGTTAGTATTACATTTTTTTAAAATCTTGCAACTTGCTACCTAGGAGTACCAAGAAATAGGAAAAAAGAACCCCTCTTTGAAGTTTATTTTTTTCCCAGAAAAGTTTAATTCTTAAATTACCAGAAGGAAGGAAGGAAGGAAGGGAAGAAGGGAGGGAGGGAGGGAGCAAATATGCTTACAAAATAAAAGATGAGCCAGGCAAAGTGGTGCATGCCTATAATCCCAGCACTCAGGAGACTAAGGCAGAAGAATTGCCGTAAAGTTCAAGGACAGCCTGGGCTAGTGAATTTAAGGCCAACCTGAACTACATAGCAAGAGCCTGTCTCAAAACAGAGAAACAAAACAAAACAAAAAAATTTCTAACTCTTCTTGGGTAAGATGATAGAACAGAAAGAGCTGCCTGTTCATTACTAACTTGGCAACTTCCCTGTAAGAAGAAGCCTTATCTAAAAATTCATCCCTACCACCTACTTATAACAAAGGCAAAGCTGATAAAATATTAGACAATCTATTAATAACTGATTACAAAATATGTAAAAGCTGGATACTTGTTACAATGCCAAAAGACAATTACAATATTCATTTCCAACCAAAAGGGAAAAGCCCAACAAATTTGACTATCAAGGTATTTTCATAGTGTGGTCAAAAGTTATCTCAAATAAATGATGAAAATCATACTTGAGTGACTAAACATCAGTTATCCCCATCAAGGCAAAGCATGAGATAAGAGTGTGTGCTAGCACTGCTAGTCTAACATTGCTCTTTAATTTTTAGCATAGGGATTCTGAAACATAAAGAGGTGGTGGAAGATCCAAAAACAATGAAACATGAAAAAAGATTTTTAAAATTTCCCCGGAGAAGCACAAAACACTTAGAAATGTCATGCTACTGGTTGGGAAGACTTCACATTATAGAATATAAATTCTTCCAAAACTGACTTATAAATTCAACGCATTTTGAAACAGATTAATAGATCAACTAATTGGGAAAAATTAGATCTCTGTAATTTACAAAGAAACACAAACAAAACATGGGGAACTTAGGAATTTACAATGTACAAAAAGTTCAATCTATTAGTCACATATAAATTAAAGCTGATCTCTTTATCAACACTTGGAGGAAAAATAAGGAAATGAATACTCGCAAACTTAGACCAAGAAGGTCTATTTTTAGGAATAATCAGTATTAAAACATTTATGTGAAAAGATGCTCAGCACAGTGTTACAAATACCAATCAAATGAACATAACATAGGAGTTCAGAAGACTGGCTTAATAGATTTAAAATAGTCATCTATTAGGGAGTACAACACACCATGAAAATGTATGTCTTCACAACATGGGGAACTATTCATAATAATTTGTACTGAGTTTTAATGTAACAAATCAAAGTATTTTGAGTACAATGTTATATAAATGTTCACAGGAAGGAAAAAAAAGACCACACAGAAATAATATACTGCAAGAAAAATACACAAATCATTTTCAGTGAAAAACTCCTGAGTACTGACAGCACCTACGATATTTTCTTCTGTATGTTTTCATAATTTTTTTCACATTTCTGTCAACACAAATGTTATTATTTTTATACTCAGAAAGCAACAAATGTTATCCCAAAGAAATAATCTAAGTTTTAAAGTTCTGCCCTACAATCTCTAGGAACTATAACCCAGACTGACAGCAGTTTTAAAGAGAATGATGATGTATGTAAACACTGAATGCTGAATGCATCTGATGCAAATATTTCAATAGCTTCATTCTTATACCAAGCACTATAGAAGTAGCAACCATTAAGACAAGTAATTGCACTTGGTTCCTTATGAACATATAGGGAAAGAAAAGTATAGGTACAAATGATCACAGGAAAAGGTTGAAGTTTATTACCGAGAAAGATTTGTTTAGCTTTAGCCTTTATTACTATCTTTGATATAAACAAATCTCAGTTTACAGTAATTTTGTTTTGTGGCCTATTCATGTTTATGAGGTGTGATCAAAATGCACAATGTTTAAACAAAAATATTGATACAGTAAGACATATTGACATTAATCTCCCTCCAACTACTCCGTCTTATTTCCAACACACTCCTCCCATAGTCTGTGCCACTTTCTGAAGCAGTTCTGGAAGTTTTCTTTCTGAGTGTCTCTACAAGATGCTATCAAACATTACAGTAAACACTAGAGCCCAGTGCCATCTAATGGAATGGCGGGCTCATAAAAAGTGTATTCTCATGCATGGGATCTGGCACCAAGCAATTCTTGGCTCTGCCTCAAGAGTCAAAATAACCATGAATGGTAATATTTGGAATCCATCCAGGAGACTGAGGCCACTGTGACAGTATATCTAAAGATATTCATGGAAGAAGATCTGCAGAGCTGCTTCAGACAATGGGTGTGTTTGAAGTGAGACAGGGAATCTTAGGGGAATTAATGTTTTTTACTGTAATACATACATACATACATTGATTTATTCATTTAGGTGCTAGATTAATTTATTTATTTAGGTGCCAGAAATCAAACTCAGGGCCTCGTGCTTGCTAGTCAGGTAGTCAGGTACTGCACTGCTGAGCTACATCTCTGGCACTATAATACATTTTTCTCTTCTTTTCCTTTTTTTCAGTATTGGGGCTCCAACTCAAGACCTTGCACTTGCAAGACAGGTACAGTGCCAATGAACTAAATCCCAAACCTCTTGTAATACATTTTTAAAATTTAAACATTCACTATATTTTTAAAATCACTGCATATTTTTATATAAGTAAGTGTTTAAATTTAAATAGTCTTTAACCTTTAAATAATCTTCACTGTAAAAGGGAGTAAAACAAGGACTTCAAAAATTTAAACCCAAAATGAAAATAAAATGTAAATAGGGAGGGGAGGAGGGGGTGAAGGGAGGGCAGGTACAAGGGGAACAAATGAGAACCAAGACCTGTCATATAAAGGTACAAGATCCCAATAATGAATGTAACTGTACTGTATACCTAAAATATACCAACTCAATGAGGAAAAATAAATAAATAAATAATAAAAATTTATATATTAAAAAAATCTAAACCCAAGGGCCGGGGATTTAGCTCAGTGGTGCTATCACTGGCCTTGCAAGCGCAAGGACCTGAGTTTGATCCCCAGTACCAAAAAAAAATTTAAACCCAAGAATATGGCACTGAAGAAATGCACTGTGACAATGATCTATGCAGCTATTATTGGGTATGTGTGAAAAATGGCTCTTAAAAGTATTTTATTACTAAATAAGACACTGGGCTATAACATTTAACACAAGCACATTAAAATTTATTGCTTAAGTTTTAACTTAGATTAAAAGAAAAGAACAAATACCTCAAAAACTTATTGAACATTCAGAAGAAAATTAAATTGTAAAATTCTAAATATCTGGCAGGTCATAAACAAGTACAATACAATCCAAGATATGAAGATCATCATAATGGAGTGAGACCTAGTACTAAAGACTACAAATTTGTTTATACAGTGAGACAGTATCAACCCAAAACTGTGCTGGAGTAGAGGTTAGGGGAAGTTTTGTCTTACAAAATGAGTATCAGTTATGACTGAGATACACTTTACCCCCCAGACATAAGACTTTAGTTATTCTTGGGATTAAATATCCGTGCCATGAGTCTTCTTTCATTGTATCAGGGAGACTTCAATTAAGTAACAAGAACCTTTTCTTAACCAACATTCCTTAATCTCCTTTCTAACAAAGGGGATGTTCCCTGGGCTCAGGGTACTCTGCAAACCACTGCAAAGATGAAGGCATGAAAAGGCTGTACAAAGTGTAAACCTGAGAGCAGTACACAATAGCCACTCAAACCCAGAAACTGTGAGCCTACATTGCCTCACAGCAAAACTACTGTGCATGAATGACAGACCTTGTCAAGAAGGGGTTATACCAAAGGAAGGGTTATGCCTAAAAGAGAGGCAGAATCAAAAGAGAGAACTGACAGAGAGGAGAGTAAAAATGTCCAACTATATTAGCAACAGTACTTACGTATCATACCTCTGCAGCGGTGTCACTTTATTCTTATTCTTATCAACAGAACCCGTAGACAGCTGAAGAAAATTGGGGTTTAATTTATACAATTCCTGAAGTAGCTTCTGTTCATATTCTTGGTGTTTGCCCGCCTAATGAATGGAGAAATTAAAACTGCAGTAGGATTCATAAAATGGGTGGTATAAAATACTGTGTTACCTTCTGAATTATTAAAGGTATCCTAAATAAAACACACAAAGGTTTTCTCATGGAGTCAGAAAACTACAAGGATGAAAGTTACAAAACTTCTAGACCAGCAAAAATTATTCCAACAAAATTAAGGCATTTCATTAACTTCTATTATACAGAAAAACATATTAAGGAGAGATTAATTTTGCTATCTCAGAAAACTAAAGGTCCATTTTAGACCTACTTGCAAGTTTTTTCACATAATTAAATCTTCTAAGAGGTAATAACTGAGTTTTTGAAGATCACTCAAAATTTATCCATTGAACTGTTTTATTTAGAAATTAACATTTTAAGTAACAGTTTCTATATTCTTATCTCGGTGGTAACTAAAAATTGCACAAATCGCACACATTTTTTTTTCCTTTGTCTTTTCTCATCAGGAGTAACATAAAAATTAATGTATTTTAAATTCTGGACCAAGTGTGGGCAGTTTACAGACACAAACTTATTTTTGTAAATAAAATTTTATTGAAACACAATTATGCTCATTCATTTACATACTGTCTATGGCTGCTTTTTTGCTACAAAAGGCAATATGGAGTGTTGCAGAGGAGATAGTTTGCAAAAGGAATAGTTGTGACAGAGATTACATACCTAGAAATTCTAAGATATTTACTATGTAGAAGTGGCCCTTTGCAGAAAGATTTGCTGACCCCACTCTACAATACAAAGGGACAGTACTGTACTTATCACAGATGGACAGCTGCGTATCTGAAAGCAATACTACAAATGTTGTGAAGGAAATCAGGCAAAAACTGACATCAAAAGCTAATTAGACATAAGAACCAATGATCATGAAATTAGTTCGAGTTACTTTTTTCTGTCTGCAAGTATGTAATGACTGGAAGGACTTTTTTACTTATTATACTCAGGGATCTATTATTTTAAAATTTTAATTAAAATGTATGGCAAAACAAGGTGGCAGAGGTTAAAAGAAGCAAAATAACAAAAAGCACAGACATGTTCATTTAACTGAGTACAACTGCGTACTGTACAACACATCATCCCTGCTCTGAGAGGCCACTTGCTCATTTCAACCAGATCTATAAATATGTCCTAAAATTTGAACTATGGAGTAATAAAGAATGATTTTCTAATTTCTGTCATAATGTAATTTACTCAAATGTCCTTTCTGCACTAACAAAGTGTTTTAACAAAAGGCCCTTTCAAAGTAACTTTTAAATTCAAGGAAAAGAAGGAACATGCAACAATATGCAAAGAATCTTCAGGAAAAAATACATTTAGATGTGGATTTTGTTATGTGCAGTATTGGGAATTGAACCCAGGGCCTTTGCACTGAACTACAGCCCCAGCTGTTTTGTTTTTGTTTGGGATAGGATCACAATGAATTGCTAAATTGCTCAGGCTGGGTTAAACTCACAATACTCCTGTCTCAGCCTCCCAGAGTACTGGGCTTACAGGCATGTGCTACCATACTTGGCCAGATTTTACATTTTGAAAATATGAGAATCCCTGACAATTCTTACTGCAATCAACACTTCAGGAGATGTTACCGTTTTCTTTAACCACAAAGGCTCAATCTGATATTCAAGTGACTCTATGGGTGTAGTTCATAATTATAGCTTAAAATCCATTACACATAAGTTTCAACTGTCCATATATTTTTCAGTAATACTTTAAATGAGATTAACCTAGGCTTAAAAATTCTCTAGTAGACAGAAATTTTCATTGTGATAGTGTATAGAAGTATAGTCTCCACTAGTCAAAATTCATTTAGATTTCATTCAAGAAAGTTTCAGCTGAAAAATAAAAGGAATATACTGAATAAGTAAGAAATCAGAACCTCATCTGTCCCTGGTAGATATCAGATGGGCCTTACCTAGCACTGTTTTTGAACCATAAGGACCAGTGTCAAGAAACTCCACTTTGTAATGGGTTTTAATTTATACTAACTCCAAGTCAAAAAAAGGTAATATTATTTCATTTATTTAACAGTCTGCTCTTGATGGAGCCCCTATCAGCCTTTCTCTAGTTTGACCTGGAGAATGAAAGGAGCAATCAATGCCCCCCAACCTTCTAAACGAGAAGTGTTTCTGCAAAAATTCACAAGCAACAATATGAAGTCCTCATCTCTAAGATGGAAGTACAGCATTGTGCTTTGGTATAATCCTCATTTAATAAGCCATTATGGTCGATATTTTTACTTGTAAAAGCATACTTATTATACAAAATAAAAGGAGCTGGATGTGGTGGCACACGCCTGTAATCCCAGCCCTTCCTTGGGAGGCTGAGGCAAGAGGATTGCTGTGAGTTCGAGACCAGCCTGGGCTACATAGTGAGTTCCAGATCAGTCTCAACTACATAGTGAGACCCTGTCTCAAAAAACCAATAAATAAATAAATAAATAAGTAAGTAAGTTAAAGGAGACAGGAAAGAGGAAATGTAAAAAATGTAAGATACTAAGTCTTTAATTCATTCTTTACAGGATACTGATTCAGTGGACACTTTTACAGGAGAAACATTTTATAAAATTGTTACTTTATCAATATCACTGAACAAAACATTATTTTCTAATTTATGAAAGGTAGAGGGCTCGGGATTTATTTAGCTCAATGGTGCCGTGCCTGCCTCATAAGGGCAAGGTCCTGAGTTTTATCCCCGGTATCAAAAAAATAAAGAGATGAAGAGCCAGGGATTTAACTCAGTGCCACTGCGCCCGAGTTCAATCCCCCACACCAAAACAAAAAAACAAACAAACAAAAAACCCAGATGGGGTCCAAAAACCCTAATAATTTCAATATCCCACTTGGCCATCATTTTTTGTGATATTCCTCTTTCTTTTGGTACCGAGGATCAAACTTGGGACCTTGTACTTGCGAAGGAGGAGGCAGAACCAGTGAGTTAAATCCCCCACCCCTGACATTCCTCTTAAAACAGCATTTCCCAACGTATTTTCTTTGGTCAACTGAGTTCGGCTGTACATCTTCCTTTGTGGATATGTGTTATCACATGAAAGACTGAAAAGTCCTACAACAAAGAAACACTTATTTTTATTAATCTAGCACTCTTAAACTTAGCTGACCACAGACCCATCTACATCCGACAGAACTTACATTTCATTAAACACAATGTTTAGAAAATGCAACTTTAAAGTATTATCAGTTTTCAAAAAGCCAAATCCCTAATTTTTATGTTTGTATTTTTAACTGATGAAGAAAAAGTATTCCTTCTTGCAGGGAGTTAATAATTCACAGGACTTTACTACCTGCATTTCCTCTTTTGTGAAGCTGGCTGCCTCATCCCCCAGTTCATGGAGATACATGCAGTCAGGCTTTGGACACTGCATATTCTTTAAGAAGTAACTGCAGTATTTTGTTGTACCTAGAGATGCCTGCAACAAGAAGAAGGGAGAGTGGAACAAGAGGGCTCAAAGCATGAACTGACACCACAACAAGAATCTTCATATTTACTCTTTCATTTTACCTTAAAATAAGGCACAGATATGACAAAACAACTATGACAAAGAACACTAAGGAACTGAATTATTCCTAACAGGATTTATTATAAATGACACTATTTGGAAAAACTAAGGAAAACATCTCAGTCTAGTTTCCAGAATCTAACCAAATCTTTCCTAGACCACATAAAAGGAGACACAAAACTCTAGTCCAAGGTATCAGTGGCTAAAGTATAGAAGACAAATTTCTTTTCATAATTATGTCATATACATAACACATATACATAAACCACTGTTTGATGTGACCCTTCAGTCTAACCTGGATCACGGTTCAGGTATTTAAATGAAAACAAATCAGAGCCGTTACCTATTTTAGAAGAGGAGGATAATGACTGCATTTTTCACAAAATAAGATGTATATAAAAACAGAGGAGATTTTTAAGATTATCTGGTATAATGAATGTACTTATTCCTACCTGATAAAACAGGACCCTGTGAGTCAGCAGTAAACAAATCAGCTGTCACAGGCTGATATGGGTGACTTACAATCTTCAAATAAACTGTCTTTAAAGTTCAAATGTAAATCTAGACTCTCCTCTACTTATCACATCTTATCCTTTCCCCTTAAAAGACAAAAATCAAGAGGACCATCTTACCTTCAGTGTTCTGCCATCTACTACCACATTGTTGACACACTGTATGGCTCTGAGAGCATCTTCTGATCGGATGTAAGTTACATAAGCACTGGCACTCGGACCCTAGAGTGAAAAAAATCCCAGCCCGCAGTTATTAGCTTCAAATGACAAATACTGAAAAATAAAATTCTCTTGCAACTGCCTATGGAATTCTAAAAGCCTTTATTACTACTGCTGTTAATAATAATGACAATAATTAGAAGTAGTAGTTTTGTAGCAGTAGTACTTACTTGTAGTAAGTAGCACTTCTAGGTCATTTAAAAGTAATCATGTTTAAATTTTATCTCATTTTAAATGTACTATAACAGATGAGTAAAGTATAATCTTTGGCTTGGCAATTATTAAGAAATCATTTGAGGGCCGGGGATTTAGCTCAGCAGTTCGGTGGCCAAGGACCTGAGTTCAATCCCCGGTACCAAAAAAAAAAAAAAAAAAAAAAAAAAAAAAAAAAAAAAAAAAAAAAAAAAAAAAAAAAAAAAAAAAAAAAAAAAAAAAAAAAAAAACGAAACAAACAAACAAACAAAAAAAAGAAATCATTTGACAGTCTCTTCAAGGTTATAAAAAGTTTGAATTTGGATTAAGAAGATTTAAAGACAATCTAATTATATTCTGTCAATAAATGCAATATGCAGGTATTCAATTTGCTAATATCAATATCACAAAGCTGTTGTAATAAGATTTCAATATCTAAAAATATTACTGATTTAGGAATTATCTAATTAACAGATTACCTGATAGACTCAACTCTCCCACACCACTCTACTCCATTACTACATCTCTGATTTACTATTTCCCTTTTATTACTACTAATTCATTGTTAAATCCTAGAAAGGTCAAATAAGGGCCAATTATTCCCCCACTCCACCAAAAGAGGTCAAAATTGCTTAAATTCTTTACTCTCCAGCTTCCTAATTACAATAAGCAAATTTTCCTTCTGAACAGCCCAGGTTGTGTCCAGACCACAGGGAGGAAAGGCAAAATTTCCTATAATTAGTTACCTGTGAGCCTGCATATGATGTGCTATTATTGATGACAACTTTATGTATTTTACCAAACTTCCCAAAATATTCTGGTCGTTTTAAAACCTATAAAAGAAGAAGAAATAAGGTATAAACTGTCTCCATTTTCATCAGATGCTATCCTTATAATGGGGACATTTGTCACCCTTGTCATTGAAAGAAAAATAGTAATTTTTAACATTTTCTTATAAATATGACTACTTCCTAATTGTTATTTATGTAGGTAATGTACAGGAAATCTAAAGAGTCTAAAAGCTATGATTTTTTTGGCCTACTGAACAGAAACTGAAACTGAGTTTGGCATTTTCTATTGTGTTCTATTATCTGAACCAATAATCTATAGGATGTTACACAGCAGTCTTAAAAACAAAGAGATCAAAGATCTTAATTGCACTGTCACTAATATATGATGCTTGTGAGAAAAGAGTTCTCAAAACAATGACTTAAATTAGGCAGACACATAAAGACATCAGTAAATCTATTGTATATTAAATCTATTGTATGTTGAAACAATGCTTGTAAAAGACAGACATGATAAGTGTCCCCTTGACACTTATGTTTTATTATTTATTTTCTGTAGTTTCCAATGTTAATTCAACATTTCTCGACAGTCTCATAAGCCCCCACCCCACGAGTCAATTACATCTCCAAAACAACTTTATGCATTTCTTTCTCTATTACCTGGTTACTTCTTGGTGGTTATTCACCTTCATACTTATCTCACCTCTAGTATTTTATGATGACCACATACATTCTTTTAGTTTCCCTCACAAACTTACTTAATGTTGGCAAATCAACACAATTTGATATAAAAGTATCTTCCATGATCTGCAACTACTTCAACCTTAAATTTTTTTTCCCAGAATTTACCTATCAACCTACTGTTTCTATAATTTCTCCACAGTAGGTTCTCCTCTGAGTTTTGTGAATGACCTGTTCAAGTACATGCAAAGTACTATTTTCATTCCCATGGTAATTTTCTCACATACTTGTAACTTAGCTAGATCTTCAAAGCTTCATGAAATAGTCTATGGCTGGTATGTCATTAATTCTTAAATCTTCACCTTATTTAATATAAATAAGTAATCCCATTTTATTTTAGATGATTATAAGGTTGTTGGTGCTTGCTATCTCCAATTCTAATGGATTAAAAGGTAAAATTATTACTATTATTTTGTTCACCCGAAACCCTTGAGAGACAGAATATAAATAGCAGCTAGTAGAATGATCCTCACATTGCTTATCACCAACTCTCAGGGTTAAGGGTACAGAAGAATATAATCTAAAAAAGGTTTTCTGTCCAGTGGAGTCTGGAAGTCCAGGCAATGATGCAAGTGGGATGCACACCAACTTGGCAAATAGCCTCCCAGCTAAAATACCTGCTGCAATGACTGGGCACAGTTCTACCATGTCAGCATCTCATGTCAAGCTTGAGTTTATGGTAGTAGCTCTCAATGAAGGAAGCATTCCAGGGGACATTTTGGAAATCTGTGGACTGTTTTACTGGAAGAGACTGTTAAAATGATTGGAGGATACTACTGATATTCAGTTAATGGAACTAAGGATGTTTAGCAAGGCTCATGCCAGCCTTGCACAATAAAGAGTCACCCTGCATAGCTTGTGAAGTGTCCTACAAGACAGTCACACAGCTAAGGAGCCCGTTTTAACGTGAACCTAGAAACAAACTCCACACAAAGTATTTTCCCAGTTTGGGCATATATTCAATTTACGGGCAATATGTAATTAAGGGAAGACTATAAATGCTTTGTTTAAAAGTTTACCAAGAGGTATTTCACAAAAGTCCCACCATTGGCATTTCATGGTCTCTGAATGCCAGTACCTATAACAACCTACATTTGTACATGTTGTAATCAATGATTCTACAAATACGTGCACTTTAGTACTTTATTTTGTAATGTAACACTAGTATTTCAAGGACATAAATACACACCAAGTCCTTTGAGGATCTAGTTAAACGCATATTCAGATCCAGTAGTTCTGTGCATAGCAAACCCACATTAGTATAGCTGCTACTGGGCAATAGGCTACACCTTGAAAAAGGTTCTAGAGTAGTGGGGTCGAAGCATTCATGTTTAGAAAGTCTTTAAATTATTTTTCTTTTTTCCCCTATATAGACTTTCTTCAATATATGGAGAAAGGTTATATTATCACAGTCATTTTATGAAAGGAAATTAGTAATAAATATATACCATATTTGTCTTTTAAAAGTGAGCAATGTATCTGGTAAGGCTGAAGACTAGTTGTTTGTGGAAATAATTTTTGGAAAACAGGTGTAACGCTTTCAAAACAACATGAGACTGGTATATAATTACACTGACATATCCACGTTGTAGCCAGAATGGCATTTTCCAAATACAAATCTAGCCCCATCATTCTATTCTTAAGAACATGCCACTGCTTCTCACTGACTACAGGATAAAGTTCCATCTTCTTAGCATAGTTAGAAAGTCCTTTATAATCATCACCACTTACCTCACCAACCTTATCTCTCATCATTGCACTCTAATCTTCCAGCCAAATAAGTCAGATGCAGATGAAGGTCTTTCTCATCCAGAAGCATTTGTACAGATCCTGTGCCAGAAGCATGTTACCCCAATAACAGCAATGGAGTATTTACCTCCTCTGCAAGATCTGGGGCTAGCCCTTGCACCTCCCAGCACACAGCACTTCTCATACTACACTATCATTTTTGTAAATAGGCAGGTATATCTTGTTTTTCAGTGTTCTATATGGCTGACACACTGTAGTTACCCAACAATGTTTATTGAAAAACTGAAGTGTGTTAATTCTGAACAAAAAAAATTACAAGTATACAGAACACTCCAAGTATTAGCAAATGGTCAGTGGCCAACATGTAACAGGCTATACATTCAAGGGAAAGTTGAATACAGAAATTTAAACTTTAAATTAACCTAATCACTGCAGATTCTGACACACTAGTAAAAAGAGTATTCTACTGAATAAAGTAAAAGATAAGGAAAGTAGACAGAGTGCTCTGTACTTCAGCACATTATTCATATACTCAATGTTGTATATTTATTTGACAGTGGGCCAGTCTTAGCAATAACATAGACTACAAATAGTTACAAGACAGATTTTTTTTTTTTTTCTTGTGGTACTGGGGATCAAACTCGACCTCTGGTGCTTGCAAGGCAGGCAGCAGAACCACTGAGCCAAATCCCCTGTCCTACATGACAGAATTCTAAGTGACCAATGGCATGCCTAATGAATAAAAATATCTTGGTATACATTCTTAGGGTACACAATCAAGTATTCATAGATGTTACAGAGAAAAATACAAATTTGGTAATCAGGTTTTTTGGGTTTTTTTTGGTACTGGGGATCAAACTCGGGTCCTTGTGCTTGCAAGGCAGGCGGCAGAACCAGTGGGCTACACCCCAGCCCTGATAATCAGTTTTTGAGGATACAGAAGTGAATGGATGAAGAACAAAGCCAAGTTATCAGTATAGAATACACTACAGAAAGTGCTCTATACCCATATGCAAGTCACTCAACTTCCCTTCGTCTCAAGTTTTCACGTGTAAAATGAAATGGTATGTCTTTACAATCCTTTAGTTCCTCAAACCAAATGCTCTCTGAGGCTAAGACACACATGACTGTCCTTAGTGTCTAGGTAACACCCATAATGTTTCCAAGCCTATCTTTTTCACCCTTTTCTCAGGGAACCTTTCTGTGACTCTCCACACTAGCTACACACCTTGCTATTCTACAGTCCCAGAAAGCTATGTGCCTCCCTTCTCATAAGCACTCAGCACACACATAGCACTTCCTACTAGTCTATACATTTGCTAAGAATACACTCTGTATTTGGATTGCTAACTTATCTACAACAGCAAAGTACCTACAGCACCTGGTTTTTAATCAAGAAATTCATTTGTAGAAGGAATGTAGTAGATCTCTACAAACTTAAAATTTTAGGACTTGTAAGACACTGCTCTAACCACTGGCTCTCATTTCTACAGTTTCTAAAATTTTTTTCTACTGACCATAGAATATTCTTGACAATCTTGATATCAAGCTTTCTGTTGTACACAATTATTTCAAAATAAGCTTTATTCCTACAATACTTTATTTTAATAAAATGCCAAACTTTTCATCACTCAAAGGTAAGTAAAATTATAGGGATCTTCTCTGTCTTAAAAGCTGCATTAACAATTTGAAACTTCTTGAGTTTTCTACTGGAGATAACTTAAAATTTTCCAAAAACTTAAAAAGTTACATATACCCTTGCCTTCCCTTCATTTTTTCATTTTCTCATATTTTTTCTTTTCCCTTATTACCTTTCCCCTCCCTACCCTTCCCACTTCCCCTACACCTTGAGCCCTTTTCTTCCTACTTCACATCAGTTATACAATTTGGATCTTATTTACACTTTTAGTTTCTCACACCAGAGAAACTATTCGATATTTACATGTGTGTCTTATTTATTACACTTAAAAGTATGGCCTCAATATGCATCCATATTTCAAAGGGTGAGCAGGGATATGGAGAAAAAATGAGAACCAAGATCTGTCATGTAAAGGTACAAGATTCCAATGATGAATGTAACTGTACTGTATACTTTAAAAGTACCAATAAACTCAGTAAGATAAAAAAGTTACACAGATAAAATAATTTTAAAAGATATGAAGTAATAGTATTTAATAAATAAACAAAGCCCTTGCCTCTGATTGTAGAAACCAAAATTTAAGAAAATTCATTCCTTCTCACCAAAAACTAATTTTAAAAGTATAAAACAAGTGATTTTTAGGGGATACCCAGGATCATGATAAAGTGCTCTGTCTCACTTAAGTCACCACTCCGGTTAATTGTTTGTATAATAGTTATTCAGATTAATCTGGATATATGTAAACTAGAAATAAGAAATCTCTTTAAGTAAATAAAGTTCTACAAATCACATACTCAAAAGAAGCAATGACAATCAATAAACCAAATACAATATTCAGATCATATCTTAATTTCCTCCACCTCTGTGTGCTGCTTCCTATGTCTGCAGTGCTATAGCTGACCAGATGCAAGATGTATTAAAACAAGTACATCCATCTCAAAGAGCTCTCACAGAGGCAAAAGTCAACTCTAACCATTAAGATTAGGAGGAATGAATAAGCACAAATACACTCTAGTTATTAAAAAAAAAAAAAAAAAGCAGAATTGGAAGAGAAACTTCAGGACAAAACTGCAGGCATGTTCAAGGAAATGGCATGGGTAAGACAGGTAGTTTCCCTTAAGAGTAGGCAGAAAACAGAATCTTAGGAAATGGAAAAATTACTGCTGAAGCTGAGTCACTGGCCCAAAATGAACTCTCTCCTTAATATTTCTTATTCAAAAGGTCCTTTACTGTTTCAACTCTTGTACTACTCTTTGGCTTTGGAAAGAATCTGTTCTCCTCAATATCACATAGCTCAAAAATGGCCACCATTCCTGGCATCTAGTCCCTAGGTTCACAGTTAATTCCTGAGTTACCACCATGTTTATTGCTCATGATAGATCTGTCTTGCATTGTCTCTCTTACTCTTCTCTTGATTTGGAAGCCTTTATAGCCTCAATATATTGTAATCTCATCATCATTAAATAGATACTATATTCTGTAATACTTAAGTTTTTCCTTTTAGGGCTTTCAACATGCTTAGCCAAGTCTGAAGACTCCTACACCTCCTTAAGTACATTCATTACAATTCTCCCTTTTAGGGCTGGCGATTTAGCTCAGTGGTTCGGTGGCCTGCCTTGCAAGCACAAGGACCCGAGTTCAATCCCTGGCACCAAAAAAAAAAAAAAAAATCCTCCCTTTGGCTCATGTCATGAGGAACGTTACCTCAAACAATTCAAGAGGTATTCTAGAAGACAACCCCCTACCATCCAGCGCTCTCCTACTGAAGTAAACACTGTGGCTGTCAATCAGCTCCTGCTTGTTTTCCCAGCAGTGTAGCCAGCACCTTGTGTAATCAAATTAAAAATTAGCAGAAGCTTACCCAAGGATCTCAAGGAAAGTATGAGCTCAACAATAATAAGGCCAGTAATGGAAGGAGAGAAAAAGAAGTAGTAAGCCAAAAATGGTTAAATCTACTCGGCCCTCAAATGAGTGACAAAGAATATTGTCTTTTATTTCACTTAATCAAATTCTACTTCTTTTCCAAAAACTGGCTTAGAATGAGTAAGTAAAGGACAATGATACAGTATAACAATAGTTTTTTTGGGGGGGAATGACAAGAATTCCTACTTAGAATTAAAAACATAGGTTACTAAGATTTCTATTGGGTTCAAGTAACTGTATCTCCATTATTGGTCCTTACATAGCTATAGAAAAGAGGAAAAACAACATTTACGTCACATTTACGTTTGGTTCCCAGTACCCGGGAGGCTGAGGCAGGTCAACTGCTGTAAGTTCGGGGCCAGCCTAGGCTATACAGTGAGTTCAAGGCCAGCCTAAATTACATGGCAAGACCCTGTCTCAAAAAAAAACAAAACAAAACAAAAAAAAAAGCATGTTACATGTTAGTTAGTCATATGGGCAAAACATTATCCATTTTCATGGATTATCAGTACTAAAGGGAACTTCAAAATCTACTTAAAGCTTTACAACTGAAGAAACTCAGACCAAGAAAGATTAAGACATTTGCCTAACATCATAATTGGCCATTGATTTCCTAGCAAGCGTAAGTACAGAAAGGTCATTTTTAATTTTCTCCCAGGATTTAATATTTTCAGAGGAATCCTACAGTTGAACAAGGACACATGTTATTTCTAAATAAGACAAACAGAAATGTGTCGTTAGCAAAGAAAACCAAAAATGAATTACCTCTGGGTCTGCTAGTCGCTGAGACAGACCTACAACAAAGACGAGGTTTTTTTGTACAACACGTACACTGGCCAAATGTTTGCGATTTTCTGATATTTTTTGCTTTCTCTCATTCTGTTTCTGTTTTTTCTCATTCTTTATCCTTTGCAGTTCTTCCTGGGAGAGTGGTTTATAAACTGCTGGGTCTTCTGGATATGGCTATAAGCATAAAAAACAGAAGTTAGCATTAAATAGAAAAACTACAGGAATAATAATTATCCAATTCTGAATGATAGGTATAGCATTCTTTTTTTCTGAATATATTGCCTAAAATATTTTAAGTTAAATGTTAAATAAAATAGTTCTAAAAATATTTATATTTTGAAGCTTAGCAGTAACTTTCAGCACCAAAATATCAAAGTTTCTAAACAGCAATAACAACAACCCTTCAAACTTGCTTAACCTGACAGTGCCTACCAAGTGCAGTCTCCAGGAAGATTAAGCTTCTAATGTACAATGTAAGAGGGGAAGAAAAGTTAGCATCTAAATATAAGTTTTACATATTATAATCTACAAATATGTAATAAAAACCTTCTATGTGGTAGAAAATTAATGGAGTTATACACTTGCTCTTTAACTAATTCCCAGTCAAAGAGGGATTGAGAAGGGCCGGGGAGTTAGCTCAGTGGTTTTGCCACCTGCCTTGCAAGCACAGAGTCAGAGTTCAATCCCCAGTACCAAAAAAAGGGGGGGGGAGCCGGGCGTGGTGGCACATGAATGTAATCCCAGCACTCGGGAGGCTGAGGCAGGAGGATCACTGTGAGTTCGAGACCAGCCTGGGCTACATAGTGAGTTCCAGGACAGTCTCAACTACATAGTGAGACCCTGTCTCAAAAAAACAAACAAACAAACAAAAGGCGGGGGGGGGCTGAGATGGACAAATAACAAAATCTAGATACTCTGGCTCAGAAGGCTGAATTTAGTTTTAACATTCACTAGTCATATAACCTTAGATTTTGCCTTAGTAATCTCATAGTAAAATGACAACAGTCTTAAAGGTTAATATAAGGATAAAATAACACACATAAAGCAATTATTACACCTAGTGTAGGAATCCCTCAATACATACTAGCAATTTTACTGTTGTGTCTTTATCTTTTCCTTCTCACAATTATGGTATCATTTATTTATATGTCTACTGCTAAGGTCAAGCAATTTGTGGCCCAAGTAAGAGCTGTGAAGTCAGAATGCTTGATTTTGAATTCTAGCTCAATTTATCTGAGATCATGAGACCATTATGTGTCAGTCTACTCATCTGTAAAATGGGAAGCACAGTACTTTAACCACAGATTTTTATGACATAATACTTAAAAATGATTAAAATTGTGTCCTCCACATAAATATTCAAAAAGTCCTTTATTATTAATGATAAATGAAAGAATGGGAACTGCAACTGGCTGGGAAACTGTGCCTATCCAAATATAGGAGTGGGGAGACAAAAGAAATAATGCCAAAAAGAAAAATGTAGGAACAAAGAAAAGTAAAGGGAATGAATGCCCAACAATCTAAAACCTTACTATTCCTTTAACATAGTTATTTTCATCTCTTGTGTACAAGTTAAAAAAAACAAAAAAACAAAAACTCAAAAGAAATATAACAAAGAAAAACCCTCAAACTTGTGAACAAACCCAGACCAATGATGACAGCAATTAAGAAGGTGAGATTTTCCTTTATATTCCTCAACTTTTACTAATATTATTCTAAGGTCTTTGAAAATCTCCTTCTTTCCTTTTATTCCCACTCCCAACTTCAATTTACTGCTTTTAAAGAAAATCTTACAGTTTACCCTATCATTAATGAACTACATACCTGATTTACCTAAAAAAGATGCAATATAACTCGTAATGATCTCATAGGGAGTAAGTACCTATATATTTCCCACATTAAAAAATCTGAATCTCTTAGCTAAACTAGTCCTATCTGGCACGTTCCACCCCACCTCAGTGTCCCAACTTTTACATGATCCTTAAGACTTCCTCCAGGATCAAACAGAAAATTAGGAGTTCAATATTGGCCAAATGTACAGCAAACTATTCTCTATAATTGGAAATGCCACTAATTCTCTTTTAAAAAATCCTCTATACTTTTGAGTTAATATTAATCTATTTCTTCATTTTAATCTATGGGTCAAAAAGATCAAAGATTTATTAAAGTCAGTTCAATTCCCTGTCAATTAGTCCTCCATCTGAATTATTCTCAACACTTCCTTTCAAACTTTTCTCTCCTTCTTTTTTCTATCTACATAATCTCCTTCAAGTCTTAATCCATCTTCTTGATTATTTCAATCCTTTCAAGGTATTTGGAGGTATGAAGGTGCAAGTAATATAAAACTTGCATAACAACTACAAAAAATTATAATGATAAAATACAAACCAATCAAAGTATCTTTCTATTAGCTCACCTGAATTTTTCATGTGCACATAGAAAGACTGTTTTCTACTCCAGGATTTCTGAGCAGCTCTTTCTGGTAATCTAACTATTAAGATCATTTGGAAGCTACCGCTCTTCAATAACACCTACAATGGTGATGCTCCACTCCCTGAATGGATCAGATGACCTGCGTCTAGTTTTGTTTCAAAGGAGGGAGGATGCACCGTGTTTTACCAGTCCATAATAAGGAAAGAACAAAAACTGTGGTTAAGCATTTGGACTGCTATCATCAGCTAAGACGCTTTGCCAAATAAGATATTTACTGGGATGATACATTGCATGACACAAGCAGAATACTAGATATGGATCAAAAGACCTTTTATTGTTCCTTAAGAGACTGGAAGAAAGAAGGAAAAGGAAACTCTGGTTCTGGATTACAGACAGCATGAAAAGCACTGATGTAACTTTTCTGGGATTCAGATTCTTTGAGGAACTTGTCAGACTTTACAAAGCATTAAGGTTTCCCTTGTATCAGCACTCTAATAATAATGTAAATTTTTGAATAAGGTAAGGTAAAGCAATGTAAAAGCAAACTATATGTAAGCAAAATACTGGTGGAGAATGACAAAACAATTAGGTTGCACTATCCACTCTCATTAAGCATGTTCCTACTACACTACCATGATGGGTACAGAGCCTGGGTTATGTCATCCTGGGCTATTTTCTATGCTATTTCCAAATGTTTTCTTTGGAAATGTACTTCCATCACCCTTCCAACTACACTCTGTTGGAACATAACTGCTACGTAATGTAAAACACACAAACACCAAAGAGCAAACAGGCAAATTATGTTACTATAATTTACCCTCTAACTATATCTTACTACAGTAACCTAAAGGAAATTATAAATTATAGCTTTTTAATCCTAACATCTCTATGAAGCTGTTTCACTGTTAGATAAAATTAAACACAAATTTCTGGAAAAAAAAAACTCAATAAAAATTTATGGAAAATGAAAACATTAATTTAACCACAAATGGCAACACACGATCAAAGGCTTATTAAACTTGTTCAAAAGTTTCATTAAAATGTTGAATAGGCATGTATTCTATGACAGTTCCTCCTCTATACACAGACATCAACATTTATACCTAGCTATACATAAACCTAATATCAGAAAAATAAAAAACTAACATGGTGAAATGAAGAAGAAATGTAGATTAAAAAGATGGGAGATAAATTTAATTTGAATAATTGCAGACAGTGAGACCCACAAAACTAATACAAGTATTAAAAATGAACACAAAGATATAGGAGGTCAACTTTTTGACTGAAATATATATTAAATTTCTAGGAATATAGTATCAAATGAAAAATTACAAGAAATTTTTTATTTAAAGGTACTACTGTGTTCAAGGTTGCCTGTGCAGAAGCATTTAGATATAATATTATCTTTAAGAGTGTTAATATGGCAATAAATTACTAGTTAATAATATGGTTTGTAGTCTCTACTATAATCAATTTCTTCTATATGTCTATTTATGTCCTTTTGATTCCAAATGCTATTTACTTACTTCTCTTTTATCAGGTTTGCAAATTTTTTTACTTTATTGGTCTTGCAAGAGAACCACCTTTATCTTTTACTGAAAAACTTTTTTCTTAGTTCACCACATTCTGCTTAGTCTCTGCCTTCCACTGTCAGCACCCTGATTCTCGTTCTGATTTCTCAAGTTGGAAATTAAGTGCATTTACTTTTGTTCTTTGCTTTCTAACAAATGCGTTTACATCCTTAAATTTTCTTCTACCTATCTCATTGGCCTTACTTCTGAGATATCATGTTCCTTTTTTTTTTTGGTACCAAGGGTCAAACTCAAGTCCTTGTGCTGTAAGGGAGGCGCTGGAACCACTAAGCTAATAAAATATTATCCACTGTACCGTATAGTATATATAATATATACTATAAAGTACATTATATTATAATGTATATTATAAAGTATATTAATATCTTATATAAATATAAACATGCACAAACTACATTTGATTATAGTTTTATTTATGTAACATGTTACATTGCCATTAGATTTTTAAAAGATAAATAAAGCTGGACAATACATTGCTTTCTGAAATTTATAAATTTTAAGGTAAAGTGAGAGGGAGATTACTTTCTAAATTTTACATATATGAAGCGCATTTCAGTTTTCTTAAAATTTAGTGGTAATGAACACAAGAGCTTTTTGAAATGGAGAACTAGAAAAGAAAGTTTAAATCACACGGACTTCAAAGAGAATCCAAATTCTGTGATAATATGACAGTATTAATCCCTAAGGTCACAAAGTCCTTCAAAACTGAAATGCAGCAGTTTCACCATCCTAATAGCTCATTACTAAATTGTAACCATCCTGCGGGTGATTATCAAAGCAATAAAACCCAGAGAATATTAAAAAATCACCGATTTTTAGAGTTAGAAGAAGCTTTGAATAATACAGTATTTCAGAACAAGACTTCAAACTCCAAAGACCCATTTGAATTCCAACCTACTACTCAGAAGTTGATGACTTGGGACAAATGTAAAATGGGAATGGTAATATCAGCCCAGAATTGTTACAGGGGCTCAACATATGAGTAATTACTCTGTTCTGAACCATGATTTCTCTGTCATTTTGACTTTTTTTTTTTAGAAAACATCTTCTCTCCTATTTTGTACTAAAAATTAAAGTGAATTCCCTCTACCACATAATACAGAATACTATTTTCCGATTTCACATCATTCTGTCCAATTCCATTATTTCTCTACTTCTAAACAGCTTCAACAGCAAGTCCCACTTACTGTGCCCATCTCCTCAGAAGGGCTACATAATTTCACAAAGGTCATACAGAGAGTTAACTTAACTCCCAGTGCAGCACTCTTTCCTCTTTATTATGTCCGTAAGATAAAATGCTACAAGTCTGTCTCCTGAGCTTTACAGATTCTTTAAAACAAATTACTCATACTGATGGGGCTAAAAACTCTACATTAAAATTGTACAGTAAAAGAAACCTGTAGAGTTCAAACAAATAACTATGAAATTATTTTGAGGCATTTACCTTTCTACACGCAGGACAAAGCCCATTTTCATCAGTGCGAATTCGATGCCAACAAAATCGGCAAATCTGGTAGCCACAGGTGCAAGGGAAAAAGTTGATATCATCTATCTCCAAGGGCTCCATGCAAAGAGGGCATTCCACAGGGTCTTCCTTTGCATCAGGACTGCGAGACATCTTCACGTTATTAAACAGCAGCAAAAGTTTATAATAATTTAAGGGAGAAGGAAGTTCAGCACTGAGAGCTAAAATGTAGAATTTTGCAGACCTGCATAAGAAAAAACAAAAGGTGGTGTTTACTACTCTATAATTCAACAATGATGATTCACATTATCAAAAAATCTGGAAAATATTAACTTTTGTTATAATCTCAGAATGGATTTCTGAAAAATTTACATATCAATACAAAGGTCTGGCATTCCTTGGATTTAACAGAAATAGACAAAAACATTCCTTTTCCTAGATAAAACATTTAGTAGTAATATATAGTGCTAATTTTAACAATTTTAGGAAAATAAGATAAAGAAGCATTTTAACTTCAAAGTATATTCTAAACTCTTATCTGTGACCTCAAAAATAAAATATGTCACATATCTAAAAGAGTATTATAGCATGCTAACATGCATTTATGAGACCTAAGAAATTTAAATATCAAGCTATGTCAATATCAAGCTCTTGCCACAGAAAATATATGCTAGACCTAAAAAAAAAATAGACAACAGAATCTGTTTATAATTTATTATTAATAATATGCCACTGAAAACTTATATTTTATACAAGTATTCTCATGATAATACTATAAAAAGCCAATAAGGAATATGAGAAAGAATGCCAGACATGGTGGTACATGCCTATAATCCCAGTACTCGAGGCTGAGGCAGGAGAACTGCTGTGAGTTCAAGGCCTGCCTGAACTATAACAAGACCCTGTTTCAAAAGAAAGAGGAAGGGAGAACAGACTTTCATATCCCAAACATTTTGCTAAAAAACTAAGTATACCTGGGCCAGGCATGCAGCTCAGCAGCACGGCATCTGCCTGACAAGTACAAGGTCCCGAGTTCAATCCCCAGTACCACAGAAAATAACTAAATATATCTTACTAGATTTTGGAGAGCTGAAAAATTTCAGGGAATAGCTCAGGATAAAGTCACTGTCCTACTACTATAAAGTTACAGCATATTAAATAATTTTGTATTAGTACAAAGTAGACAAAATGGCAAAGAAACTAAATACCCTGGAAACAGAACTATGGTTTGTAAGATTTTAGTATTTGATAAAAGCTACCTAACAAATCAATACACAAAAGAGGGACCATTTTATGAACAGTAATGGAACTCTGAGCTATAACCTTGAAACAAAACAGTATATATCCAAATCACACTGTAATTAAAATAAATCCTGACTGATCTGAATAAAGAGGCACACAATAAAATAGACTTTAAAAGTACAAATATAGGGTCCTATTTTTTGAAATCTTGAGATATAGGAGGCTTTCTTAAGTGTACCTTCTCCTAATCAGAAACCATGAAATGATATAAGTACATTAGCACTAGCAACATGCAAAGAACGAAACAAATATCTCTTAAATGAAAGGCAAGCAAAAGAAAAGGACATATTTATAATGCACAATTGTTAGTGTGTCCAGAATATCTAAAGAAATCTTACAAAGCAGTAGAGATAAGCAAATAATCCAAAAGAAGGGCCGGGGATCTGGCTCAGTGGTTCTGTCGCCTGCCTCACAAGCACAAGGGCCTGAGTTGGATCCCTGGTACGTCCCCCCAAAAAATCCAAAAGAAAACATCAGAACAGAATAGGATGGGCAGTTCACAAACTAATTACAAGTAAGATAATTTTTTCCATACCAGCCTGTGAAAGTTAAGCCCCCAAATGAAGATTAGTTCTTCACAAGTGGAAAAGATAACTCACCACCTTGCCTTTAATTACACAGCTATTAAATGGTGCCACTTGGATTCCTTCCACAAGTTTGTGGCCTTAGAGTTTGTGCCTTTGTCCATTCCTTTATTCTGAATAAGAAGTTAAACAAAATACACATGTGCACCAAACACTTTGTTAAGTTTTGCAGCACTGTTTATAAAAGAAAATTTCAAGCCTAACATTTATCAATAGGGAAATCATTAAGTAAATTAAGATAAAGTCATAGAGTAGATCTATTTGCGTTGACTCAAAGTATTCAACAGTCATACTTTTGAAAGAGCAAGACTGAAATAAAGATTAATACACAATTACTTCCATATGAATATATAAATCTTTTGTGTGCATATATATACATATATATATATTACATATGTATATTTGTTTCACTAAGAAAATGAAACATAGGAGGTTTGACATCAAAATTTTAGTATATTATAAAGGACAAAATGGAGGTAAATAATGGACTACTTTTTTTTTGTCAGAAAAATCTGTATTATATAAGAAATCAACCAATAACAGGTACTGGTAGGGCTGTAGGGAGAAAGGAATCCTTCTCCACTGTTGCTGGGAGTATACACTGGTGCAACCACTGTAAAATCAGTACGGAGATACCTCAAAGAACTAGGATTAGAGGTCCCATTTGACCCAGCTATTCCCCCGCTGGATATCTTCCCCCCAAAATTAAAAGAATCATTCCACAGCAATATCTGTGCACCCATGTTTATAGAGACACAGTTTGTAAGAGCTAAAACTTGGAAACAGCCAAAATGCCCATCAACTGAAGACTGAATAAAAGAAAATGTGGGTTTTTAAAAATAAAATGGAGTACTACTCAGCCATAAAGAATGAGAAATTAGAGACATATATAGCTAAATGGATGCACATTGAGGCCATACTCTTAAATGAAACAAACAGAACACACATGTTAATATCAAACAGTTTCTCTGGTGTGAGAAACTGAAAGTGCAAAGAAGGATAAAAAATGTGTAATAGATAATGTGAAATAGGAAGAAAAGGACAAAAGGGGAAGGGAAAGTGCAGAGGTATGGGAAAGGCAAGAAGAGAAAGGAATAAATACAAGAAAAGGAAAAATGTAAGCAAAGTCTTTGTAAATAGGGAGGGGTAAAGGGGTTGAATGGAGGGCAAGGGAATGGGGAAAAAATAAGAACCAAGGTAAAGTTTGTAAAGGTACAAACTCCACAATGATGAATGTCATCATATTGTACACCTAAAATGTACCAATAAATTCAATGAAAACAAAAAATATGATTACCATGATGGCCATGCTCCAGAAGAAAGGAAGAGATGAACCTAGATGACAAAATGTTGGTAACTGTAGAAAGTGAGATGGAAATCCTCGACTTCACACTAGTCTACTTTCATGTATACTTAAAAGTTCTTTATCATAAAAGCTAGAAATAATTTAAAAGACTAAGAATGATTTGTATATACCAACACTGAAAAAGCAAACTACACTTCATAAAAGTATTTTCTCTATATAATTATAAAAATATGTAATCACAGAAAAAAAATACATCTGATAAAGTTATATCTAGGAAAACAATGGAGAGACTGGGAAGAATTGGAACACTGAAACTTATGTGCTCTTCAAAAAGACTATGTATTTGATAACAGTAAATTTTATTGTATTTTATTTATTTTTTGAGACAGAGTCTTGCTAGGTACTTCAGGCTGGGCTTGAACTCACTATGTAGCCCAGGCTGGTCTCGAATTCACAGCAATTCTCCTGCCTCAGACTGCCGAGTGCTGGGATTACAGGTGTACACCACCACATCCAGCTAATAATAGCAAAATTTAAAAATAACTTTTTAAAGGACATCCAGATTTCAAGCTTTCAAATGCAAAGACTATTTTATTCAACACTGCCATAGGTATGTATTGAAAGTTATAGGTTACCACAACTGCGGAGAGGGGAACATTAAGAGTGATTCAAAGGAAACATGCAAAAATAGTTTATCACTGAGCAGTAGGGCTAAGGGTCATTTGCTTTCTTCCTTTTACTTCCTTCTGTTTTCTAATATCTAGAAATACACATTTACTTTTATAACAGGAAAACAATTATTAGCTAAAACTTTGACAAAAAGAAATAATGAAGTGATTGATGAAATGAAAAAAAATCTGATGTATAATTAGAGAACCAGCATCAACATGTTTCCTATCAACCAAGAAGAAGGCTAGGAGTTTAAGAAACTAAAGGCTATACCTGATGAAAAGTATTAATGTAAGATAAAATTAAATCTGCACAAAATCAAAGACTAATCAGTGTGCCAATTAGTTCTCTACCACACTTGTAAAGGTTGTCAGGCGAGCTGTCTCAACAAATGTATTTTCAGTTCAGAACAAAACAGCTGGTGAGATGCCTGAAGAAGGTATGCCTATTTTATTTTGTAAAGATTGACCTATACATGTATTTGAAAAGAAATGCATCCAGGTGTAACAAATCTTCCCCTTCTAATTAGTCTGGACATAGAAATTTGTCCTTTTAGAGATGTTTCTGAGTATCAGTTCATAGTATACTAGCAGTAATGGACAAGATAAAAAATACTAATTCAAGAAAAAACACAGAACTGAACTGCAAGGGCTAGTCTAGACCTCTAAGTATTTAAAAGAAACTCATGTTTACTTAACATTAGTAATGTAAGTGCTTTCTTTGGCCAAATCTAAATGTCACCCTATTACCTCCTAAATTCTGACCTCAGATGGCATGCTGCCAAATCAAGTCTTCCTTCCACCAGGGTACAACCAAGAGCTCATTCATATCTCAGGTCACCCCAGAACATCACAGCTACTTCTGTGGTCCCACATCACGGCACACACTGATTCATATAGAAGCTCAGTCTTTCACTGTTTTAGCTGAACTGAGTGGTGGGGAAAGGGAGTAGAAATGAGATAGAAAGCAGAAAAAGATAAGAAGTATCTGGTTAAACAGTAATTTTTAAATTTTAAGATAGGAAAAAAAGAATTAAAAAAATTTTAAATTATTAAAAAGCTTATATGTGAAAGTCTCTTAGAATTGTAAGAATTATATGCTATTTTTCTAAGATATGTTGCCATGCAAACGTCCAAGACAAAAATAACTAATAGTAATGATTTTCAAGGGGCCTAAATACAGAAGTAACTCTTACTGATTCCTTAAAAAGGGAAAACTTGTAAAAAAATAAAAAATTTTAAAAAGGGAAAACTTTTTAATTTTTGCTCCAAATATTCATGTATGCCTCACTTCTATTGTGTCAGTAAAATCTAGAATGTTAACAGTTTCACACTATAAAACTAAAAATAATAGTCAAGAATCCTCCATTCCATGTACCACTAGTTCATTCCTATTTCCAATAGAAAATGTTAAACAAACTAATATATTCATGTAGAAAGTCTTAAAAGGAAATGAATGTCAGAATGTGTTACTGAAACATTCTGTAAACACAAAGAGCTTCTGATTCACTGTTACATCGATTACAAATGTGAAAAACATCAGTCTACCCCCTCAAAATCAATTATATGGAAAAAAAGCTTTACATTCAATAGCAATGCAAACTTATTCAATCAATTCAAAAGCTCTAATTCCAATGTAGAAATTAGCAGGCAATATATGGGTGCAGGCTTTATCAAATTTTCCATATGAATTCATTATACCATGCACACATAATTTAAAAATAGCTCTAAAAGTCTACAAGCAACAATGAACAAAACAATTTAGAAGTATTATATTTTTTTTGCAGGCAAACTGATCTACATAAATTATATTTTAAATGGCTTCAGGGAATTCAAACCTACAAGTTAAAAAAAGTCAAACTATACCCATATAAAGTTTGAGATCAAGGATAAACTGTGATGGAAAATATATTAACTCAGCCATGCCACTACCATTTCAGAAAGCAAAAGCTCCATTAAAAAATGTAACACTGGGGCTAGGGATTTAGCTCAGTGGCACAGAGCCTGCGCTTCAAAAGCGCAAGGTTGAGAGTTCAATCCCTGGTACCAAAACACTAAAAATTAAAAAACACATTCAAAGAGAAGAGGCTCCCAAATATATTTCATATTACATCACTGAATTTAAAAGTAAATGCTCATAGGGAAGACAAATCTTTGCTTAACATAATACTAACAATTCCTCAGGGAAAAGTTTGAGAAATAGATTTGAAATAAGTCTAACTTTTCAACTCAAATCTGTGAGATTTCTTTGTTTAGAGTAGAGGAGAGGTTTTTAAATTGTGTTCCACGAACCAAATCCTCCCTCCTACTTGATTTTGTGAGGCCTAAGGAAATATGGAAAAAATAACCAAAAGAAAAGTAGTATTTTGCAATATGAAAACATTAAATAAATTCATTCTTCAATGTTCAACAATAAAGTTTTATTGGAACACAGGCACACTTATTCGATGTATTTTGACTATCTCTACATTTAATGAGCAATTGCAAGAGTCTGTGTGGCTCTGTATCTTTTTTGGTTTGTTATTCATGGTCTCCATCAGCTGTTAAGTGTCCAGACTGGACTTGAACTTGTAAGCCTCCTGGTCTCAGCCTCGAGTACTATAATTACAGATAATATGCCATCACACCAAGTTCACAGTGTCAAATGTTGACTGGCTAGCCCTTCAAGAAAAATGTTTACTGATTCCTAATGTAAAGCTTCTCTGCTAAGTAAGACACTTCTCTAAGTATGTATTAGACAATTAATCAAACCCAAGGAGGAGCTAGAGGGGACCCCAATTTATAGTCATTATTTGTGACTAGCATTTGAAGAGGAGGTTTGCCTTATAGGACAGAGGCTCTAACCTGTGGGATCTCTAAGTAGACAGTATTAGAATGGAACTGAGCTCCAGGACACTAGGGAGGCATCTGGTGAAGAACTGCTTGGTGAGTAGAGCTGGGGGAAGAGGGACATATGTAGTCACAGAAATATTCTGTGCAAAGTATAAGAATAAAGGGTTTGAGTTTTTTTCTCCTTTACACATACGTTGCTGAAATGGTCCTAGCATGTTATAAGAAAGAAACTATTAGAGCTATTATAAAATACAAAACAGTTAAACAGTCTTAAAACAAAATGCTACAAACTTGAATTTGATGACACAGACTTATTTTCCAATTAGACAAAAATAAAAAAATAATACCGTACCAGATAAATACTGACATGAAATCTCACCCCCCAGACAAGTACACTAAAACCAAGACCATTCTGAATCATACAAGTGAAAGCATTAAGTACTACTGTCACAAAAGATGTTTTGGGTTTTTTTTTTTTGCCTAATACCTGAGAATTATGAATTTAGAATTAGGCAAAGTTTCATATTTCACGGAAGAAAGAAATTTGGTGAATGGCACAAAAAAGAGTAATAATGGTAATGAAATATAAATAAAAAATGGAAGATCAGAAAAAACAAAGATTTCAAATGAGATAAAACATTTATTAGATTCTAGGTTAAGTTTTAACGAGAAATAATAGTCAAAGTAAACTAGTTTGATATAACAAAGGAAGAACAGGGTGTAGAGAAGAAATGGTTTATATGGACAATGGTGGTGAGGAATGAAAGGAGATAGTATATGTGCTGCTGAAGCAAGCATGAAAGGAGGTAGGTAAAAAAACAGGAAATTGAAAATTAAGTTATCATTTAGTTACCTAGTGACAAATACTTTTCAGATCATTTTTGCAATATATGGTCGTCTTCTTATTATACAGAAGTATGCAGCCATTACCTTCTACTTCAGTTACTATAAAACTACATTTCATCCATCAATGGGGAGGAAAGCCCATGGAGAGGCCAAGGAGGGGATGGCAAGGGAGGGAAGGGAGACAAAATGGGAAAGAGAAAGAGAAGGAAGAATGCCATTTTAAGATTAACTTCATGGCCTAGCACAGTCAAAATTCTATTTCTGAATATGACGCCAAGATATGCATCGTGGAAAGAAGTGTTTTCTATGATACATGGTACAGTATCATGTGTTATTAGAGATGTGTCTTAAAATACTATTATTTTCTTTTAATAACTCATGTAATAATGAAATATCATTATTACATGCTTAGCCTACCGAATCTTTAACACTTCTAAGTATCAAGTTTTCATGCTTCTAATACTATTTTACCTGTTTTCTGTGACTTAAATTTGTATCAAGTTTAATTCTTTCATACCTGAAGTTCTATTATTTAATTTCACTGTAATTATCAATAATAAAGACAAGTTTTTTAGAAAAAAATTTTATTACCCACATTTCCATATTCTAGTATGTAAGTTTTCTTTACTGATTCAACATGAGTTATATACATGTATATATGTGTTGTTTTTAGGAGAAAAGAAAGGACTATTCCATACTTTTTTCTGGAATCTAATCTCTCTCAAGCACTTAATTCAATTTACGTCTTTTCTTTGCATAAATCATAGGTAATGGCTCCACAGGAATGTCCTATAATGTAAATGTAAACCAGTCTCCTATTACTTAACTTTCAAGGTTTTGACTACTGTAAGCAAACATTCCATGTGTGCTGATTGTCTTCAGTTGTATTATTCTACGGCAGGAAATGGTTCTATGAGACTACAAAGAGGTTTCACCATGATTTTGATCAGGGATCAACATTTTTCCCCCCTCATAATCTCTGTTGCATATTCTTTGTTTTGTTTGTACAACTCTGTAAAAATATAAAAAACATTTTTTTAGCTCATGGACCTTTCAAAATCAGATCATGTGAGGATATGGTATGCAGAACATAGTTTGCTGATTTCTGATTTAGATCATGTTCTACTAAGACCCATGAAGACAGAAAGTTATCCCACAATCCGAGGTGATGTACTACTTATTTTTTTGGGTAATATGGTATAAAATATTAGTTATTTTTATGCAATAAAATTAATTTTCATATTTCAACTCTCATGTGACTAAAATAATCTAAATTTTAAAATTAGAAAGACTAAAAAGAGAAATGAGCAACTTTAAAGGTATTAAACAGAATAAATTGTATCTAGATGTTCCCCCAAAGCCTCATGCAGTCACAGGTTGGGCTTTCAAAGGTAGCTGGATCTACAGGGTGTGATGCTTGGATCAAGGATGCAATACTAGGATTAAGGGTGTGAATATGTCTCACCCTAATGGTGGTAGCCTGGATAAGATAGAAGAGACAGAAGGGGCCTTTTCACTTAGTGCTGCTACTAGTCTTCTACAATGCCCCTGTGCCCGGCCACCCTGCCTTGGAGCTGACCAACTATGAACTGAATCCTCTATTAACTGTGAACCAAATAAACTTTTCCTCCTTTAACTTTGAGTGTTGGATATTTTGTCTCAGCAATGAGAAAAGTGACTAAGACAAATGGTCTTGCTAACACTCATAACTCTTCCACTACTTTTACCAAATATTCAGAGGATACTCTCAGTCAGGGGTAGTGAGTGATGCAGGCCTTGTAATCCCAGTACTTCAGGAGGCTGAGGCTGGAGGATCAGAAGTTTAAGCCCAGTTTGGGCAATATAGGGCGACCCTGTCTCAAAATATATTTTTCATTAGATTTTTTGGGGGTTGGGGATGGGGGTCTGAGACAGGGTCTCGCTATGCAGTTCAGGATGGCCTTGAACTCATTACGCAGACAAGGGTGGCCTCAAACTCTCAAGAGCTGTAATTACAGGTGTGCACTAGCACTACTGGCTTCAGTAAACTATTTTGGCTTCAGTAAACTATTTCTAAAAACTTCAGAAAACTATTCTTTAAACTGTAAGAGTAAACCCAATGACTTTCAGAAAATTATCAAAAGAAAGAATATTTGCCTTATATTACATTGTATGTGCCTTTATAGAAAACTAAGCCAACAATGAAGGATAAAGGAAAGAAAAAAAATAGAAAAGTTACTTAAATAGAAAACATGGAGAGCCAGGGATTTAGCTCAGTGATTCCAGCTTCTGCTTTGCAAGCACAAGAACCCAAGTTTGATCCCTGGTACAAAAAAAAAAAAAAAAAAAATGGAAGGAAGGTACGTATACTTGGCAGGTATAGGCTGGAAAACTAACCTAAAGACAATTATGTAACTTTATAATATTGCCAACTCTGGTGAAGAATGGGATGATTCTAAAATTCTACTGATTAAAGCCTTTTGGTTCCTAGTGACTGTGCTGGACTATCAGAACCAGCTTGGTAAATTATAAAGTATGCTTAACCTACTCCAGCTACCCTTTTCTTCTGTGATCTGTACCACAAAGACTATTTCTCTCTCAGATTTCATTTTGATGTCCTTCTAAAATACATTTTTCCATGCTAGGGGCTGGCAGATTTTCCTAATGAAGATGTCCAAACATACAAATATTGAGTATATTCTGTATTTCAATTAGACTCAACTCAGAAAGGATTAGAAAATATGGTAAATAAGGTTACAGCCCTGATTCTTACAATAACTAATTCTGGAGGACGTAATCAAACTGTAACTTCCTATGGACCTGAACATTTCCCAAAATGAAATGGGGACATTGAATAAACCTCTAAAATCTCCTACTTCTAAAATCTTAAAAACACAGAATGATTCCATTAAACCTATGCACCCAAACTATTTTAAGGGGATTAAACAATATGACGGCTTACAATAGAAATAAAGTATTTCTTGGGAAAGATTTAATATTTAACAGATTCTGTAAATAGGGAAGGGTGGAGAGGGTGAAAGGAGGGCGGGGGTATGGGGAAAAAATGAGAACCAAGACCTGTCATGTAAAGGTACAAGATCCCAATGATGAATGTAACTGTACTGTATAGCTAAAAAGTACCAATGAGAAAAAATATTTAACAGATTCTAAACTTTAAATTCACCATTCTTAAAACTGTTTGGGGACAGATCCCAATGTTTTGGATACCTAGTATCATAAATGACTTTTGTATTACAAAGTAGTAACTCGAAAAATCTAAAAGGTTATTGTTCAAAATTTTTCCTAAAGAATGACAAACTTAGATAAAAACTTATTTTACTGAAGTACTGTGGATTGATCCCAAGGCCTCAAACAAGCTAGGCAAATGCTCTATCACTGAGCTATTCTCCCAGCCCTCAAGCTTTATTTATTTGGGTTGTAAGAGAATTAAGACGACTACTCTGTATAGATACTGGACCTTATATATCAAATTGTACTGATACATTAAATCATGAAAAATTATTTGGGTCGGACATGGTGGTGCACACCTGTAATCCCAGCACTCAGGAGGCTGAGGCAGGAGGAGGACTGCTGTGAGTTCAAGACCATCCTGGGCTACAGAGTGAATTCCAGGTCAGTCTCAACTACATAGTGAGGCCCTGTCTCAAAAAAAAAAAAAAAAAAAAAAATTTATTTGGAAGGGCCATGGATTTAGCTCAGCAGTACAGCACCTGTCTGGCAAGCGTGAGGTCATGAGTTCAATCCCTGATACCAAAAAAATAATAATAATTATTTGGAAAACAGCTGGGCTATTTAAAGCTCATTTTAAATAAATCTGGTTTCTGAGTGGCTGCCTTCTAGTTTTAGTAATTTTAATAAATCAATATTAAATAAAAGGACAATTTACTATTTTATTCATTCACATGATCAAATTTACAAAAAAATATAAATAATCCTATCACATATCCATTTTAGCACAGCCTTTTTCCTTACTACTTTCAGGACTGGATCTCCCCTCCCTTGGAACCACTAGCCACAGAATATGAGATATATGTACACACACACACACACACACACACACACACACACACACACTGGTTACCATTTCCATACCACAAATCAACACTTTTGTAGTATTTACGGTACAGACCATTAATACATAATTGTCTATTATTCTTTATTATTTAATATTCATTCTCCTGGGCTGGGGATTTAACTCAGTGGTTCCACTGCCTGCCTCACAAGTGCAAGATTCTGAGTTTGATCCCCGATTAAAAAAAAAATTCATTCTCCCTTTCTTGGAGACATTTCCCAGGATCCTACATAGCCAAATAGGCTCCCTGATTAACTTCAAGCAAGAGAATATACATGGGAAGAGATTTATGCAACCACCAGATCTTAAGTATAGAGCTTTTTTCCTGGAACTTTTTGCTACCTGACTATTAACTAGAAAATGGCAACAGGGCCAGGGATTTAGCTCAGTGGTTCTGCTGTCTGCCTTGCAAGTGCAAGGTCCCAAGCTCAATCCCCGGTATGGAAAAAAAAAAAAAAGAAAGTGAAGAAAAGGAAAATGGCAATAAATGGAGCAGTCCCACTGAGAATGAGAGAGCTAACCCACTATCCCAGAGTTCCCTGGAGGTCCTTGCTGAGAGCAAACATGCCTTGTTAATCCTCTCCTTCTGACTGCTAGACTGAGGTGAAAGAAAAGCTATCTTTTTTTTTTTTTTTTTTTTTAAGTAGTACACATTTGCTGTATAGGATGATTACATTCATTGTGGGATTTGGTGCATGTACGTATCTTTTTTCAGTTACTGTATTGTGGTGTCTCTTTGTTACTGCAACTTAATCTAATATACTCTTTCCCGATTTTTCTGTACTGTATTCATTTTTCTTTTTTTTTTTTCCTCTGTGTGTGTGGGGAGGGAGGTATACTAGAGATTGAACCTAGGACCTTGAGCATGTTAGGCAAGTGCTCTACCACTAAGCTACAACTCCACCCTCTTTTTCACAAAATTATACTCAAGCATTATCAAAACTGAAACACCAAAAAGTAGTGTTTAGGATTTTCCCTCCTCCACCACCACCAAAACCACCAGCTGCTGCCATTTTATCAAAATGGGATTATACCATACATCCTCCTAAATAAAAAATATAGTTATGGGGGCTGAGGACATAGCTCAGTGGTATATCACTTGGTGACACCCTGAGTTTGATCCCCAGTGTGTGGGGGGGGTGTCATCAATGTCCCGAGTATGCATATATACACATATATTTTAAATGATTGTGAGGGTGAGAGTAAGGATGATGATGTTACTGCTGTTTGGGGTGAAATATTAATGATTAATAAATTTACTATAAGCTCACTGACTTTCACTTTATTTACACAGGCAAATTTCAGGTTCTTCCAGATTTAAAAATATATCAGCTGTGTTATAAACATAGCTGTGCAAACTACTGTGCAAATCTGTCTACTGCATGCTGCCACTAGTTCCCCATCATTACTGGTGAGTCAGCCTTCTTCAGTCAACAGTCTGTGATGCAAAGATGCAAAATTTCTGGAAAATCACAAAGTCTGAGAAAATAACAGAGTGGGAGTTGTAAGGACAGTGAGAAGATAGAAATGTTAAATGATTTTACATGATTTTACAAGTTGAATTTACAAGTACACTCTTTCACTTTCTTTATAATTTTTAAAGTCATCTGTTAGCTTAGGAAAATAAAATATATTACAGATTACTTGACAGGTGCCTAAGATTATATTTGGGGTAGTTAATTTGCAGGCCCTAGAAGCGAAGGAATAAATAATGTATTTTCCCCACTCACAAACAAACCATAAAAAACTCTACTAGAAAATTTCCATCAATTTTTACACATCAATCCCTTTCCTGGGATAACAATAACTATCCATATATATATATTCTACTTTCTCCTTATAGCAAATTAGCATATACCATAGTCTTCTGCATGCTGCCATCACTTATACACCCCTGCCTTACTCCTATTGTACTTCTCATCTTCTTTTTTATATATCTAACTTCCATCCAGGTAAGGACACACAGAGAAAAAAAGAGGATATTGAAATGTAGCCTGAGTAACCCCATAGATTTAGAAACTGCAATGGACAAAAAGGAAGCATATGAAGATTATAAAAGACACTCAAGAGGTGTTAAGAGAGCAATCCAGAGTGAAAAGTGAATGCATTAGCCAAGTCTGAGAGTAGATAAGTCTGGTGCAGAAGAATAAGGATGATGGAGAAAAGAAGAGCATGATCTTTTGAGTATGCTTCCCAATATGACTCCCAGGGATACCCAGAAAATTCACTCATTCTTCAACTTCTAAACTGCGGGTTTAAAAAACACCCAACACTTTTCTAAGCACAGGGGACTGCCTTAATGAACAGAAACAGAGTTCAGGGGAGATAAAAGTGCTAAAGAGATATTGGGTTAGGGCAGACTTAGCATTTAAAAGCTTTGATCATAAATGATACAACCTAGACATTTTCATTCATTTGATTCCCCCCAAATACTCCTTTTATTTAAGCTAGTCTGGATCAAGTTTTTCTCTTTGACAGAGTCCTGACACTACCTCTTCACTGGATCTCAAGTTCACTATTCAAAAGAAGCATGAAAATATAAATCCAATGGTTTTATTCTCCTATCTTAAACCCTTTATGGATTTATTTTGGGATAAGATTACCTGATACTCACTTATAGCATAGCTGTGTGTGTGTGTGTCTGTGTGTGTGTGTGCGTGTGTGTGTCTGTGAGTGTGAAGATGTCAGTGATCAAACCCAGAGCCTCCTGCACAAAAAGCAAACTTTGTAACTGAGATAACCCCTGCATATGGCATAGCCTTTTGACTCATCTCTAATTCCCCTTCCTATCACTATGCTCTAAACACGGGCCTCGAGAAGATAATTTTTAACCATACATTTAACATATGCCCTATAATTCTAAATGCTAAACCAAGAAAAATGAAAACAGTCTACAAAAGGACTCATACCATAAATAACCCAAATTTTCACCAACATCTACATGAATAAACAAACTGTAATATATTTATTCAATGGAATACTGTACGATGCAACTCAGAAAATAAAAAAGGAACTGCTGATGTAACAGAAAACCTGAAGAGCATTATGCTAAGTAAAAGAAGCTAGTCACAAAATTATTCCATTTATATAAAATTCTGTAACAGCCAAAATTACGCTTTGGTAATGGAGTCAGAACAAAGAACAAATACTCCAGGAGACAGGTATTGAGTAGGAAGTAGTATAAGGGAAGTACATACAGTGATGAAAATATTCTGAATCTTGATAGAGATGTGGGTTACACAGGTACATGTATTTGTCAAAACGCACTTAACACTCACTGAAGATTTATGTCTCACTGTATCTAAATTAGACCTCAGATTTAAAAATTTAAAGCTATGAACCAAATCTCTATTTCCAAACCTGCAGAGGCTTTACAGTCAATCCCATCTCTTTAGAATATGGTTGCACTGTTCAGCATGAGATTCAGATCTGAAGGAAAGTAAAAGCACTGGAAGAAGGGCCAGTCTTCTAGGACATGACCTGCAACTCTAAACCGAAATACTCAAGACCAGATACTGAATCACATAGTAACCCTTCAGGGAGAGGACCAGAAGAGGTGTGGAAACAGAGAAAGGATTCTGAATGATTTTCAAGTCATTATCCATGCCAAACAATTCAGAGTGTTTAAAGCTGAAAATTTAAAGAAATTTGGTATTTTAGTACCTTATAAAACCTGACGGCCCTCAAAAATTACTAAATTCAAACACGTGATAACTATTGAGAGTTGTGATGTATACCTAGAAGTAGCAACTTCCCAACTGCAACTAAAACTGTAAATAAGTACGTATGAAAGAAGCATGTCAAAGACTAATTTTAGAGGAATTTGACGAAATGGCTTTTTTGGTACTGAACCCAGAGTACTACCTATGCTCAGCACAGGCTCCACCACCAAGATACACTTCCAGTCCCAGATAAAATAATGTTTTGGGAAGCAAAATTATCAAGAATAAAATTACAGGTAAAAGATGGGCATGGAAAACCATGGGATTACACATGTCTATAATCCCAGCTACTTAAGAGGCTGAAACAGAATGACCACAATTTTAAGACTAGCCTGGGCAATTTAGCAAGACTATCTTAAAATAATAGATGAGATAGAAATAGGACTAGGAACATAGCTCAATATCCCCTGGGTTCAATAACCAGTATACAGGAAACAAACAAAAAAAATTATAGGTAGAATAGTATCCCTTAAATTATTGATCAATATGGTCTTTCCCTACCTTCAAAGTGGGGTATTGAACCCTGGGCCTTCCCACTGAGCTATATCCCCTCAGCCCTGTTTTGAAACAAGGTCTCACCAAGACGCTGGGCTGTGTTTGAACTTGTCTCCTCTGCACTCTACATTCACCTACCAAGTATACAAGGTATTATATAATAATTGTCTCATGTTGCATATGGTAATTTTATCACTCCACTAGCCTATACACCAGTGCTTGAAGACGGTGTCCTTACTATAGCTAGCAGAGTTGGAAGGCACCCTCACCAGCCAAGTGAGACCTCACTATATAAAACATGTTTGGTGACCTTCACTATAAATAGGTCATGGCACAAAACATCTCACAGCATTTCACCCTTTCATACTAGCCTAAAATTATGGTTCGCTCCAAAAGAAATGAGAGGGAAGGAGAGAGGAAGGGGCAGGAAAAGGGAGGGAGGGGGAGAAAGGGACACAGGAGGAGGGAAGTGGGAGAGACCAGAGACCTAAGTATGCAACTCATAAATTATAAAAAAATTATAAACAAATAGTTAAAAATAAATCTCTTAAACAAAGTATATATAATCTATCTTAATGACATAGATGAATGGATGGATGGAAGAAAGAAAGGGAGGGACAAGGAAAGGAAGAAAAGGAAGACTGATTCATCAGCTGTAGAGCCTAGTTTTAATGAAACCGTTGGATTGAGGATTGAATGAATGTCTTAAAAGTATAAGTGGATAAATAAAAATATTCACTCAACCACCCATTTAAGTGTTCTTTATTTTCTGATAAACAAAGTAGTACCAGGCTTTATTTTTAAAAGAGTAAATGCAAGGAACAGTGGTATTTGCCTATAAAGCAAAATGGCTGAGGCAGTAGCTCTCAAAGTAAGAATCCAGCCTGGACAATATAGCAAGACTTCATTCCCCAAACTCAAAAAAAAAAAAAAAAAAAAAAAACCTAACAGTAAGAATAAATTATTCCAAGAGCCACTGCTCTTCCTATTCCTATAAGCAGCATGAAGTAAAAGTGAAAATGATTCACTACTCTCCTGACCCAGAAAATCTCACAACATCATGTAAATCAAGAGGGTAAAATCTTCACATTCTGTTTAAGAACACCTATAAAACTACCCAGGACATTGAGAATATACACACCTGAAAGGCCACCAATAATCTAAAAGATGTCATTTGAAAGAAGCAACGTATGCTATTCAAATTCCCATGAGAGAATGGTAGAGTTGGAAGGTGTGCCCAGCTCACACACTGGGACTGGACACAGGTTCCATGGCCCAGAAGAATGGTTGATTTTTGCTGCACATACTTAAAAATGCAGACTGATGCTGAACTTCAGGGTTTAGATGTGTGGACCCTCTGGTCACTGAACACATCCCAGTTGAATAAAAAGCACTCAACATGCCACCTACTTACAGAGCGCTTGATCAGATTAACACACACGTGAGCTACCTTGCCACACTGAGGTGATCCTGATGTAAAAGGAACACACTGTTCCTAAGCCAGAAAAGGAAGTTGCAAAGGGAAAAATGAGATCAGAACATCAGAAGAAACCGAAAAAATAAAAGTTAGAGCGTGGGAATAAACTAAGCATAAAATAAATGCAAGTTTAAAAAAAAAACTCAGTAAGGAAAAGGTAGAGCTATACCAACATATTGTGGCTAAATAAAAAAGAATAAACAAGAAAAACTAATAAATTACAGAAATGGTTTTTAACTTAACATCCCTGCAAAATATATGCCATATTGCTAACCTGGCAAAGAACTAAAAAGTAACTTTTCAAACTGTCCTAAACAGAAATAGATTTAAGGAGTACTGGTTTAAATTTCAGGATAAAAGTAGCATATTATTCTATTCAGATTCTAGAGGAACGTACGACAAAAGAACAATAAATTCCCCTGTTCCAAGAGTAGAATAGTAGTGCTCTTCATGGCTTTTCTTCCAAGGACACTCTATTTCATTATGATAATGTCCCGTCTTAATTTTTAAACTGTAAGTAAACCAGAACTGAAGAATTCTCCCATTCAATAATGCAATTTTGACCAAATCTATAAAATATTCTCCTAAAAATACTGACATGACCAGTAAATTTGATGAATTAGCCTGTGAATTAATTGAGATAGAGCCAGTGTTATATGCAGAACAAATTCTAGAGATGAAACCACTGGATCAAGAATATGTGCATTTTGAAATTTTGACAAACAATGCCAAATAATTATATGAAAAGTTGCACCAATATACCTTCTCAGCAAACCCTATTAAAACCAAACATTTAAACCCTTACAAATCTACAATTGGAATCATTCTTATTTTTAATCTGAATATTTAAAATTTAACTGAGGGTGTATATATTCTGTAAGAATTATTTTAAAAATTAAGTTATGAAGAAACATTAAAAATCTCTATAAATGTAAAAAGTATGCAAAATGGCTTTAAAACACTAAAAACAAGCTCACATATCATTAATAAGTAAGATTACATACAAAAAAGAATTTATTTATTTTATGATTTTGAAATCACTAAAGTGTTTTTCTCAACTCTCTTTTAAGATTTTCTCCAGTGTTGCTGTTATGCGGATTTCCTAAAACAAAAGGCTCTATCAGGCTACAAATAAAGAATAATTACAGATTTTTATACCAAACAGGTTTTTGGTTTTCTGTCAATAGCCCACCCAGTTTTCAGTTGCCCAGTGCCAAAACTTGATCAGAATCTTTGATTTGGTACTTGACTCCATTATCTAAATTCTGGACATTAAATTAAAGATTTTACTTTTTTAAAATGTCCCTCTATGTCTATTGGTCTTCATTTTAACTGGGTTACTAGCACAGGATCTACAAGAATCTGTCCTTACTACCCATAATCTCTTCGCTCTTTAGAATTTACATACGCAACAGTTGCTTAATTCTTTTAAGCCTGCGACTATCAAATTTGGTCATGCATACAAAAGGTTTGACTGGGGTCAGGTCAAAAAAGCAGATTCAATGCCAGGCATAGTGGCTTATGCCTGTAATCCCAGATTTTTAAAATTTTCTACAGTTCATCCCCAGTATGAAGCTAGAGTCTGATGTTTTACACATTAGAACCACTACAGAGGTTTCTTGTATCTCACAAAATGCCTTTTTTTTCTTTTATTGAATTACAAAATGCCTTTTTGAAACAGATTTTGCTCTCACTTCATTTCCAGCAATACACTTTATATACAATTCCTACTTTAAGGTGGAGTCATAGTTCAGTGGTACAGCACTTGCCTATCAAGTACAAGACTCTGAGTTCAATCCTGGGCGGCGGCGGCAGCAACAACAACACCACCCCCCCCACACACACACACAAACACGTGTGCACGTTTCTAACTCAGTCTAGGCTTATCCAGAGAATATTCTGTGGATGGCTTTTAGAAGAATACGAAGAACATACTCCACATTTCAATATGGAGTAGCAGTATTGAGTGTCACTAGAGTAAGTACTCTGCCAACATAAAAACTAGTGACTATTTACAAAAAAAAGTTAAATTTTATTCATAACTACAGAAAACAACAAATGAAACAGACATGGGACATAGTTCAAGAATTCAAAGAGAGGAAAAGTTACAAAGGGAGAAAATAAAAATAGAAGTAAATGACTGATGATGCCACCTATACAAAACAATGAAAACTAAGTGGAACAGAAGCAGCGAAGGTCAGAGGAGTTTATTATATAGAGAGGTAAGTAGTAATTCTGTAAGAGCATAAAGTACAAAATAAGAACACTCACTATTTTCAGGAACCCATGAAGCATTGAATATAGCTAAATATTGGAAGTGGCCTATTTTGTCTGTCAACAAAGAAAATATGATATTTATAGACAATGAAATACTGTTCTGCGATAAAAGATAGATTTGACTCATTTGTAAGAAATTGGACACAACTTGAGGTCATTGTGTAAGAAATACAAGCTTAAACATAGTATGGTTTCTCTTATATAAGGATCTCAAATGCAAAATAAAAGATGGGTAACAGGAAACGGGGGCAGACCCTTTGCAAAAGGGAAGATGAACAAGAGATGAAGGGAGGGGTAAGGAAAGGAAGGGAAAAGAATGAAAAGAAGAATGAAGATGTGTTACATTCGTGTACCAACTCCCCACAATGAATGGGATCATTATGTACTGCAAACATGGACTAATAAAAATATAAATTAAAAAATATAGACTGGACCATAAAACAAGCCATAACACATTTCTGAAATCATATGGAATATTTTCTCTAGCCATCATGGAATCCAACTAAAAATCAAGTCCAGGGCCAAAGAAGTCTCAAAGAAAAAAATGTTTAAATGCACAGAGCAAAGTGAAAATGAAAACATCGAAACTTTTGGAATGCAGCTAAAGCAGTGCTGAGAGGAAAATTTACATCATTAAATGCTTATATTAGAAAAAATAAAGGCCTTGGAATAGATCCATAATCTTAGCTCTTACACCTCAAGGAATTACAAACAGAAGAGAAAAATAAATGTAAACAGCAAAAGAAAGCAATTCATAAAAATAAATATAAAATTAAAAATAAGAGGGCTGGGGATTTAGCTCAGTGGTACTGTCGCCTGCCTCGCAAGAGCAAGGTCCAGAGTTCGATTCCCCGGTACCAAAATCAAAAACAAAAACAAAAAAAATGACAGAAAAATCAATTAAACAAAGAGCTAATTCTTTGTAAAAGAAAAATACTCAATGAAACTGCTAAATCTTAAAAGAACTGAGCTTGGTAGCCCATGTCTGTAAGCCCAGCACTCTGGGAGGCTGAGGCAGAACAATAACCCAGTCTGAGTTTAGCCTGGTGATATAGCAAGACCCTGTCTCAAAATTTAAAAAGCTGAGGACATAGCTCAATGTGAATGCCCTTGGCTCAATCCTCAGTACAAAAAAAAAAAAAAAAAAAAAAAAAGGAAAAAACAAATAACCAACATCAGAACAAAATAGAGACTATTACTACAGATTCTGCAGCCATTTTTTTTTTTTTCTGGTTTTTCTTTTAGACAGTCTTGGTATGTAGTTCAGGCTGGCCTTGAATTCACCATATGAAACGAGGTTGGCCTCAAACTCAAAATGATCCTCCTGCTTCAGCCTCCCAAGTGCTGGGATTACAGGCACGTGCCACCATGCCTGGCTCTGCAGCCATTAAGAAAGAAATACTATTAAGAATAAATTATACTCAGATTCAATAAGTGAAAAACAAGGACCAATTCTAAAAAAAAAAAAAAAAAAAAAAATTTACCAAAACTCGATGAAACTGATAATCTGAGTACTTCTACAGCCACTAAAGAAACTGAAGTTACAGTTAAACTCCTGTAAACCAGGTCACTCTGCTTGAGAATTTATAAAAAAATGTAAATAACCAATTCCAATATAATCTCTTTTAGATTAAAGGAGGGAACGCTTCTTAACTCACAGTACTTCATAAGGCCAATACTACCCTGTTATCAAAGAAAGATATTACCAAAAAAGTCAAAACCAAAGCCAAAACAAAACTTCAAATCAGTATCTCTCATGAATTTGGATGTAAATTCCTGAACAAAATATTAGCAGACAAAGCCTAGCAATATGTAAAAAATGTATAAAAAACAATGAAATGGGCTTTTTTTCTGCTATTGAAGGCTGGATCAACATCTGAAAACATACTCTGCCACAGCAAAAGGGTAAAAAAGGAAAATTATATGAAAAAGGAACCCTTCTCCACTGTTGGTAGGAGGATAGACTGGTGCAACTAACTGTGGAAATCAGTGTAGAGATTTCTCAAAAAATTAAAACTAGAGATTCCATTTGTCACAGCTATACCTCTTCTTGCTATCTTTCCAAAAGAATTTAAAAAAATCATACCACAGCAATATATGCACACCCATGTTTATAGCAGCACAGTTTGTTATAGCTAAATCCTGGAAACAGCCCAAATGCCCATCGACAAGTAGATAAAGAAGATGTGGTTTTTTAATACAATGGAATGCTAGTCTGCCATGAAGAAGGATGAGCTTCAGACATTTATAGCTAAGTGAAGGGGCTGGGGATTTAGCTTAGTGGCACTTGCCTTGCAAGTGTAAGGTCCTGAGTTCAATCCTGGGTACAAAAAAAAAAAAAGTTGACTATAGCTAAATGGATGGACCTTGAGACTACTACTAAATAAATCAGATACACATGCTTAAATACCACATTGTTTCACTGGTGGGAGAAACCAAAAGTGGAAATAAGGACTGAAATGTATAGAGGATGTTGGGAAATGGAAAGAAAGTATATAAATGGGAAGGAGAACAAGGGAGGATGGAGGGAGAAAAGAAAAGAAGAGACATGAAAAAAAGTGAAAACAGAAGGAAAAAACAGAAACAACACTTTGTACATAGGGAGGGGAGGGGGCTTGAAGGGGAAATGGAGTAAAATAAAATTTATTTTAAAAAGAAGAAAAATTACATGACCGTATCAACAACAGAAAAGCACGAAGAAGACATACAGACTGATGGAACCAAATGAAAAACCCAGAAACAGGTCCATACAAATGTGCCCAACTGACTTTTTCACAACACTGCACAAGCAATTCAGTGGACAAAAGACAGACTTTTTTAATAAATGATGCTGGAGCAACTGGACGGCTATGGCTTGAGGTAGGGATATCAACCAAAATGATATCTTATACCAAAATTAGCCTCAAATGGGTTACACACTTAAATACAAGGTACAGAAATATAGAACTTTTAGAAAAAAACTAAAGAAAAATCTCCAGGACTCAACATTACAGATTGCACATATGACACAAAAAGCACAATACACAAAAGGAAGAAGAGATACATTAGACCACATATCAAAACACTTTTCTTCATGGTGCTTCGGATTGAATCTAGGATTCTGCACATGCTACTATCCACTATAACACTGAGCTACACCCCCAGCCACAGAATTTGCCCAGCATGAACATGCCTAGCATGTTTAATTGTCATTGGTCCAATTCCCAGCAACACAGTCAAAAACAACCTTGGGCTGCAGATGGACTTCAACAGCAGAGCACCTGCCCAGCATGCAATGCTCTAGGTTCAAACCTAGCACCACAACAAAAAACAATCTGCTCTATGAATAGCCTTATATAAGGGTTTAAAAAGATTTAAACTAGAGGCTAGAATATTTGCAAATATTCAACAAAGAACTTGTACCTCCAATATACAAGGGTGACTGAAAAATATGGTGTAGTTCCAGAAGACCTCATTTGTGAGGGACTTTATGAGGTGTGATCAAAAATAAAATGAATGATGCTGTTGAGCCCATCCGATGGAAAGACAGGAAAATGAAAACATTATTGTGTGTTCTTATTCACCAGATCTGGCACTGTGTGACTTCTGACTCTTCCCCAAAGTCAAAATGAACAAGAAAGGTAAACTTTTTAAATTGATTCAGGACATCAAGGCAGCAATAATAGCACAACTAAAGACATGAAAGAAGACTTCTAGAACTGCTTCATAAAGTGGAAAGAATGATGGGTATATGTGTTCAAAGTAAGGGAGAATAATTTGAGGGAGACTAATGGCAATGCATCTTTTACTGTAAGGCATTTTCAAAAAATTTACACACACACACACACACACACACACACACACACTATATTTTTCTATGTCACCATGTACAGAGAACTCTCAAAAGTCCCCAATAAAATAACAATCCAATTAGAATATGAGCAAAAGACATAAACAGACATTTCACTGAAGAAGATATACAAAATGCAAATAAGCACATGAAAAGATGTTCAACATCTTTAGCCATTAGGGGCTGCAAATAAAGCCACAATAAATATCACTACACTGGCCAGGCGTGGTGGCGCATCCTGTAATCCCAGCACTCGGCAGGCTGAGGCAGGAGGATTGCTGTGAGTTTGAGACCAGCCTGGGCTACATAGTGAGTTCCAGGTCAGTCTCAACTACATAGTGAGACCCTGTCTCAAAAAAAAAAAAAAGAGAAATCACTACACATCTATCTAAAATACAGTATAAGGCACTCAACAGTAAAAAACAAAAAATCCAATAAAAACAGGCAAAAGACATGAATAAACATTTCTCAAAAGACATACAACTGACTGGAGAAAGGATGTAGCTCAGCGGTGCAGTGTTGCCTGGCAAGCATGAAGCCCTGGGTTTGATTCCTGGTACCAAAAAAAGACAAAAGGTGTACAAAATAAATGTCCAATACCACTAACAATCAGGGAAAAGCAAATCAAAATTGGGTATCATTTTAACCAACTGAAATGGCTACTACTAAAAAACACAAAAAACAACAAATGCTGGTGTGGGTCTGGAGAAATAGCCCTCTATGCCCCTGGTACAAATCTAAATTAGTATAACCTTTAGGGAAAATAGTATAGAGCTTCATCAAAAAAAAAAAAAAAAAAAAAGATTCTGTGGGGTGGAACACTCTATAGATGTCTATTAAGTCCATACGTTCAAAAGCTTGGTTCAGTTCTAATATTTCGTTGTCGATTTCTTGCCTAGATGATCTGTGTATTTGTGATAGTGGGGTATTTAGATCCCGCACTACAACTGTATTAGTGCTTATTTGGTTTTTCATGTTACTTAATGTTTGTTTTATATAGGTGGAGGCATTAATATTTGGTGCATATATGTTTATGACTGTCATCTCTTCCTCTTGAATTGTTCCCTTTACAAGGATATAGTGGTCTTCTTTGTCTCTCTTCATCAGTTTTGGTTTGAAATTTACTTTGTATGCAAATAAGATAGCTACCCCTGCTTTTTTCTGGGCTTCTGTCGCATGGAGAACTGTTTTCCATCCTTTCACTTTCAGTCTATAGGCTTCTTTTTGCAATAGGTTTGTTTCTTGTATACAACATATTGTTGGATTTTGCTTCTTAATCAATTCTGCCAGTATATTTCTCTTGATTGGTGAATTGAGGCCATTGACATTGATGGTTATAACTAATATATACTGACTTATTATTGTCATGTTATTGTCCTTTTGTTGACTCTTTTTAATTTTTCCCGCTCTCCTTTTAGTCTCTTGCCTTACCTATTTGATTTGCTCTGTTGGGCCTCATGGTGTTGTGACCTTCATTGTCTTTTTCTAGGATAGTTTATCAGTTGGAGACTGGATAAAGAAGATGTGGTTTTTCTATAAAATGGAATACTACTCAGCCATAAAAAACGAGAAATTAGTCATTCATAGGAAAATGGATGCATATTGAGGAGATATATATATATATATACCAGGGATCAAACTTGGGTCCTTGTACTTGCAAGGCAGGTGGTAGAACCACTGAGCTAAATCCCCAGCGAGGATATACTCTTAAGTGAAATAAGTCACACATGTATAAATACTGAATAGTTTCTCTGGTGTGAAAAACTATAATTGTACATAAGATCCTAATGGTATAACTGACAATGTGAAATAGGAAGAAAAGGGCTAAAGGTGTAGAGGAAGTGGGAAAGGTAGGAGAAAGGAAATAAGGGAAAAGAAAAAATATGAGAAAATGAAAATAAAGTATTTGTAAATAGGGAAGGGATGAGGGGGTGAAGGGAGGGCAGGGGTAAAGGAAAAAAAATGAGAACCAAGACCTGTCATGTAAAGGTACAAGATCCCAAGGATGAATGTAACTGTACTGTTACAGTACCTAAAATGTACCAATAAGCTCAATGAGAATATAAATAATTAAATAAATAAAACTGAACTACTTACTATACAACCGAGCAATCTCACTACTGAGTACTTATCTAAAGGAAATGAAATGAGTATGTCAAAGCAGTATCTGCACTTTTACGTTTGATCAATTGCAGCACTATTCACAAAAGCTAAAATATAAAATCAACCTAAGTATCCATCAACAGATGAATAAAGAAACTGCAGTATATACATATAAACAAATACTATTCAGCCAGGGGTGGGGAACCCAGGCATAAAATCCAACACAGATAAACCTGGAGGAAGTTATGTTAAAAGCATATAAAGCAGGCATAGAAAGACAAACATCACGGCCAGAGATTTAGCTCAGTGGTTCAGTGGCCTGCCTCACAAGCACAAGGTCCCAAGTTCAACCCCTGGTACCAAAAAAACAAAACAACAAATAGTATATATAATGAATAAGTGGATTATATGTTAGATAATTATTAAACAAAAAGTAAAATAATACAAATATTAGACCCTGAAATCAATTAAAAATAAGCAGGGTAGGTCTTCTGAGAAAGGCAATTATTTAAACAAAAGTCTGAAGGGCCAGAGACAGTAATATGGATATATGAGATGTGACTGAAATATATAGTGAATGCTTAATTTTTAAAAATTGTTCCAATAGGGCCAAGGATTTAGCTCAGTGGTTTGGTGGCCTGCCTTGCAAGCACAAAGACCTGAGTTCAATCCCTGGTACCCCCCAAAAAGTTGTTCCAATAAAAGATACACTACCACTAATCCTGCTCAAAACACTTTCCTTTAAACATATTTAGTCCATCTGTTTTGCCACTTTCTGAAACAGTTATGGAAGTTCTCTTTCCTGAGTGTCTTTAGTTGTACAGCAATGGCTGCTTCCAAGTCCTGAATGGATTCAAAACACATACCTTTTGTGGTCATTTTGATTTTTGTGAAGAGCAAGAAGTCACACGTTGCTAGTTCAGGTGAATAAAGTAGATGAGGATACACCATAATGTTTCTACAACCCTGCCTTTCCTTTGTTTGGCACTTGGCAGCCGCATTCACAGGATTTTTGATCATACATCATAAAGACATTTACAAAAGGGGACTTCCAGAACGGCTTCCAAAAGTGGTGAGAAAGCCAGGTGTATCTGAAAGACATCCCTGAGAAGTACTCATCTTTTAAGGGTTCTAAATACTAGCAATAAAGCTACCCGCCATAAGGAATTTACAAGCATCAACCAAGGAAAGAGAGAGAGAGGAGTAGACACTTAAGACGCAACCCCAGACTTCCAGCTCACCAAAGGCAAATTCAAGGCACAACGAGGTTGGACAATTTGAAAGCCAATCACCTGGACTTTCTGAACTGGTAACAGCAGAATTAACAAAGCACATGAATGAATCTGTAGAAAAAAATCAAATCAGAAACAATCTCAGATAACTAAACAGGTGGTGAACATAATGAAAGACACGGTCAGTGACTTGGAGCACATACAGATTTTTAAAAATAGAGGAGTGTAAGAAAATGATAGAAACCATCAATACCCAGCATAAGAAAGAAATGGAATCCATGAAACAGATTCAAACAGATTTCTAGAAGATTAAAAACTCCACTGAAAGTATACACAGCACAATGACCCAATATGAGGGCAGAATATCAGATCTAGAACACAGGAGTATGGTTAATGATCATTAAAAGAAAGATTTCTTTCTTTTTTGTGGTGGTGGGGGTACCGAGGATCAAACTCAGGTCATTGCGTTTGCAAGGCAGGCAGCAGAACCGCTGAGCTAAATCCCCGGCCTGAAAGATTTCTTAAAAATAACAAGTGACCACAAAACAAATCAATCCAACAACTTCTAGATAATGCAAAGAATAACTTTAGGTTGATCAGGGTCCATGAAAAAGCAAGAGACAGCACTAACAAAAACAAAAAACAAAAAAACTGTTCACAGAAGTAATGGCAGAAAACTTCCCAAGCAGGGACAAAGAATTTGACAGAGATAAGGGAGGCATACAGAACTCCAATTAGCCATTAAAAAAAATCATATAATTATCAAACTTCCAGAAATTCAACATAAGAATAGAATATTAAAGAATGAAAAGATGAAAATAAAGTGTTTGTAGATGGGGAGGGGAGGAAGGGGTAAAGGGAGGGCAGAGGTAAGGGGAAAAAATGAGAATCAAGACTTGTCATGTAGAGGTACAAGATCCCAATAATGAATATAACTGTACTGTATCCCTAAAATGTACCAATAAACTCACTTAAAGCTGAAAAAAAAAAAGAATAGAATATTAAAAACTGTCAGAGAAAGGGGATTTAGCCAGTGTTTCTGCTGCCTGCCTTGCAAGCACAAGGACCCAAGTTTGATCCCCAGTATAAAAAAAAGAAAAAGAAACATCATATTTAAAGGGAAGCCCATCAGACTCTCAGCAGACTTCTCAACACAGACCTTCAAGTCAAGGAGAACTTGTAAAGTATCTCAAGCCCTAAAAGAAAACAACCTCCAGCCAGGGATTTAGCTCAGTGGTTCTGATGCCTGCCTCACAAGGGTAAGGTCCCAAGTTCGATCCCTGGTACAAAAAAAGCATCCAAGAAAACAACCTCCAACCCAGATTGACGTATTCAACAAAACTATCTTTTAAAATTAATGGAGAAATGAAATACTTCCATGACAAAGAACACCTGAAGAAATGCATGACCACCAAACCAGTACTCCAAAATGTTCTGAAAGATTCTATAAAGATAATGAGGACTACAACTCCTTGAACCCCAACAGAATGAATCCACTAGGCAAGTAATTAAACAAAGGGGGATTTAAAAAAAAAAAGGAGAAAACCACCAACAGGAAAATAGCATGACAAGGATAAGCCAATACATTGTTATAATCATCAATGTAAATGGTCTCAATTCATCATTCAAAAGAAATAGACTGGCAGAATGGATCCAGAAGCAAGATCCAATATGCTGCATATAAGAAACACATTTAATTCAAAAAGAAATTCACAGTATGAAAGTCAAAGAATGGAAAACAATACTCAATGAGACAAACCTGGAAAAAGCAGAAGTAGCTATTTTATTTGCAAACTAAGTAGATTCAAACCAAGACTGATTAAGAGACAAAGAAACACACTGCATCCTTGTAAAGGGAACAATCCAAGAGGAAGAGATGACAATCATAAAAATATATGCACCAAATATCACTGTACCCAACTATATAAACAATTTTTTTTTGGTACCGGGAATCAAACTTACACTTGCAAGGCAGGCAGCGGAACCACTGAGCTAAATCCCCAGCCCTATATAAACAAATATTAATGAACACAAAAAATCAAATAAGCACTAATAAACTTGTAATGGGGAACCTCAATACCCCACTGTCACAGACAGATAAACTAGACAAAAAAAAATCAACAAACAAATATCAGAAACAAACCAAACTTTTGAACAAATGGACTTAGGAGATGTCTATAGAGTATTCCACCTCACAACATCACAATATACATTCTTCTTAGCTGCACATGGGCTGGTCTCCACATACTAGCTCACAGAACATACTTAAGTAAATGCAAAGGAATTATCTCATGTATATTCAGACCATAGTGCAAAAAAAATGGAAATCAATGGCAAAAGAAACTAAAAAACATCATAAACGTGGAAATTCAGTAACATGCTCCTGAACAACCAATGAGTCACAGGTGAAATTAAAGAACAAATTAGACAGTGTTTACAATTAAATAATGCCAATACAACATACAGAAACTTATGGGACATGATGAAAGCAATCCTAAGAGGGAAATTTATCGCGGACTTTCATATCAGAAAAACAGAGTGAACTCAAATAAACAACCGATGTTGAACATCAATCTTCTACAAAAGAAGAGCAAACCAAGCCAAAAGCTCATATGAGGGAGGATATTATAAAGATCAGAGCAGAAATTATTATAATGAAGACTAAGAAAGTAATAAAAGAATCAATGAATCGAAGACTAGTTCTTTGAAAGATTAAATAAAATTAACAGACCTTTAGCCAATCTTATAAAAAAAAGGAAAGAAAATACTCAAATCCATGTAATTAGGAATGAAAAGGGTGAAATAAAAACAGATCCTGCAGAAATCCAGAAGATCATCAATACCTATTTCAAGAATCTGTGTTCTAATAAGATGGAAAACAGAAAAAATGGACAGATGGCTAGATACATATGAATTACCAAAGCAGAATCAAGGAGATATAAAACATTCTAAATAAACCAATATCAAACAATGGTAATTAAAAACCTACCAACAAAGAAACACCTAGGCCCCGACAGATTCACCGTTGAATTCTACAAGAAATTTAGACAAGATCTAATGCTATTACTTCTCAAACTCTTCAATGAAACTGAAAGGGAAGAAATCCCTCCAAATTCATTCCTGGAAGCAAACATTACTCTGACAGCAAAACCAGAGAAGGAACCAACCAAAAAAGAGAACTGTAGGCCAATCTTCCTAATGACCATAGATACAAAAATCTTCAGTAAGATTCTGGCAAACAGAAAGCAGCAAATCACCAAGAATATTATACACCATGACCCAGCAGAATTCATCCCAGGGATGCAAGGACAGTTCGACATACACAAATCAATAAATGTAATATAGCAGAGCTAAGGACAAAAACCACATGATCAAATAGATTCAGGGCGGGGGATTTAGCTCAGTGGGTCCACCGCCTACCTCACAAGCACAAGGGACCTGAGTTTGATCCCTAGTACCCCCCCCAAAATCAAATGATCAAATAGATTCAGAATAAGCACTGACAAAATCAAACACCTATTCATGATTAAAACAACAACAACAACAACAACAACTACAGAAAATTGGAATAGATGGTCTTTACCTCAATCTGATAAAAGCAATCTCTAACAAACCAACAACTAACATCATACTAAATAGACAAAAACTGAAAGCTTTCAATCTAAAATAAGGAACAAAACAAGGATGTCCATTATCATCACTCTTATTCAATATAGTTCTAGAAACATTACAGTAATTAGATGAGAAAGAAATAAAAGGAATAAGGATAGGAAAGGAAGAAATGATCATTATACTCTACATAGATGACTGCAAAACCTCCACCAAAAGCCTTCTACACTTTATAACTAAATTCAGTAGCAAAGCTGGAAACAAAGTGAACACTCAAAAATCATTCCTATACACAAATAAACTTACTGAGAGAGAAATTAGGGAAACAATACCTTTCACAACAGCAAACAAAAACATGAAATACCTAGGAATCAATCTAAAGAAGGAAGTGAAAGATCTTTTTTCTTCTCTTCTTTTCTCTTTTTCTTTTCTTTGGTTTTTTGAGACAGGGTCTCACTATGTAGTTGAGACTGACCTGGAACTCACTACATAGCCCAGGCTGGTCTCGAACTCACGGTGATCCTCCTGCCTCAGCCTCCCGAGTGCTGGGATTACAAGTGTGTGGCACCATGCCCAGTGAAAGGATCTTTACATTGAAAATTATAGTAATTTGAAAAAGGAGATCTAAGAGGATATCAGTAGATGGAAAGATATCCCTTGTTCTTGGGTAGGGCCAATATAGTGAAAATGACTATACTTCCAAAACTGTTATACAGATTTTATGTAATTCCGATCAAAATACCAATAGCGTATCTCACAGAATTAGAGGAAACAATACTAAAATTTATTTGGAACTAGAAGACCTAGAATAGCAAAAGCACCTGACTTGAAATTATACTACAAAGCTACTGTCATAAAAACTGCATGGTACTGTTAAAAAAAAAATAGACCTTAACCGGGCATTGTGGCACATGCCTGTAATCCCAGCACAGGAGGCAGGAGGATCGCTGAGAGTTCAAAACCAGCCTGGGCTACATAGTGAGTTCCAGGTCAGTCTTAACTACATAGTGAGACTCTGTCTCAAAAAAAAAAAACAAAACAGACCTTAAGATCAGTGGAACTGATTAGAAGATGTAGAAACAACTCCAAACACATTCAGTCTCCTTTAATAAAAGGGCCACACGCTTTCACCAAAGAAAGATAGCCTGGAAAAACAGACTTCACAGGCTACAGATTAAAACTAGACCCATATCTTTCACCATGTACTAAACTAAAATTGAAATAGATCAAGGATCTGAATTTAAAACAGAGGGCCAGGGATTTAGTTCAGTTGCCTGCCTGCAAGCACAAGGTCCTGAGTTCAATCCCTGGTATCAAAAACAAAAACAAAAAAAACCAAAAGATTTTAAAGAGAAACACTAAAATTAATTAATTAATTAATTAAAATAAAACAAAAACACAATCTGCTGGAAAAGGGGGGAGGGGAAAGGAAGGAAGGGACAGGAAAAAGAATAAATGGAAAAATATAAATAAATCTTTTATAAATATGAGAGGAAGAGAGGTTGAAGGGAGGGGAGAAAATGGGAAAAAAAGAAACAAGATATATCATGTACAGGTACAAATTCTCTATGATGAATGTTATCATTATGTATATCTAAAATGTACCATTAAAAAAAAGTGGTAAAAAATGATAGGATAAGTGTGTTTGAAGTGAGGGGGAATATTTTGAATGGGATTAATGGCAATATGTATTTCAGTGAAATAAACTTTCAAAAATTTAAATATTAATAGTATATTCTGATCACATCTCACATAGAAAACTCTTTCCAGGCAGTGGAAGCAGCCAGAGAAAAGACCCTAAGGTCTTTCCATTTAATTCTTGCCATTAATTGGCAATAATTTTAGTAATTTATTTCTTTCCACTATTCTCTAGGCCCTCCACTGTGTCTCATTCAGCAGTATATAATAATAGCCAATATTTAGTAAATGTTTACAATATACTAATCTTCTAATTGGGCTATTTTTTCTGTTTTTAAAAGATTATTTTTTCTAATTGTATTTAAAAGATTCAATAAATTGGGGCCAGGGATTTAGCTCAGTGATTCTGTCGCCTGCTTTGCTAAGCACAAGTTCCTGAGTTTGATCCACGGTACCAAAGAAAAAAAACAGATTAAATAATTTAATCCTCCAAACAGACCTACAAAATTGGTGTTCCTTTTGCTTCCATTTTACAAGTGAGAAAAGTGACACATAAAAAAATTAAGCACATTTTTCCCAAGGTCACACAGTAAGCAAGTGGCCAAGCCCTGAACAGCATATACAATACATCTTCTATGCTATAAAACTTAAGAAAGTTTGGCAGGCCGGGTATGTGGTACATGCCTGTAATCCCAGCACTTGGGAGGCTGAGGCAGGAGGACTGCCTGGAGTTCAAGGCAATCCTGCGCTGCACAGTGAGTTCAACGTTAACCTGAACTACACAGCAAGACCCTATCTCAAAAAAAAAAAAAGTTTGACAAAAACAGTCCAAGTTTTCTCATCTCTAGTACTAGACTCAAAGGAGACATACAATAACTAAGAATGTTTTTATTAAAATCTGTTTTCTTGCCATCTTTGCAGTCATTTTCTTGACTTGTCTTTACCACAATCCACACTTAACCACCACATCCTTAAATTTCCTCACAATCTGATTGACATTCCCTGCCTACTAAAATGGCTCTAATGTGATCAGTGGATCATCATATTACCAAATCAAAAGGTTCTGTCTCTGTCCTCACTCTCCTTGAGTGGTGTACTGGGCTATGTCAACCCCTTTCCATCTTGAAACTTCTTTGGCTACCTGGATGCTACACTATCCTGGATCTTCCTTGTCCCTCTGATGTCTCTCATGGAAAGAATAAAAATAATCTCTTTCTTGCTTTCCAAGAGTTAAACTTTTCCATCTCACTTCTAGCTCTACAATTGTTGCTTTAATAATACATTTTTCACTTCTATCCCTGAAAGATGAGGATCCTAAAAGTTTAATTTGGGTTTTTTGACTTCTCTGTCTCATTTATCCGATATTTGCTGAATGCCTATCAGGTACTATTTGAGTTGCTTTTAATAGTAGGTCACTATTATCAGTAAAAACAGACCAAAACTCCTCTGTCCACCTCAAGTCAAATACTTCTTTGCCACCAAGGACATGAAACCATTCTTCAGGGTTAGGGGTATAACTCAGTGATAAGAGTATTTGCCTTGCATAAATGATGCCCTAGGTTTGATCCCCATCCCCAACAAAAACATAAAACATCTTCCATCTCTGACTTAAACAATAAACCTTGTGATGATTCTCTCTTATCAACCACAACTATATTTCTCTGCCATCAAAAAAATACTCAGCCATCAAAAAAAAAAACCCTCAGCCATCATTTTTTATTATATCTATATAGTATATATAGCTATATGACAAACACTGCTTTAAACTCTACATACATTAACTGACTTATTCCATAAAACAATCCTTGGTCTTTTCATAAAAGAGAAAACTGAGGCCCAAAGAAGGTAAAGAGGAGTTCAAGGAGCATGAGTTGAAAACTACAGGTTATTGAAAACTAAAAAACAACAACAACAACAACAACAAAAAACCCACTTGTTAGTCCTTTACTCCAAAACTGAAAACAGTATTTCCTTTAAGTTCATGATATGCTCTACAGACTCTGTCTCAAAAAAACATAATCTAGAGTAAGGGCGTACGTAGCTCAGTCATAGAACAACAGATTTACAATGGGCAAGGAATTCCCAACGTACATGCACACAAGGTATAATGTGTAAACACAAATACATCATGTATTACAAGAGCTCTCCAAAGCTGTTGAAAAAAACTTTTCTAGGCCAACTCCCCATGATTAATTTAATAATTATTTACTGCACACATGTACTAATAAAAATTTTAAAACAAAAAAACATGGCTAACAAAATTTTCTTTGTTGAATTATTTTACTTGATCCTTGTTTTCATCAGCATCAAAACAGATTTGAATACAGTAGAGGGAAGGTATTTTCAACCTTAAAGACTACCAGCTTTATCTTTTGGGAAAAAAATTCATATCTATACTAGGTCTAGCATAAAAGACAGAAGCAAGAAATTCCCAAAAGTATCACTAAGTAAACTATATAGGTACTCCTTAATATATCACCAATTCTATTGCTAAAGGGCCTCTTAAAAGGTTTCTGAGGACTCACTGAAAACTTATGAGGTTATTTTATAACTGATTACATAAGTTAAAAATAAAAGGCAAAAGTTCATAAAACAATCCTAACACATGAGCAGAACAGGCACACCACATTATCAATTTCTTCTCTTTCCAATTCCCCATCCCTTCTAGCAAAGAAAAGACATGAATTTGCCAATTTTTGAGATAGATTAAGATACATAAACCTGCACAGGGACACTAGTTTGAATGAAAAAAAGGCTAAGCACTGTAGCCTTTCCAACTAATAATAACATCAGAGCAGAGAGAGACTTCATAAAGTCTTCACACACACACACACACACACACACACACACACACACACACTTTGTTGGCTGAAGGACACATTCACTACTCTTCTTATGAGACTATATATATTTAATCAAGCACTAGATATATATCCCCCCCCAAAAAAATAGAAAAGAAAATCACAAGTGTGTAACCAAAGGCAGCAAAGCAAACAGTGCTAACACTGCCTGAGGCAAAAATGTACAAGAAAAATTATTAAAATCTGAGGTATCCCCAACTTTATTTGTTGTCTTCCACTTTCTAGGTACACAAAGCACATAGCCTCCTGGCTAACCAACGTGCCCCAGTCAGTCACACAAAACCAGCATCCTCCCAAGGACTGTCAGAATGAAAAATATGTAAACTATTAATAATTCAAAATGAATTCAAATTAATATCTGATCTCCAAACTATTTGGAAGAGATTTCTGGAGCAGTAATTTTTTCCTCCCTTTGCCCACTGTTAACCTACCCACTGTGACACTCTTACAAGGGACTTCATACCTCAAAGATGTGTTAGCTGTCACTTTAACATCATACCTGAGATAATCTATAAAGAGAAAAAGGTGGTGGTGTCTCCCAGTTTTAGAGGTTCTAGTCCTAATCAGGGAGACCAGGTAGGCCTCTGGTGATTGGGCTGGACAGTAATGGCAGGAAATGTGGTAAAACAAAACCACTCACCTCAATGTTAGGAAGCAAAAAGAAGAAGAAGCCAAGGTCGCTTAATCCCCTTCAAAGGCACATCCTCAATGACCTAAGGACCCCTCTCAAAAGTTTCATAATCTAATAGCATCTTGCTGGGGGTGGGGGTGGATTTAATATCCAAACTACTTAGTAAAAGGATTAAAACTTCTTGAGGGGAAAGAATGGGTTTGCAGTTACTACTAAAAATATTCCCCAATACCAAGGTTCTCCTATACTGCACATTTGATATTTTCTTCCCTCTCACATACTCTGGGGGCAATAACCTTTCTCAAGGTTCTCCTACACAAAGGATATCTCAACTCAACCTTAAATCCAAAATTAACACATCTAAACTTTTGTTAAAACACCCAAGCATGAGCCGGGCATGGTGGCGCATGCCTGTAATCCCAGCCCTTCCTTGGGAGGCTGAGGCAGGAGGATTGCTGTGAGTTTGAGACCAGCCTGGGCTACATAATAAGTTCCAGGTCAGTCTCAACTACACACTGAGACCCTGTCTCAAAAAGCCAAAACAAACAAACAAACAAACAAAAACAAAAACAAAAAAACACCCAAGCAGAAGACAATACATTTTTATTCTAGTCATCATATTTTAAGCACACATAACCAGCTAAATGAAGAAATAAAATAAAAAGTCAAAAATAGCTCTGTCACATTACAGGGATTAAAGAACTCTAAGGATAGAGAAAATGTCAATGAAAAATGGATGACAGGTTGAATAGCACATATCTGAAATACCTGGGACCAATATTGCTTCAGATTTCCAACTGTTCTGTATTCTCAAATATTTGCAAATAAAAAATGGAACATCTTGGGATTAGGACCCAAGTGTGTCATTTGTTTCCTATACACCTTAAACACTTAGAGAGAAACTGATGTTACCGGATAAAAGTTTTAGTTTGCCGGCCTTCTGACAGCAACTTAACACACATGATCAGGTGTAGAATTTTCCACACATGGCTGTCATGTCAGTACTCTAGTTTCAGATCTTGCAGTATTTGATATTTTCAGGTTAGAAATATTCATCCTGTATTTCCCAATAATGGACTAGTCTGTGTCATTGGTTTTATTATCATATTTCATAAGTACCTAAAAGGACTATCGCATTATGTTAGGTCCTAACTTTTATCATAAGAAAGAAAATTATTGGTAAAATTAAGTTTAATTTTAAAGCTGTAAGTGAGCCCAGTCATAGTGGTGTACATTGTAATCCCAGTGTTCTGGGAGGATGAGGCAGGAGGATCAAAGCTTGCACCTACAACTTAGCAAGACCCTGCCACAAAAAATAAAGGGCTGAAGATATAGCTCAATGCAAAAGCTGAGTTCAACCTTCGGTACAAGGGAGTTGGGCAGAAGCAATACATCTTTTTTTTTTTTACTTCAAAATGTGAAGTTTTCCATCATAAAATAAAGCAAGCATGCTGTCTAGTAATATATAATTGATGAAGAAAGCTGGCTTACTAAAGGCTCAACTAACAAAAAAGGTTCAAGGTTCTCAGAACTTAAAGAAAAAATTTAACCAGAACAAATATGGCTGACTTTAATCTTTTGTAAAACAAAAACAAAGCATATCACAGTAAATCAAATACATTTCTATGTTTCACCATTTCCCCTATACTCTTCTTTGGACTACTGACCTAATCTTATCCAAGGTGAAGGGAGCTCAGAACTAGTAAAATTTAATTCCCTACTTCATCAAAATTGTCTGCCAACCTTTCTGCTTTAAGCAGGTCATTATTACACTCTAGAGATACCCAATAACATTTACTGCTTATCACTATCCAAATCTAAGTCTCCTAATATCCCTTCTAATAAACACATCAATGCAGCTGATACATAAATTTCTTTTATTTAATGTGATGTTTCATCTCTTAACTATCACATAATGTTTCTTTATTTTCTAAGTTATTTCTCTGTAATGAACAGCTAAAATTATTAAAAAATACTAGTAGCTATTTTCTTCTTTTTTTTTAAGTTATTTGAGTAATCCTGTATCACTTCCTTTCAAAAATAACTAGGCTCTATGTGGGGCACAGTAGTGCATGCCTGTAGTCCCACCTGAGACAGAAGTATCATCAAGCTCAGGAGTTTGGGGCCAGCCTGGACAACTTAGTGAAACCTTGTCTCGAGAATAAGAACAAAAGAGTCCCTGCCTCAGTCCTGGAGAGCTGCCATTCGGCCCTGGGAGTCCCTCCACTCTCCCAGAATGCACCAGAAGTCTGCAGGAAACCAAAATGGCGAAGGACTGCAGCAAAGTGGGCTGTGTTTGAGGGCAGTTGGCTGTCACCACTGATGTGCCCAAATGAGAGACTCTACAGGGATAGGATGGACATAAAGACAAAAAGCCAGCATGTAAATTTGAAGAGGGTCAGAATATCCTAGCTAGATGGTCAGATGGCTTGTTTTATCTTGGAACTATCAAAAAGATAATCATATTGAAACAGAACTGCTTCATATTTGAAGACAGTTCTAAATCCTGAGTTCTCTGGAAGGACACTCAAACAGATGGAATATTACACAGCTATTAGAAGTTATAATTTTGAAAACTGTGAAAAGCTTTTGATAGAAATATTACATAGTACTGATGAAAAGGAAACATCTCATGGTGAGATAATGTGGATGCTGGCACATCTGGGAGCCACTGAAGTGGGGAAATGATCTGTATGGTATGTCAAGAAGAGTGTTCAGAAGCTCCTAATGAAATGGTTATATGTGATAAGTGTGGCCAAAAGTATCATCAATTGTGTCATACACCTCACACTGATTCCAGTGCGATTGATTCAAATAAAAATGGCTCTGTTGACAGTGTGTTTTATAACAACAAAGGTGGTGGTGCGCTTAAGAAAGGACCAAATGCCAAAGCATTGCAAGTCATGGAGCAGACATTACCCTATAGTGTGGCAGACCTTGAATGGGACACAGGTCATAAAACCAATGTTCAGCAGTGTTACTGCTATTGTGGAGGCCCTGGAGACTGATATTTAAAGGTGCTACAGTGCTATAAATGTAAGCAGTGGCTTCATGAAGATTGTGTGCAATGCCTTTAAAAGCCAATGCTATTTTGGAGATAGATTTTATACATTTATTTGCTCTTTCTGCAGTTCTGGACCAGAATACCTCAAACGTCTACCATGACAGTGGGTAGATATAGCACACTTTTGCCTTTACAACGTAAGTGTTATTCACAAAAAGAAATACTTTGATTCTGAACTTGAGCATATGACATATATTAATGAAAACTGGGATATACTGACTGCACCCCGGAGAGCTGGCAGACACACCAAAATTTGAAAGATATGAGCATGTTCTGGAGGCCTTAAATGATTACAAGACCATGTTTATGTCTGGGAAAGAAATAAAGAAGAAGGGTGAAGGAGATGAAGGGAGAGGGCAGGGGTATGGAGAAAAATAACCAAGACATATCATGCAAAGGTACAAGATCCCAATTATAAATGTAACTGTATTGTTTAAGTGTGCCAGTAAACTTAATGGGGGAAAAAAAGAAACAAAGAAGCAGCATTTATTTAGGTTACGAATTCATGCTCCCCTTGTACCACCAAATGTGGCTTTCAAAGCAGATAAAGAACATGAAGGAACATCACATGAATTTAAAATTAAAGACAGAAAGACATCCAAACCTGTATCTGATCCAAGAGAAATAAGCAATGGAATAGAAAGAAAGGAAAGGGGGATGTGTAGGTCATCCCTCTAGCCCATATATAAGAAAAATGACATAAAAAACTGCTGAGCCACCTTTAGATATGGAATCAATTTCTGAGAATCCTGCCTTGGATTTACCTTGTTCTATAGGGATAACTCAGGGAAGTGTATATTCATCAGATATTTTGGATATGGATTTCACAGCTACTCCCACTACAAAACAAACTACCTCATTCAGTATTTCCAAGCATTATGGCTTATCTGATTCTAGAAAAAGGACTCACATAGGTAGATCTTGGCCTGGTGCAATACCACATTTGCGTAGAAGAGGTCATCTTCCAAGAAGAGCACTCCAGACTCAGAACTCAGAAATTGTAAAAGATGATGAAGACCAAGAAGATTATCAATTTGAAGAACTCAACACAGAGATCCTAAATAACTTAGAAGATCAAGAGTTACAACTCAGTCATCTAAAACTCCATTACTAGTTATTTTGGTGCAGCAGGTAGAATAGCATGTGGCAAAAAGTATTGCATTTTGGCTGTGGTGACACTCAATGAAAAGGTGCAGTATCTTGTGGAATGGGAAGGAGCAACTGCATCCTGACTATAGGACTGAATATTATGTTCACTGCACTCATTTTCGGTAGGTACAGTTCAAAGCCCTAAAGGAGTCTGGCTTTTATTATTTTTCTTAAAAAACAGTATCATCAAAATCAAACAAAATAGTCACAGGAGATGATACTAGCCTTAACATGTACTTGTCAATGAATGTCAAAAAAGTTATTGCTTAAAAATCAGAACAGCTGTAATCCCAGCACTCGGGAGGCTAAGCAGGAGGATTGCTGTGAGTTCAAGACCAGCCTGGGCTACATAATGAGTTCTAGTTCAGTCTCAACTACATAGTGAGACTCTGTCTCAAAAAAATAAAATAAATTAAAAAAAATAAAAATCAGAACAGACTTAATTTTTTATTTATTTATTTATTTTATTATTTTTTGGGGGGGGGACCGGGGATTGAACTCGGGTCCTTGTGCTTGCAAGGCAGGCCACCGAACCGCTGAGCTAAATCCCCGGCCCCAGACTTAATTTTTAAATCATAAGATTTGTAGAATGTTTCTAGGATAGGATATTAAAAATGATACAAACTCAAGCATGGTGTTAGATAATTTTTCTAATTATTCCATTGAGTCAGGGTTTGTGATTAGTGGTTATCAAAGCAAACAGATCTTGTAGATAGTACAACTATTTGGAGAAACACTGTCTGTTCTGTTATACCAAAATGTTGGGAAAAAATTTATTTCAATACCTTTCAGATTTCATAAAGTACAGTGCATATAATGCCTACCAAAAGACTATAAATATTGAAATTTTCTTTCAAGCAGTGTAAAAAATATATTGAGCCTGTAAACTGCTCTGTGACTAGACTTCAGTCATCTTAATATATTCTTTGCATGTACATGTGTGTGTGTGTGTGTGTGTGTGCGTGTGAGAGAGAGAAAGAGAGAGAGAGAGAGAGAGAGAGAGAGAGAGGGAGAGAGAAAGAGAGAGAGATTATGTGACCTATGCAATACAAATTATGGGAATGGGCAGCTTTGGAGTATATATATCCCATAATTCATTTTTCAGGAATAGTTGTAGTATTTACAGAGGAGCATTTCTTCTCAGGCTTTTATTGGGTGCTGCTGCTTGCTATGTATGAAAAGAAATGCATCAAACAAGTTTAGTGTGTACTGAAGAAGGGTGTGAACAACAGTATCCATGGGCTTTTAGAATGCTTTTCACTCTCAGTCCTTGCAACTCAGCTGTTCAATACCTAAAGCAATTCAAATAATATCAACATTATTTAGCCGGGCATGGTGGCCCACACTTGTAATCCTAGCACTCGGGAGGATGAGGCAGAAGGATTGCTGCGAGTTCAAGATCAGCCTGGGCTACATAGTGAGTTCCAGGTCAGTCTCAACTACATAGTGAGATCCTGTCTCAAAAACAAACAAACAAAAAATTATTTCCTACCAGAAGTAACATTTTCAAGTTTTCATGGCACATTTGATTGTAAATGTCTGTCACTTTTAACAGTAAGTCTGGGATTTGGGGAAGATTCCTTGAAATGTCTGTAGTAACTATTAGTCATATTTGAATATAGTATGAACAAAGTATTTTACTGCACAGGGTTAACAAACAGTATATTGCCACTGAGGCTTCTGCTGCTTTATTACATTACCTCTTGTTTTTATAAAATGTACCAAGATTTAAACTGATAACTTTATTTTTATCTGTTTTAAAAAAAAGTTTCTTTTATCACCAGTGTTAAGAGTTGTCTTGTTTCTTTTTGTTTTGTTCTGTTTTGTTTCTTAGTCAAAGAGTAAACGGAAGAATATTCTTATTTTGGTGGCTATACATTTTACTTTTAAAAATGATTGGTGGATTTTAGATAAAAAAAAAATTGGGAGAATTTGCTGCCAAAATGAAAACTATGTAAAGTGTAGTGATGACAAAGTGGCAAAAATGTGGATCAGTACTTATTTATTCCATTAATTGATTATTTGAGTGTTTATAAAGAAATTTGCTTTATTTTTTTAAACATCTTCAAAAGATGACGTTTTCTTATCACATTATAGCCAAAAGAAGCAGAAAACTTCATTGTTCTGCATTTGGTTCGTGGTTTATCAGGTATAAATGAGTTTTACAAAAGTGCAAATCAAAAACTGTCATTTCTGTTTACTTCCACCAAAACTTGATTTTCCCCTAGCTATTAAAAGTTGCCTTTCTTGTAGCTACAATATTTTGAATAACACACAGAGTTTGTGTTGATTTTTGAATGTTTGTTTATATCTAGGGGTAACAGAAAATGTAAATCCCATGTACACTCCACGTGTATCATATTATTTCATTTTCCCCAAAGTCCTTTAATTCTAACTGAACACCAGCAGTACATTTTCAGTAACTCTTTCTTTACCATACTTGGTATAAGATTTACCAAGCTAAACTGTCTTTAGATGTCTTATTGTGAATGTCTGTTTTATTTTATCATGGTGGTTCACATGGCTCTGATGTTCAGTTTGTATTTTTGGAATTGCTTTACTTATCATTAAAACAGACCAACATTAAATGTATGTATTTTTTAAAGAGCTAAAAAAAAAAAGAGTAAGAAAAAAAACCTGGGTGGGGATAACAAATTATAGTTCACCACAGAAGACAAAAAGAACACATTTCCTCTGTCCTCTATGCTCCAAAACCTTAACATTACTTTTGGATATGCGACTGAAGAGGAGATACTGTCAGTTAGCTTCCAAATCCTGTAGAATTTCCACCCTAATACGTCTCAGAATGACCCCTTACTTTGGTGGGCTGGCCTTCAATTTTTCAAACAAAACTCAACTGACAATCCCAAAATATGCTGTATACTATTGAAAGAGCAATCTTTCTAAAAACACCTTCATCATATTATCTCTTGCCCCTACCAACCTCTTTTGGCTCCTTTTTGCTTGCTAGATAAAATTCAACCAAACTCTGAGTACATCTTTCATAATATAACTTATAAATTGTCACCACTCCCACAAATTAACATTTCACTCCACAGGGATGGGACTCCTCACACCCCTCTCACATCACGCTGGTCCCCATCATCAAGTGTCTGTTGGTACTTCCATCCCCCACATGGAATGCATGGAATGTTCTTCTGGAGATGCTCTGCCATATGAATAAGTCTATGTTCATTATTCAAGTTCCACTTCCTCCAGAAAGTTTAGCTCCCATGATTAACAAACCCCTACACTAACACACTGGACTTAATTATACCCATTATTTGTATTATTAACATACCCCTACACTAACACACTGGACTTAAACTATATATGCATTATTTGGATAGTACTAGTTAGATTATTATGAAAGTGGCAAGATAGACTGCTTGCTGCTTGCTTTCTAGCCAGCAGACGTATAACAAACATTTGAAGACTTTTTGAAAGGGGGCTGACAATTTTGATTTTAAAATTGAGATATTTCATTGTTTCAAAAGAATTCTAGTACAAATGAAATGTTGTGATGACTAAGATGTGCTTCAAAATAATGCAGGGCAAAGAGTAGGAAAAAGATGGGTAAAATAAATCAGGTTTAGGCCCGGGGATATAGTTCAGTGGGGCCATGCCTGCCTTGCAAGCACAAGGTCCTGAGTTTGATCTCCAGGTACTCAAAAAAAAAAGTGAGGTTCAGATGAAACCAAACTGGCTGAGTCAATAATATGTGAAATTGAGTGACAGGAGGACTGAGGCATGAGGGTGGCCAGTTCCAGACAAGGCTAGGAAATTCAGCAAATCCTTGTCTCCAAATAAAATTAAAAAGGTCTGGAGGTGCAGTCCAGCAGTAGGGCACTTTCAAGCATGGAGCCTAGAATTCAATCCCCAATACCACCTGTTTAGATATCCTCCCGAAACCTCACGTGAATAAGGTGGGGCTATTTCATAGGTGGCTGAATCTACAGTGTGTGACTGATTCATAGTGCAATGCTAGACCCGAGTGAACTCGGATAAAGGGTGTAAGTGTTACCCTCTCTAAGTAGTCAGAATAAAAGGGGGTATAGGGAGATGCTGTTAAAAGTCTCTTCTTGCTTTTGCTGTTTTCCGCCTGTTACCCCTCTGCCACCCTGCCAGCCAGATGAGTATGGTCTGAATAAAAGTTCTGCAAACTGTAAGCCAAATAAACCTTTCCTCCTTTAACTTTGTTGGGTTTTTTGTCTTAGAAATGAGAGGAAAGTAACTAAGATACTACCATCCCCTCAAAATCAAAACTAATGTTGTCTTTATTTTTCTGGAAAGATTTAATTTGACAGGAAAACTGCAGAGAAATATTATAATTTTAAGGGCCCGAGATTTAGCTCAGTGGTACCGAACCTGCTTCACAAGCCCAAGGTCCTGAGTTCAATCCCCAGTACAAAAAGAAAGAAAGGAAGGAAGGAAGGAAGGAAGGAAGGAAGGAAGAAAGGAAGAAAGAAAGAAAAGAAAAGAAAGACAGACAGACAGACAGCAAGCGGGGCCAGAGATTTGGCCCAGTGGTTTTGCCATCACAAGTGTAAGACCCAAGTTCGATCCCCTGTACCAAAAAAAAAAGGCAGAGGAAAAAATATCATCAAAATGGAAGAAATTGTTATGTAAAGATAAATTGTATTATCAAAGCAATGTTTTACAAATATTCATATAATTTTAACATTCATAAAATGTTCCCCAAAATAATTACTGAAATAAAAAAAAAATTACAAGCAAACATGGGAGGGAGAAAAGATCTTTTTAGTTTTTAAAAAAGGAAAAAAGCTGCTAACAATCAATGTTCAGTAACTCAAATCAGCCAATGTTAGTTCAGGAAATTCATGATCTGAAGACACCTGATGCCCTACCAGGGAATGAATTAATAAGGTTTTAAAATAATCAGAAAACAACATTTCCTCTTTATTTCAAGGACTGAAATCATGCTTGAGAAATTCCAGATATTTGGCTTCATGACAATGTATTTGCTGCTGTTAAGGAATACTTTGCTTCTTTGATAGTTTCAGTCTATAGTTATTACTCAAAAATCAATCACTATTTCCTACAAATATGGTTCACGAATTCCTTCCAAAAAGTACACAAATACTTCTTGTGTTGCTATTGCTTGTAGTCTGGAGCATCAAACCCAAGTGCATACTAGGCAAGTGCTCCAACAATGAGCTACAGCCCTAGCTCAACAAATATTATTTTTAAGTAAAAGAATTTTATTCTTCTAGGGCCGGGATTTAGCTCAGTGGTTCTGCCACCAGCCTTGCAAGTGCAAGGTCCTGAGTTTGATCCCCGATATCAAAATAAATAAATAAACAGATAGATAAATAGATAAATTTAGGAAAAATAATTTTATTCTTCTAATTATATTGCTTTTTTTGCCTTGACTTTCCTTTTCCATACTGGTTTTTAGGCATGTACACAAGCCAATATGATTATCCTGATTTACAATTCTACTCCATAATTGCTTTACATTCTTAAAAAGTGAGATTTTAATAAGTACACCAAAATTTTTTTTGGTTTTAAACAGATACTTGATGAGCCGGAGATTTAGCTCAGTGGTTCTGTGACCTGCCTCACAAGTGGAAGGACCCAAGTTCGATCCCTGGTACAAAAAAAAAATCTAAAAACAGATACTTGATTTATATACCTATACAAACAGAAAGGCTCAGTATAATAACATCATCTGCCCATCACTTAACTCAATTAAAACTTAAAACAGGACAATTCTCTTGTATTGAGATTTTTTAGTAAAAAGAAGCCTTTTTCACAAAAAACTTCTTGAAAGGAAAACAAGCTCATACTATCTTTAAATTTTCCTCTTCTGATAAAAACACAAGCCACTTAAATATAGGGGAACTGATACATAGCTATAAGCAAGCTCTAGGCTTTGCAAGAAAGCTCGAGGCCCTAGGTTACATCCCTAGCACCGTTAAAAATAAAAGACCAAATAGTCTTGACATTCTCCAAGAGCAATTTTCTGACTAAAAAATGAAAGAGTCATATTATAAAAGACAAATGTGTAATACCCACTAGATAATATTACTACATTCAGAAAAGTTGATATTTACCACACTAGCTTTTCTAATAAAGATGTCCATATAGGGAAATTTAAAATACTTTTGAAATTAGTTCTTTTAGGAAACTACTTAATACATGATTAACAAAACTCACTGATCTTTTTTAATTACAAAAATTGAGTAAATTATGTTATAATTATGTACTTAGAACTTGTGAGGGCAAAGGAAACAATATATATGTAAAATCTTTAAAATACTCGGGGGCTGGAGATTTAGCTCAGTGGTGCCGCTGCCTGCCTCGCACGCACCAGGTCCTGGGTTCGATCCCTGTACCAAAACAAAACACTAAAATAAAATATTGGGGATATTAAGCCAGCCATGGTGGCATATGCATGGAATCCCCGCAAGTGGGAAGCTGAGGAAGAAGGACGAAGAATACAGGGCAGTATGGGTTACACAGTGAGATTCTGTCTCAAAACAATCAAACAACCTGAAATAAAAGAAAATAACATATTGGGGATATTGTCTTTCCAATCAAGAATAGGCATTTGCGAATTTTTGCTAATAACTCTGAAGTAACATAAAATTTGTAAAATGTCACAATGTTAACAAGTTTCATCCAATACATGTTATTCCAGTGGGATGAAAACCATTTACAAGTTCCATTTAGATTAAGAAATCCTTTGAGAAAAATATGTACTACATTCTAGTCATACTGTTTCTAGAACAGCAACAACCTCTATAACCTATTTCCCTACTATTTTATTCAAAATCAAATGAGCTAAATGCAACTTTTCCACAAAAATTCAAGACAGTATTATAAACTGACAGAGAATTAACTGAATTTTTAGCATAGGCTGAAGTTTTAATTACCTAAAACTTTCTATCTCATTTAAAATCTACAAAAACAACAAACACTGAGTTGGGATAGATTCTGTCAAAAATTTCTTACAGTCATATAAAAAAATTCATTAAAATTAAGAATGTAGGGCCGGAGATTTAGCTCAGTGGTTCCACCACCTGCCTTGCAAGCATAAGGACCCAAGTTCAATCCCCTATATGGGGGGTAGGGGGAACAGATGGACATTAAGAATGTAGCTTCATTTTAAAGCCAGGAGTAGGGAGGAGAAAAGAAAGCTTTCTAAAACCAAACTGCTTAAACAAAGAAGTTAGTTTTTCATTTTCTTAAAAACACACAAAATCATTTTTAAAATAACTCTCCTGAAAGCATTAGCATTATGTGAATTTTATTACCAGCATCACAAAATAAATAAAACTCTCTTAGTGTTAGAAGTTCATTCTTAGCCAACACCCTTTTTCTTTTCAAAGTAATGATTTGCAAGCTATTGCTATTGCTCCCTTAGACTAAAGAGCATTGAAAGGCATTACAAAACAATCTTATTTTCCTGTATTTTGCTGTTCAATTATAACTGTTCATCCTAATAGAACTGAGGAACTGTCTGTACAACTTTCAGAAAACAAATTGTATGCCAACTTTCAGTAATTCATGTTTAAAACCTTCTTATACAAATAATCTATTCATTTGAAGAATTCAACTAATTGAACCTGGCAGAAAGTATTGCAAATTATCAAAGAAATTATGAAAGTATGAAGCTGAAATGTTTATAAAGTTATAAATAAGAACTTAAACCTATAAAAATATTTACGAATTTCAGTTTCTTGCTTCCTATCAAAGTGTCAAAGAACTTTTTCATTAGACACCCCAAAGATTTCAAAGTAAATTCATTTTTAATTCACAGGGCTGAAACTAAGAATTTGATGACTGCAGGCAAAGAGCAAGGGGGTGCAGAGTTACTTAAAATATTTAGCAAGTCAAATACTTCTGCCAAAGAAAAGCCAGCAAGGTGGTGCACTCCCATAATCCCAGCCCTCAGGAGGCTGGGGCAGGAGGATCGCTGCAGGCTCGAGGCCAACATGAGCTAAACACATAGCAAACCCTGACTTTAAAAAACCAAACACACACAAAAAAAGTTTTAAATATTAAAATCATTCACCCCCTTCTGTCAGACAAATAGTCCTCTCCTTAGAACACAATGCTTACAATTCAGCCAAGTTGACTGCCAAAGGTTTCCAGACCTGTGTTAAGGTTGTACAAAGTAGCAAGCCTCTCACCAGCATGTATTTTTTACTTACAGTTTAAAGCAGTTATATTAAAAACAGTCCTACTGATAAACTAAAGGAAGTTATTTTTTAAAACTTCAAGTTATAATTTAGGATAAGGTCTGCTACTTCTATTGCTTCCAATTCTTAGAAAAGTAGAGATTTATTTAGTTTAAATCAGGATAAGGCAGCTGAACAGAAAAAAGTTATAAAGAGCTTTTCTATTTTACAAAAAGCACAATCAAGTGACTATATGAACAAATGTTAAGATTCCTCAGGTTCTGTAGGTAAAATATGTAGAAATTATAACTGTGAAAGTGAATAAAGAGGAACTATATCTGTATTTACTCTTAAAGTATTATCACTTTTACCAGTATAAGACAGACTGCTGCATGAGATTGTTACTATTACTTGAAATACTTTTACATATACATTAAGAACACGAGGTCTTCTGTTGAAATTTAACGTATGTGTATCTGATCTACATAATCCTGTTTGTTTTTCTCCTACTTCTTCATTTCAAAGTTGCCTGTTATAGCAAAAGTTCCTTATTAGTCACATTTCAATTTTGCTTTCACTAAAACAGGTACATCATAAGCTTCTAGTTTTCTGCATTTTACTATAGATAACAAAGAGTGAACACCACTAAATGCATGTATAAGAAAGAGCTCTGTGATTGCTTTTTACCAGCCCCTTTCTTTTCTGTAGAAAAATGAGATTTAAGTTTATCAAAAGAAATATCAGTTTCTCTTTTTGCATACATAGCTAATATATTCTCCAAGACCATTTATTCAGATAACTACTATCTTGAAAATGTCTAAGAGAAAACGTCCCAAATCCAAAAATACTAAGTAAATCCCATTATTAGTTAGAGGAAATTCCAACTCAAACCATAAATATGTCATACATTAAACTGAATATTAATATAACTCAAGTTATAATCAATTCTCAATATAGACGGGATCTGTAACCCAAATACAATCAAAATATCATTTATATTCGCTTGTGGAGTTCACAGATGAATTTGTGCGCATGCCAGATTTATCTCATTTTGAAATGCTTAGGCTAATATTTATTGGTATGATCAGAGCCTGAGGAAAGGCAATTCAGAGGAACGCCTGGTAGCATGGAAGAGGTCCAAAATGAAAGGGGAGCGGGGACTCACGTCCCAACAGAGCGAATAATCAACAAAATAAATCACTGACAGCAAAAATGAAAATGTTCCGTTCTGAGCAGCCTAAATAAAAGATCTTCACTCAAATGTTTGATAGTATCCTACCTTACTTCATTCACTTCCCAACTTCTACTTTTCAAGGACCAACACGGGGCATCCCTTTTTCTGGAAGTGTTGAAAGAATCTGTATAGGAAAGAGGGGAAGGAATGGACAATTCTCAAGAAGGCTGGGAAACAGGTGGGTCAGAAAGAGCAACAACAATAGCAACTAGATACTTAAGGCGAAGCTTTTAGATGACAGATGTGGTGAAGGCAAAAGCTGCAAGTCGGAAGACGCTCCTGTGGCAAACACACTGAGGTCTGGCTATAAGCTTCAAGGGGACAAGGACTAACTCCAAACTGCTACAGTGAAGAAGAACACAGCAGCAGGACCGGTGGGCACCAAGCAGTAGGCTCAAAGAGCAGCAGCAACACGGGTCACAGTGGAAGAGATGGCTTTGGTCTTGGGAGACTGGGCCAGCAGGAAAGGACGTCAGAGGAGAAAGGGGGCTGGGGAAGCAAGAGCACTGAGACCTCAAAACCCTGTCCCTCTAAAACTGCAAGGGAGAGCTGGAGACGGGAAGACGCCTCGGATCCCCGGGTAAGGAAATTCTCCAAGGAGTCTGCGCTGGCCGTGGCGCTGCCGCCTTCCCATTCCCTTTTCCTGGTGGTAATTGCTGTGGCGTAGAGGGGAGAGGGAGGAAGAGGAGGAGGAGAAAGGCCGAGGAAGAGGAGGAGGCTGAAGGGGAGGCGGGGGGTGGGGGAGGAAGGGGGGTGCGGCCTGCACAATCCCCGCGAAGCCTCCGCGCTCTAGTAGCCGGTCAGCCCCGGGTTTCCCCTAAGCCCAGCCCCGTATACTCACCCGACTGCCGTGCCTCGCTTTTCCCTTAGCCGACTCCACGCGCTGCCGCGTTCTCAAGAGAGACCACTGAGCGAGTGTCGAGGACAAAACTCTTCAGAACCAGGCCTGGTTGCTTCAGCCAGTCCGACCTTTACGGCCGAGAGAGAGAGACTCTCAGCTTTCGGTGGGTTCCACAGCCAGACGGGCCACCATCTTACATTAGGGTAAGACTCCTCCGGCCTCCGGTGCGCAGGCGCACGCCGATCCGGCTGGGAGGGCCAGCG